>NW_006159638.1:3369877-3448287 GCF_000334495.1 Tupaia belangeri chinensis
CTCTCCTGAGCCTGCCCCCCAAAAGAAAAAAAAAAAAAAAAAAAAAAAAAAAAAAGCAGCGGCATCATGGGGGCCAGGAGGAGCTGTGGTGGTTAAGGCACAGGATTCCTACATGGTCAACTGTGGTTTGCATTCCGGATCCAACCATATTAAAATCACTCTGGGCACGTGTGCATGCCCAAAAACCCATAGAGGAAAATGGAGGAGAAGGGACTGCAGCATGGCTATCCTCTGGGAGTCTCTCTATCTCTCTCTCTCTCTCTCTCTCTCTCTCTCTCTCCAGCAAGCACACAAGCCCTATGGCAAAAACTAAAACAAGAAAAAAAAAAAGAAGAGGAAAAAATAGTTTGCTGGGGCTAGACAGCAGCACAGTGGTAAAATACAACACGTGGGAAGGTTCCAAGTTCACATCCAGAGAAAACCAGCAAGCACACAAGCCCTATGGCAAAAACTAAAACAAGAAAAAAAAAAAGAAGAGGAAAAAATAGTTTGCTGGGGCTAGACAGCAGCACAGTGGTAAAATACAACACATGGGAAGGTTCCAAGTTCACATCCAGAGAAATCTTGAACTCCCCTGGCAAGTGTGTGCCTATGTTCTGAGGCTAGCTGAAGTTAGGGGTGGATCAAGACACTTTTGGGGTGCCTGTTTCTCTGTGTGTCTCTCTGTCTCTCTTGTTCATGGAAGAAATAAACTTAAGAGAGAAATAAAAAGAAAGAAATAGCATCACTGAATTTTCTGGACTAAAGGCAAGGAGGTAGGGGATGAAGTAAGCAAATATCCCTTTGCATTTATTCTACAGCACTGCGATGGTGTAATAGTAAATCCCATTGGCTCTGCAGGAAGATTTCTCGGGTTTAAATCCCAGCTTGGCCATTTTCTAACTGTACGAACTGGAGTAGTTTGCTCCATTTTTCTAGCCTTCAGTATTCTCATTTGGGGCAGGGGGCGGACGATGGTACAGCAATAAAGCACAATGCTCTGCCATGCTGACCTACATGGGAAGACTCTGGTTCACATCCGTATACCTCCCTGAGTACACCACAGGCCATGATCCAGCCTGGCAGAAGTTGGGGTGGATAGAGGCATCAACATCCTGTTGGGGGTGTCAGTCTCTCTCTGTCTCCTTCTCTCTCTCTCTGTCTCTCTGTTTCTCTCAGTCATGAACATGCATGTGTGAACTGGAAATTGCAAGTACTGATTTACTGAGTACTTACAATGCGCTCCACACCGACCTATAATTCTAGTACAACCTGCATGTACTCATTGCTCACCGTGACAGGTCCTATGCTAAGGACTGGGTTCAGTTACATTTTTGCAGGTCAAGTATTGGCAATTTCAAATAGCTCAATCGAGTCCTGTACATATCTTAGCTCGCTTCATATTACCAAGATAAGATAAACTATCACCCTCACTTAGAGATAAGAAACTGAGATCATGTGCCTTAGCAACTTCCTACAGCTAATACGTGCTGGAAACAAGACCAAATGTAGCCTGGTATCCCAGAGCCAATGCTCTTGGGCACCATGCAGTGAGGGAAAGTGGCTTCTCCCAGGTGCTCTCAGTCTGCTGAAGACTAGGGCAAGGCTGAGGAAACTTCCAGAGTAAATTCAAGACTGAATACATACAGTGTTAAATTAGACTTGATTTCCAGAGGCTGTGTGGGGAGCCACTGTGTCCTGTTCAAAGTTAAAAAAGAAGGGCAGAGGCTCAGGGGAAAATCCAACACGGCAATGTACTTTCAGAACATCTTGATTGTCATTTTCTTTTGCACTCACTAGCCTTGGCCTCAGGCCCTAATTACATTATCTTCAAACAGCAACGAGGAGATATTTCTCATTAGACATGAACAAGGGAATGTTTAATTTGTTAGAATGTAGGTGTTCAGAAAGCAAATCATTGGTTCAGGCTGTGGCTGAGCGCCACCACTGGAGTTGTCCCTGTGGGCACTACCTGGCCAGGGCTCCCTGGGGACACACGTTCACTGCAGATGAGAGAAGAACCCAGGCCCTCCAGCGCATGGATGAGGTGTGTGGCTCGAGACGTTCTTTACATTTATGAAAATGGGCTGACTCAATTTATCTCCTCTTCTTGTAAAATGGGAGGAAAAAAAAATCCTAATCGTTACTTCAAAGTTATGTCATTAATGGGTTACAATCTGTCTGCCATTTCCCGTGTGGTTCTTAAACAATGTTGATTTAGGAGAAACATATTTGAACAGCATCTAAGAATATTAATAAGTGCTTACCTTTCAATAAGGTAAGTTAAAAGCATCAAAACTAGCATCACAGCAATTTGTAGTAAACTCTTTGCTTCGACTTGGGGATAACTTTGGAGTCTGAAAGACCTAATTTTGAAAGCCTGACTATTACCTGCTAGCTATGCATCCTTGGGCAAATTTCTTAACATCTCTAGAGCTGAGAATCTTCATCTGTAAAATGCCACGATAGCAACCTTGCTGGTTCTGTGTCGACTTGGGTACTTAACGTCAGCAAAGTCCCTCACCCAGTGTTTGACAGGTCAGTGCCGCTCTCTCTCCCACTTGTCCAATGTTCCTTGTCATGGTTTGGAAGGATGTAAGGGCTGAAGACGTAGCAGCAGAAGGGCCACGTTGTGGCCTGAGAGGGAGGAGAGCAATGAGTGTACTTCTGCTGTAACAGGGAAGTCCTCCGCTAGTGAAAGTCAAGCCCTTTGCCCCTGACCATGTCCTTCTCTTCTGCTTTCCAGCCCCTGAAAATGCACTGCAGGGACTGTGCCCTGGTCACCAGCTCAGGGCATCTACTACGCAGTCAGCAAGGCCCCCAGATTGACCAGACAGAGTGTGTCATCCGTATGAACGACGCCCCCACACGTGGCTACGGGCGTGATGTGGGCAATCGCACCAGCCTGAGGGTCATTGCACATTCCAGCATCCAGAGGATCCTCCGCAACCGCCATGACCTTCTCAATGTGAGCCAGGGAACCGTATTCATCTTCTGGGGCCCCAGCAGCTACATGCGGCGGGACGGCAAGGGCCAGGTCTACAACAACCTGCAGCTCCTGAGCCAGGTGCTGCCACGGCTGAAGGCCTACATGATCACGCGCCACAAGATGCTGCAGTTTGATGAGCTCTTCAAGCAGGAGACTGGCAAAGACAGGTACAAAGGCACCAGGTAGAAGAGGGGCAGAGGGGACAGGGAGGGTGAGAGTGTGTTAGTCAATGTGAACCAGTCATTCACCAAAAGCAATGTTTCTTCTAAAGGTCTGTGTGTGAACTCCTCTGGTCATGTCATTTATAGAGGTCACCTCTACGGTCCTCCTGGTGACTAGGCTAAATTTTTAAGGCAAAGTGAAATGAAGAATGGGGACAATTGTGTGAATAATTCAGAGACAAAGTCTTATTTTTGAGGGGGAAGCTACTGGTCTACATTGGTATACAATGCAATATACTGTAATATAGCCTTATTAAGAGCCAGCCAGGTGGTGTGGTGGTTAAAGCTGCTGGATCCCACATGGCCAACTGTACAGTTCGAGTCCTGACCTGGTGGTTTGAATGTGTATGTATGTGTATGTCCAAAATCCTAAGAAGAAAATGGAGGAGAAGAGATTGTGGCATGGGTGGGGGGTTTCTCACTTTCCTTCTCTCTCTTTCTCTCTTCCTTCCCTCTCTGTCTCTTCTCTGTCTCTCTCTGGTAATTACATGTTCCTCCCTATGGTGAATTTTTAAAAATAAACAAATAATATAGCTTTATTGCATTTTACATTACTTATGTCAACAGTAACCAAAAAGAACTATGTGAGTTTATTTTTTCCCTTTCAAAGGCGCACACTAATCCAGTCAAATGATATTTATGGCGTACCTACTACTTGCTGGGTACTGCACTTAGCACTAGGGATACAGTCTGAAACAAGATCCTGCTCTTCAAGAACATAAAGTCTCAGACTTTCACGCAGTAGTGGCCACTGTGCTGTGGGAAAGAAAATGGTGCTATAACACGTAGGGCAAGGAGACCTGCCAGGTCTGGGGTAGTGGTTTCCAAAGTGTTAGTTACAGCTCAGTAGTAAGACAAAATCACTGCCGTAAAGCATGAAGGATTTTGTTTTTTTTCTGGTGTAATGAAAAGAATAGGGTAAAGTGGAATGGAATAGAACAGATAATACAGAATTCCTCTCACATAATAAGTAAAGCAAAATATTGTTTCATAAAAAACCTTTATTTCAATTTTATACATACATATACATGTAGGAGCTTCTTTGTGTAGTGATGAAAATGTTCTGGAATTAGTGGTGATTGTTGAAGAACTCTATGAATACACTAAAAAGCACTCAACTATACACTTCTAAAAATAAAACGAGGGGCCAGTCGGTGGCATGTTGGTTAAGGCGCAGGACTCCCACATGGCTGACTAGAGTCTGAGTCCTGGACCCAGTAGCTTGAAACTCATGCCAGGAACATGTGCATGCATCCTCAGAATCCCAGAAAGAAAGTAGAAAAGAGGGGACTGTGGTGTGGCCATCCCCCTTGGGAGGTGATTTCTCACTTTCTGTCTGTCTCTCCAGTGAGTACACACACCCTATAACAAAAATCTCTCAAAAAAAAAGAAGTGAAAACTAATATATAAGTATAACCCTATAAAAAACACATATATATGTATCTTGTTTATATATACATATATACATATATATATATATATATATCAGTAATGATATATGTTTCTTACTATAGGTCAAAATATTTTTAAATCATTGCCCTAAGAAAGGAAAGAAAGGCTTTCTCAGAAAGGCATATTAAGCTGAGACCCAGGCCAACAAGTATTTATCCATGTAAGAAAGGAGTTGGGAGGGGGAGAGAGACTTCTCTTGAGAGAAGCTACCTCTGCCCCAGTCCCAACAAGGAGGCTGGTAGGGAGTGGCACAAGATGAAGTATAGAGATGTAGGGTCTTAAGCTGGCATCATCCAGGGGGGAAAATGACGGCTAGGTATGGAGGGCAGTGTGCAGTGTAGTCCAAACACACGGTTCTGGTCAGGAGCTCTGGCTTTACCACCCTTCAGTTGTGTGGCCTTGGACAAGTTATCCAACCTATCAAAGGCTCAGTGACCATACATGTAAAAAGGGGATAGTGACTGTCAATCAGTGGACCTGCGTAATAAGTATATTTCCTATTTCCTTAATTCTAAAATATGTGCTTTTATCTTCAATGTACGTTCAGTGATATGATTTATCCCTCTTAGAGAAACTGTCGGAATCAATTGCTTATCTTAAAACCAAAGAGATAGGATAAGTGAAACAAAGAATATGAAGTGCTAAACCCATTGTTTGGCTAACATAGGCAGCTCATTATTAGAAAGCAGAGTCTGAAAGAAAAGATCAAAATCTAGTGTCTTCAAATTGCATGTATGGAAGAGCTATCATTCTAAATCCAGAACTATTGTTAAATCCAGGAACCCTTGTGACTGTTGAAGGGTTGGTCCAGGCAGGTGTGGACATGGGGTCTGGCTGTTGGTGCTGGTTTGTGAATCCTGGTTGTCTTCACAAACTGCCACAAAAATCTCTTTAAACCCCACAAATAAGAGACTGTCACACACCTGAATTAGTTCTTTAACCAAGAAATCATTTTATAAGAGATAGAGAAGGAAGGCCTTGTAGCCTACTGGTTGGGGGAAGCTAGATCCCGTATGACTAACTATGGTTTGATTACCAGCCCCAAGTGACTTGAAAAACATGCAGGTACATGTTCATACATGCTCAGAATCCCAACAGGATAGAGAAATGGAAGAGAAGGAATTGAGTTGTGACCACACCCCATTTGGGGATGTTATCTCCCTTTCTCTGTCTCTTCTGGCTAATAGATATGTCCTCTGGCAATTAAAAGAAGAAGAAAAAGGAAGAGGTTATTATCAGTTTTATTTTTTACTGATTGAAAAATTCAAAATAAGTAGTCTCTTTAATATAAAACATTTATTTTTAATGATTGTTTGCCAAATTTAAGAATTCCTGAAACACTGCTACAGGGCTGGCTATTCAGGATAATTATACATTGTTCTGGATCTGCTTAAGGGATCATTTTAAGTTAATAACCTGGAGACTAAGTTACCCCACCCTTTCGCCACTGAGGTGTTTTAGAAAATGATCTCATATCAAGATATATCATACTTGGGACCAGAACGTAGCACGGTGGTTAAGGCGTTGGACGCCCACATAGCAGACAATGGTTAGAGTCCTGGACCTTGTGGCTTGCTTTCTCACTTTCTCTCCCTCTCTTTCTGTCTGTGCTTGTGCCCTATAGCAAATTTTAAAATAATAATAATAATACTAAATAAACTTACATAATTATTTTTAAACATTTTTTAAAAAAGATATATTCTACTCACTAAAATCTGACCAGTTAAAATCTTTCACATACCATATCTATCTTCCTACAGTCCTAGCTGATAGGAGGGAGCCAGATCTTTGTGGTTTGGCTACTGGGCATTCTTTCTGCAGACATTCATCTCCTAGAAGTCAGACAGTCCCAACTCAGGGGAATCACACTAAGAATTTGTAGGGTGCCAAAGTGTGTTACCACTTCTAGAAACTTTGTGCCACTTATCTTTAGGAAACTGTCTTTATAAATACCTAATATTATATTGACTCAAATTCTTCTATGTCTCTAATCTTAACCTATAGCCTACACTGGGTGGGGGAGGGCATAGAAATGGCTCTTTAAAACAAAGTTATTTCAGTAAATGAAAACAGAAAACATTTGGGGCTCTAACAGTATCTTCTCTATATATGCTTTCCTCGAAACCCAACAAAACAGTAGTATGTATTGAAGACACATAAATTATGAAATATCTAATGTGCCTATTTCATGATCAGGACATTCATTTCAGGGTAATATTTTGAAGAAATGGAATAACTCAATAGATTTTGATTTATAGAAGTTTTACTCTATTTAAAAGTAGAGGGGGGAAAAAGTGTCATAGGAACAATCTG
This sequence comes from Tupaia belangeri chinensis, assembly GCF_000334495.1. NCBI lineage: Eukaryota > Metazoa > Chordata > Mammalia > Scandentia > Tupaiidae > Tupaia > Tupaia belangeri. Next base: position 3,376,832 of record NW_006159638.1, read on the forward strand.
AATTAAAAAGCATGACAAATGACATAGATGGCCAAGTGATATTCTCTGATATTGGAAAGTAACTGTACTTGAAAATAACTTTATAATTGAATAAGGGTACATTAGAAAAATATGATTCAGAACCAATATTATAGTAATTAGATAAAGGAAGCATAAATGAAATAACTGCAGGAAGAATATTTCCATAGAGATTATAAATGAGATTCTGGTGGAGCAGAAAGGCCTTTAATTGTAATTTAGTGTGCACTATAGAATTATCAGCTCAGTGTGTTACTTCATCATATAAAAGAATATCTGATAATTTTCCCTAATAAGCACATGACAGCTCTTCATATTCTTTCATTACAACTGATTAAGTGTAAAAACAGTAGATATTCCTTTGTTGGAAAAAGAGTTCAAATCTTTTCAGAAAGACAGCACAAAGAAGATACATTACATAGCACGTGATCTTAAAAGGCTATTATTTAGGAAGTCTAGGAATTTTAAGTGGTATTTTAAAGAACTCTTCAGTTTCTTTAGTCCTTTACTTGGTATTCTCCCCATTTTTACCCCAAAAGCTTTTTTCTGTAGAGCCACCTATTCCTCTATTTCAGTATGTGATCTCTACTTCATCACACAAAAGAAAGCCAAAATTAAGGGGGAATTTCTGCCCTTAGGAAACTGCCTCCCGCCCCGGTGTTCCCAATAGCTCTATAAGCATAGAGGATATAGAGAACTGAGGTCTGATTCCCAGATCAGGATCCTGGGAATATAAGTGAGCTACACAAGCTATCATTCCCTTCCTAAGTCCCATATCCTGCTAGGTATTGATTCACACAGATTAGGTCTGGAATAACTAGCCAATGCATTGTACAGAAAATAGGTGAAAACAGGCTCTAACTTTATTATTTTTTAAGAATTATTTATTTATTTATATTTGACTAGAGAGGGACAGAGTGTGTCTGTGGGGTGGAGGGGAGTGAGAAAGCAAGCCACCAGGTCCAGGACTCAAACCTCAGTCAGCTATGTGGGAGTCCAGTGACCTTAACCACCATGCCACTTGAGCCCAGACCCCAACAGGCTCTAACTTAAAGGAAGGCCTTCATCCCCTTATCCTTCACCATCCAGTGAGCTCTGCTCCACACCAACTCCTTCAGTTTTAAGGGTCTTATTAATATATAACCTTAGTGAAAAAGAAAGGGTATTGTAAACACCTATGTAGACTGGAGATTTCTGAATTGTATAATTACTGCCCTAACTGCTGATGGTAACTCCCACTAACAACTTCAGTAGAAAAGTGTTGGAAGGATTTTCATCATGAATGCTAAAAAGCATTGAAATAAATGGCTGAATTACTTACTTTGCTCAACTTAGCAACCATGAGAAGAGGAATAGGTCTTGCTATAACAACACTCCAAACTTGATGCTTTTCCTAAGTGTTCTCTCATTTAGTTCTCAAATAGCCCTGAAAATAGAGCTTTTTGTGCCTGATTATAGAAATCAAAGATCAGAGGTCAGCAATAACTGATCAGCAATAACCTGCCTCAGGTCATCCAGTTGGTTATGACAGAAACAGGAAAGGTTGAAGTCCATGTTATTCCCACCTTTACGAGGTATGAAATCTACTGCCTGGGATATTTATTACTGGGTCATAACACAATAGAACGAGTGGGAACTGAGCAAAGGGCTTAAGAACTAGAAAGCTGAAGCCATGAATACAGGAATAACAAAATCATCCATGCCTGGCAGATATTAGACAAAACAAAAGATCTATTAAACTGTCCTCTTCTTTTCTTTTGGTCCTTATGTGAAAAGGAAATAATGCAAACTGCTTTTTAAAAGAAGTCTTCCTTCTTCTCAGGGAAGAGTGCTACACAGTGCAAATAGAAAAGCCTTTCTGCAGCTCTGTTATTCACATCACATATGGCACTGGGGCTGGGCAAAGTCAGACAGTCTGACCTTGGGGATAAGGTGTTTGAAACTGGCTAATGAGGCGTGCCATAGCACTGGAAAAAAGAAACGCAGCAACCCCCGAAGAATTGATATTAATACCCACAGCAGCGTGGCATGGTAGACCGAGTCATTCTCACAGGGTCAAATTGGACCTTGACATTCATCTCCACAATTAGCCTTAGGCTTGTCATACGGTTGGAGCTCAATACAGATGTCTCAATAGACAGATTAATGGATGTAGAGCAGACTCATTCCATAAATTTTGTCCATTTTTGGTCTTCTGTTACAAATTTTCAGAAGTTCCTGAATGCTCCAAGGTACAATAAAGCAAATGCTCACTTAAATGTAAATATTCTTGTGGCCTTTTTCCTCTGGTCATTAGCCCCTCCACAAATAAATGTACACACCCTAAGCAAAGACATTGATGTTGGACCAGGCAGTGGTGCAGTAATGCAACTGGACCCATATGGTGAAGCCCTGGGTTTGCTGGGCAGGTACATATGAGCTCACGATCCTGGCGGACTAAGACTGGGGATGGATCATGGCATAAGATCCTGTTAGAGTTGCATTTCTCTCTTTCTTGGAAGAAACAAATAAATAAAAAATATTTTTTAATATATTAGTGTTAGCCTACTTGAAAGCAAGCTTTTAATCTAAAAGATCGATAAATAGACATATCAGCATGTTTATACATACTTTATAAGCTCTTATTATCTATTCTTCCTGGAAAACAACAATTTTTAGTTAGTCAAGTACTGGAGTTAATAAAAGTTGTCACATAGGGAATGTCCTCTTTTTTCTTTTCTTTGTTGTTTTTTTTTTTTTAAAGAGAGAGATAGTGTGTGTTCACTGGAGAGACAGAGTGAGACATAGAGACAGAAAGAAATAACCACCCCCTCCAGGAGGGATGGCCATGCTGCAATCCCTTTTCCTCCATTCTCCTCTCAGGATTTTGAGTGCACATGTACATGCACCCAGCATGAGTTTTAAGCCAGTGGGTCTGAGACTCAAACCCACTGACTATGTGAGTTTCCAGTTACGTAACCATTATGCCATCTGCTGGTCTTGGAACTTTCCTCTTACAAGAAATAGAGTTGTGGTAAGATAGACTTAAGCACTGAAACATTGATCACCATTTCTGATAGTGTAGAAGTCCCTTGGGCATCATTTAGTGTCAAAATCTACCGTGATGGAGCACCAATATCAATTTTGATTGTACTGTGTAATATAGTGGTGTTGGTAAGAGATTTCTATTTGGTAAAATTCCAGATATTTTCCAAATGGAGATAGTGATACAGAGAGAGATTTTACAGTCAGCCTTGCTGCAGAAAGGATCAATGATAGGAGTGGCCTTTACCAGTTTGTGGACTTAATCGTTGTTCCTTCCAGGAAGATCTCCAACACTTGGCTCAGCACTGGCTGGTTCACAATGACGATCGCTCTAGAGCTCTGTGACAGAATCAACGTTTATGGCATGGTGCCACCAGACTTCTGCAGGTAGGATTTATTCTGCAAGTGTTATTCATCAACTGTGTTGTACAGGGTTTATAAATATCTGATTCTGAATATCAACCACGAAGCATGTCTAACTGTCTTCTTAAAGCAATTAATTAGCATGTCCCAAGTTCTGGTTCTAGAAACAACAAACAGCATTTAATTATGTGATATAAAATATTGAAAGTTTTTGTTTGTACTGCTAGAGAATTAATCCATCTTGTGGGCTTCATTTATCCTCTGAATATTTATCAGCCAAAAGTAATGCAATAATTGGCATAATATTAACGATGAACAAGCATTAAGAAATATTAGTTTTATTCTCATTTAAAAGGAATGTGGTAGTTTTTTTAATGAATTAAAGAGGGAAATTCCTTTGACAGCGAAGCTTATTTTCTAAAATTAAAATATTCCTTTGAGCCATTTTCCCTGGCCACATCAGTAGCCTCGGTTTGTGCTTCTAAGGCCAAAAGCATAGGCATAATTATGTGGATGTATCACTTTAAGGTAACATGCGCACATCTCTGTCACGACTTAGGTCCCTCCTGGCGTGTGCCCAGGCAGAGTTTGATGTGCACCAACAAATGCACTGAGCCATATTCAGAGCCTGATTCATGCAAGCCCACTTAAAAACTTACCGGCAACTCAAAGTTGTAAGGCAATAAATTCAGAATGTGTCCTAGTTTTAAGCAACGCCTGATGGCCTGCACAGTTTCAGTCCTAATCTTCAAATAGCAAGACCTGAGGTGGCAGACATTTTAAACGCTCTCATTAAAATTTATACTTTCTTATTCCTTCATGTGTTTTAAAGCTAACAATGATGCAAAGGCCATGGACCTTTAGGCTAATATTACAGCTTGGAGATTTGAAGCATGAATGAGGAAAAGTACTTAATTACACCATTACAATTTTGCCATTTTCCTCCCATCCTTTTTAACCCACAGATCCAACCCAACAGCTGTACTAGTTGATATGTAAGCATCAGGTCCCAAAGGAAAGGAAAGAAGGGAAAGGAAAGAAAATAAAAAAGGAAAGGAAAGGAAAGGAAAAAGGAAAGGAAAGGGAAGGAAAAGGAAGGAAAGGAAAGGAAAGGAAAGGAAAGGAAAGGAAAGGAAAGGAAAGGAAAGGAAAGGAAAGGGAAGGGAAGGGAAGGGAAGGGAAGGGAAGGGAAGGGAAGGGAAGGGAAGGGAAGGGAAGGGAAGGGAAGGGAAGGGAAGGGAAGGGAAGGGAAGGGAAGGGAAGGGAAGGGAAGGAAAGGAAAGGAAAGGGGAAATGAAAGGAATAGACAAGCAGACCTTTGAAGCAAGAGTGTCCAATGCTAGAGCCAGACTGCATAAGTATAAAGATGGGCCTGGCCACTTACCCACCTACTGTGACCTTGAACAAGTCGCTTAGTCTCTCTGTGTCTTAGCTTCTTCATCTAAAGTGGTGGATGTGGGGATAATTACAGACTCTGTTTCAGAGGGTCATAGGTGGATTAAATAAGTTAATACATGCAACATTCTTGGAAAGGAGCCTAGAACACATCAAGCATCAAGTGAGTTAGCTTGGGTCCTCACCCAGTTCCTCATCACTTCATTCACTGGCCTTGTTTCCCTGTTTAACCTTGTATGAGCAAGAAGTAAGCAGGATGGCATAGAAAAGCAGACTGCTTCCTCAGCCCGACAGGCTAACAAAGGCAGTGGAAGCGGCACTTAGGAGCATGGAAGGAGCCATCAAAGTTGATGGTTATTCGGCAGATATAATTATGTATGTTAGGACGCCAGAAAGAAAAAAAATGAATAAATTGAAATGTTAATGACTCAGAGTGTTCAAGGAAATATTCCATTTATTATGGAAAACAAATAAAAGGCAAGTTAACCTGTCACTTTTCTTACTCAGAGTTAATTCATCACAACTTCATGTACAGTAGGATGGCAACAATGTATGGAATGGTACTAACAAGGAAATTAAAATAATGTCAGTGCATCCTGTGTTGCCCCAGCCCTGGGTTTCTGTTCCTTGGCTACCATTGCAAAGGTTCAGTGGTTGTTTACACAAGATTCTTGTAGCAAGAACTCTTCAAAAGGATCCCTGTGTCCAGGGCTATCAAGAAAGTGGGGAAGTGGGTGCCATTTGGAAGAGAGCAGTGAGGCTAGAGAGAGCACCCTGCTCTCAGCCATCATTCCAGTGCAGTGAAAGGTAAGAGCAGAAGACCGGGAATAGAATAGGTGGATTCTCCAGTTCCTTTTATCATCATTTCCAGGGCAAATTGGCTGAATCTCCAGACACTCAGTTCCTAAATGTGTGAACTTGAGTCTTGTTTTTCTCATCTGGAAAATGAGGATAAGAAAGTAATAATAGGGTATGCTGAAATTAGATGAGTTTTTGGATGTAGAGTATTTGATACAATACCCATTGAAAAGTTAGTGCTCAGTAAAGATGGTCATTAATATTAATATTATATCATAAGATATATACAATAATTCATATTTTTCCAAGCATTTAAGAGTTGCCCTGAAAAATACCAAGACGGTATTGGTCAAAGAAGAGTACATAAGTCCTCCCTCCTAGAGACTTATGATAAGCCTTCCCCACACCAAAATAAGATGAGCATGGCAGAGCTGCTCTTCATGTGACCATGAAAAGAGGCAACTTGTGCAATCCCCATCTAAAAGTAAAGTGACTCTTGCAAACAGTATTTGCCACCAGAGAAAGAAAAAGCAACTTGTAAATTAGGTCTATTACTCTCTTGTCTTTGTTTCAAAAGAAGCTGGGAACTACTAGAGATCAAAAACATGGTACTTGGGTCATACAAACAGAAGATATCACTAGAACCCAGAATGGTCAGGGATACTTTGATGAGATGGCAGAACTAGAGCTGGTTGAGCCCACCAGAATGTAACTTTCTGAGTGCAGAGAGTTGTGTGTTTCTGGCTCAGTGTTGGAACCCTGGTTACAGGACTATAGATATTTATTGGCCTGGCATATAGCAAATGCTTCATAAATGTCAAGCAAGTATATGACTGCATCCTCTAGTCTCTCTGGAGTGCTGTAGTAAAGGATGTTGTGTATGGGTGAAAATCACTGTTTCCACCTCTCAGCAGCTTTGTTACCCTGAGAAAGTTATTTGACCTCACTAAGTCTTAGTGACCTTGGGCAAGTTACTTACTGGCTCTGCCTCAGAAGTCTGAGTTTCTACATTTGTAAAATGGCAATGGCGTAGTATCCAGTTTATACAATAATTCTATGAGGTAGAAGATAAGGGATGCTTAGCACAATCCCAGGATAGGGAAAGCACTTGGAAAGTTACTAGGTGAAGGAGTCACTCACTCATCTGCATCTGTGCGTAACCAGGAGCATGTCAACCAAGGTGCCCCCGGAGCACTAAAGAATGGTGCTCAGTTGGCAATGAGAGCCTGGATCCTGGGTGGTGAGAGGGTCAGCTCTGTGTGAACTGGATCTCAACTGGCCTCGAGTTCCCGGAAAGACACTACATGGGCTGTTCACAGTGGGCTGGCTACTTTGTAGCTTCCTGAAGTTTCCAGTCTCTCACTAGAATGAAGCATTAGCAGCACATGGAGACAGATTTCAGAAAACAAAAAGAGAGCCAACTGTTCATTTTTAAAAAATAAACCATTGCAGACCTGGAGACTTAATTAGGACCTTCAGAAGAAGTGATTGAAGTAATCACAAGCTTTCATTCATTCAACTAACTTGTGTTGGGCCTTAGGGAGGTATTCAAAGATGGATGAGACAGGTTCTGTGCCTTCAGCTGCCTGAGTCTTACTTGACCACAATTCAGTCATGAGGGATGGAAGGTTACGCAAGGTCCTTGAGGGAGAAAATGTTCACTCTGCTTGTCAGGAGCATCTGGTCCACTGAGCTGTATTTGAATATCCATCTCTGGCTTTTAAACTGGACTCAGAGGAGTCCTTGCAATCCTCTGACCTTATCAGATGGCACAAAGGCAAGGAGCTAAAACAAGAGAACACTGGTTCCATCCACCCCCTTGGTCAAGAGCAGACCCATTGGGATGTTCTCCATCTGGGAGATATCTTTTAAATTAAAGAACACTTGGCAAATAAGAAGTTTGACATTTCTGATGTGCAATATAGTCATGCTGCTTTCCAATCTAAATCCAACTCTCACACAAGACAGTTTAATCATCACCTTCTTATTGCAAGGGAAACTGAGGCACAAGACACAAGGCAGTGCACTTACTCCTAGAGTCATTTTTAACAGTGTACCCAAAGGGGATGTCAGCTGTTATATGCATGGTGTGAGAGAGGGGATGCAGTGGAGAGAGAGATGGGGACTAACGTATATCTTGAGGGGCAAACAACTAAGCAATCCACGAGTGCCTGATTTACAAGAAAAGCCTAGAGATGTCACTTTCCATCCATCTATACTGAAAACTGGCCTTTTCATCCCACCTATAGGGCTTGAGTTACTTCCAGGAGTCATTCATTGGAAAGAAAATTCCTAGCAGCCCTTAAGAGTATTAAGCACCTGGATTCTTTGGTAAGAACAATAGCCCCATAGTATTTTAAAACCACAAATGGAAGTGGTGAATATTTAAGTCATCATGGAGGCAGAGGAGTATCATACCTTATTCAAGACCTGGCAGAATCTAACACCAACTGAAAGTCACTTGAGCAGCACACAACTTTTCCTCTTCATTTTGGTACTCTGCTCTCTCCTAACTCTCATCTTTTCCTTTCCAAACATTCCTGTGATGATAGATAACAGCACAAATCTGACCATGTCACATAAAACCTCTCAGTGGCTCTCCAAAGCTTTTAGAACAGAGTTCACATTCCCTTGCTGAACACAAGCCCTCTGGGATCAGGCTTCCACATACAATTTTGGTCACATCTTCTTGCTCACACTGAGCAAGTAAACTGGTAAAGGACCCACCTTGCAGAGCCTATCCTTATGAATCCCCTGCTCTCTTAACCTAGATGATTACTACTGGCTATCTACCAATAATATTAGTGGTTGATATTTTCTGTGTCTACACTTCATGCTAGCCCTGTGCTTAGCATGAACAGATACATTATTTCACTGAAACTTATAATTATCCTATCAAGTAGGCATTATTATTACTCTCATAACGATTTTACATTTGGGACTTCAAGACTTGAAACAGCTGCCCAAAATCATAGAGGAGATAAATGCCAGAGTTAAGATTTGAATCCAAGTCTCCAGGGTTCCACTCCACTATTTCAGACCCAGAATGCCATCCTCCTCAAATTCCTGACCTTCTGCCTGAGTCAGACCTATGGGGCCCACTGTGCCCTCTTCTACCTCAACCATGCCCCATTCAGAAATTTGCCCATCTCCCTCATCCACCTCTAGGGTCCATAGTGAAGTAACATCTCAATCCCCATTTGTATCTTTAGCACTTATTCTATGTGTTTCACACATAGCATGTATTCAGTATAGATTGATTCGATGATGAACGCTAAAATCTTGCCTTGAAAGTATTTAAGAGACTGATTCTAAACTTATTACCACAAGAATAGTATAATTAGCAAACGGCAAATTCAGATTTCAAGGGGGCCCCCGAAGTCTAGGAGAGCCACCTTAATTTATCCTCAGCCAGGGCCACCATGAGCTCTCAAAGAGAGGCTCAGGCACATCAGTGTTCAGAAAGCTGGAGAAAATTAATGTCATGTTGCACTGGAGACAGCATCAAAATATATTATTCTGTGGACAGTAGGTCTTTAAATCATGCCATATCCATATAGGAAGCTAAATCCATTCTCTCTAGATGGACTATAAATTGCTGTGAAAAGATCTGTTGTCATTGCTTTCCAAACTAAGTTATGGTGAGTATTTTTAATCTCATTTTCCATTGTAAATTATTTGTGATAATAATGGGCCAAGCATTTAAATTCTACCTAATAATCTTATTTCCAGTCGTACTTAGCACATTACCAAGTTTACAACTCTCTGTTACCCATCATTTCTTGGGTATTAATTAGAGGGGTAATGGTTCAGAGTGATCACTGTCATGGAACTAAATTAATATCTCATCCATAATGTGAAGGACATCTCAAAGGTATCATGAATATCAGAGAGTTGATTCTGCTAGAATTATTAGCTAGTGAGCATTAATAAAGCTGCCAATGTAACAGGAAAAGTTCCTGCCTGGCGAACATCCACCGGGTAGAATGGGATGCTCATGGAGGACGGGTGTGGAATGGTAATGCCGCCCATGTGGTTTACAGTTCACAACCAGACTTAATACATATTGGTACATTTCTTCCTAGACGCTATTGTTTCTTCCAACTTTGACACAATTCAGCCAACTTTCACCCATCACTCAGTATTTTTGTTACCTTTCTTCTGTCCCCCAGGGTATCAGTAACCCTTTAACCTCTAAAAATATTAAGCACATGGACTCCTTGAAAAGAATAATAGCCTCATTATTAGTGTTTAAGACTGGAATTGGAAGTGGTGGATGTATAAGTGACCATGATAGCAGAGGAGGACCATATTTTATTCAAGGCCTGGCAGAATCTAATGCTGACTAAAAGGCACTTGAGTGGCATGCAACATTTTCCTCTTTATTTTGGCACTGCAATGGCCTCCTAGGTTGCTCTCTCCAACTGAGGTATAAAAAATGATGGTATCACCCGAGGTGCCTGACTTGTGGGGAGTGAGGTTGGTGTGTGATTCACTGTGGATCTTGGTCCCACAAAGAACAGACAGCTGCAGGCTCTTGGTGTTTATGCGCCCCAGACACACAAATGTTAGCTACAGATTTCAAGGGTGTGCAGCTGGTATTCTTCTGAAAAGAGCTTCCAAGGCCAAGAAATTAAGTAGCAGAATAAGGGGAATCTCACTGAGTCTCATAGGCCTGAGGCACATGTGTATGAAAGACTGTTTTAGGAACATATTCTTCTTAATGCTACACAATGTCGCCAAAGGTCTCTAATGCAAGTCAATTACAGAACAACCTAGACATTTGACAGCTATTAATTCAACTCTATTCTTCATAATTTCCTGAGTACCTACTATCTGCTGGATACCATGCCAAAAATAGTGTGTGGAGAGAGTCTGAGAGCACTCTTAAAAAGAGGCAAAGACACCATTCTTTCCATGGGATTTTGCAGCCTTTTCAGCCGAAGCCCAGTGAGCAGGGTCAACCTAGAGAGTACTGTAGCAGAGAAAATGTAATTTCTCTTCCTCTATCATTGCAGGGCTTATGGCTGAGACACCTAAAACAAAAGGCTGATTAACCAGAGTAAAGCATACACATTTATTTATGGAAGATTTTTGTGACACTAGAGCCTTCAGAATGGAACACCCAACAAAAAGGGAAATCTGAATATTATTATACTAAGTTTGCTGGGAAAAAAATGGATAGTTGTAACAACTAGAGACATAATTAGACAAAGATGGTATTATCTAATGGTAATAAATGAGGGGGTGGAATTTAGCAACTTCTGTTTATTCAGATACTTGGCCTGTGTTTTTGAGATAAAGATGTTTCTTTTCTCCGAGTTAGGGAGGGTACCTCTAGAATGAACATTTTATGACCTAATTTTTCTGTGTTTTTCTATGCAAAAATGCTTCATGACTTTTCCAATGACCCAATCATTTAAAGGAGGTCAGAAAATTATTTTATGATCTGCTTCAGGGAACAAGGGTGAGGGGCAGCTGAGAGCGGCCTACCTGCTGCTGCTGTCTCCTCAAACACCAAGGTAGCATATTTTGGAGTAGCATGTCCTGAACCCTGTCAGTACCAAAAATGCAAGTAGCCTCCCTTGCTTGTTAAGCGTGAGAGAACAGCAAAAATCTATCACAAGTATTTCTTTCCATGCATTTCAAATGACTCCCCACTGGCAGGAGAGTCACACATGGTGACCAAGAGTCACAGTTAAGGGATTTTTCCTCCCCCAGTTGTACAGCTTCACTTAGAAGATTCAAAAACAGAATAGCACAAACTTTGCTGCGATGAATACTAGTGGGCAGAACTGTAAATGAACATGAGATGTCTGCTTCACACTCTGACCAGCTACACAGGATGAGCACCCCTCACAGGGCACCTGTACTGCAAGGGTGCTCAGAAAAATGAAGCAAGGACATGCTGTCCCCAGTCAAGTGCCACACACCCCAGCAGAAACTTAGGGTGTCATACAGAAGCCACACCTGGGAAAGGAGTTTCTCCAGGACACAGAGCTTTTCTCTTAAGAGTTTGGGGTCTGGAGTCATCTAGTTCTGGACTCTATCTTGGCCCTGAAACTTCTTGAATTTTTCTGTGGTGAGTGTTTTCATCTGTAAAATAGAGGTCGTAATAGTACCTGTCTTATAAGAGTGTTGTTAGGATTAAGTAAGTTCATATACAGGGAGTTCTGAGCACTGTGCTCTGGACTGAAATGATCAAGTTTAGCGTTTTAGATGGTCCAGGAGAGACACTATGTGTGTAAAGCCAGTCCCTGGGCTTCTTACCTGAGTGTCAAATGCCACCTGGCAAGTGGGAGCAGCAAAGGCTGATGGAGATGTAAAGGAGATCATGTATGTTAAGCTGAGGTTTAGCAGGTACTTAAGAAATTAATTGACTCAGACCTGGCACATATTAGAATCTCCCCTAAGGAGTTTTTGTTTGTTTGTTTTGTTTTGTTTTGTTTAACTTTAGAATCTCCTAAGGAGCTTTTAAATATATATAAGTAGAAAATGTATACTCTATATATTCATTTTTGTTTTAAATAATTTTTTAAATATATATAAGTAGGAAATATATACTCTATATATTCATTCTTGTTTTAAATAATTTTAGACTTATAGAAAAGTAGCAAAACTAGTATAGAGAGTTTATATGCCTTTTTTTCCGGCTTTCCCTAATGATGGTACTTTCCATAACTGTGATCCAATTATCGAAACTAAGAAATTGATGTCGATACTCAGTTTAACTCAACTAAACAACAGGTCCTATTGCGATTTTACCAGTTTTCCACTAATGCCCTTTGTCTCCTCCAAGACTGAAACTGGGATCCTTTTGCATTTACCTACTATGTCTCCTTGATCTTTTCAATCGTGACAGTTCCTTAGTCTTCCCTCAGTCTTTCGCAACCTCATTACATTTTTTAAAAGTACTGCTCAGGTATGTTGAAGAATGCCCTTTACTTTGGATCTTCCTGATATTTTCCTGAGTAGATTGAGGTTATGCATTACTGGGAGGATACCACAGAAGCGCTAAGTTCTTCTCAATATCTCATATTGGGAGGTACATGCTGTCAAATTGTCTTATTGCTGCTGACGTTAACCTTGATCACTTGGTTAAGGTGGTGTCTGCTGCATTTTACCCGTTTTTGTCAATGATAAAGAACCTGGGGAAGATGCTTTAGGACTATGCAAACAACTTAATTCACTTCATCTGCTTCTCCTTCAATGTTCCATTTATTGGTACATCTTGCCTGTAATAACTACTGCAATTTTCTATAGGTGGTTTTCTACTGCCTCATTCTTCCTACGTATATTAATTTGAATTCATCTGTAATTAAATGCGTGTTTCTTCTCCCCCATTTACACATTTACTCAGTCATTTATTAAAATCTTCATGAACTCATGGATATTCATTTGATTTGATGGATTCTACAATCCAATAATGTCATTATTTATTCTGATGCCCAAATCTAATGCACTTTTTAAAAATACTTGTGACTAGGACTCTCCAGTCATTTAAACCAGAATCTGGAAGTGGAGTATATGCAATGGTATTTCTTTAAAGTTCCTCGTATATACTACACATTAGTTCCTACACTCCCCCCAACCAGCTTCCCCTAAAAAGAAATGAAGCAAAACAAAAACCCTTCTTTACATCTTTGGTTCCTTCACTGGCTATTAGTTGGGGTACTGGACTCCCACATGGCCAACCAGGGTTCAAGTCCTGAACCTGGCAGCTTGCTTTCTCATTTTTTCTCTTTCTGTCTCTCTCTGGTGAGTACCTGTGTCTTATAGCAAATTTAAAATATTAATAGTAACTAAAAAGAAGGAAAAAAAGAGTGCCAATGGCAAGCTGTAGCCACCTAGGTACTGGCGCTGTGATCATCTCCGCCCCCAACCCCAACCCACACCACCGCTCCTTCAGCTTCACCAGACTTCTTTCTTCTATAGCAGCCTCCTTGGGTGAAAATTCTACTGATATTTATTGTTTTCACTGGGATCAAATCGAGGAAGAAAAAGCTATGGCAGTCTTTAAAAACCAGTTTAAGAAAACACTTGACGAATTTTGACCTCAAGCCGGGAAGGGCTTTCCACATGGAATGGTGGATTGCAGCTAACAGCAGCCTCAGAGTCATCCTGAGAGCTTCTACTGCAGTTACTGCACTCTGCCTTCCCAAGTCCACCAAGCACTTGTCTGCTGGGTGAACAGAACTTTAAAGTGTGGGCACAACTCTCACTTGCATGAGTGACTTACCTGAACACCTCTGAAGTCATAATAATCAAATATGTAAATTTAATTCTCCCTTTAGATGATCAATATGAGCCAGATAAGTTTCCATTCAGAGATGGTCTTCCTGAATAAGGAATTTGATCCTATTGCATCCTTTAGCTGGTTTCCAAGTACTCTCTATTCCTAGGTGCCAAATCAATCTCATGATATTTTTAGAAACCTAATTGTTTCTTTTGTCAGATTGATGCCAATAATATGTCCAAACTTAGATGACTCAGATTTGTAATGGAATAAAAGCTTAACCCTGAATATACCATGGCAGCATGAATTTGCCATGGTTCAGCAAACTAAGCCAAGCAAATCTAGTGAGATTTGTCTCACAAGTTTCCTTTTTTTGTTTGTTCATTTTCTTTTTCATAATTGTCAGTTTCAACCTGAATTTTTCCAGCAGGCATTTTCTGTATTGAAAAGTAATGCCTATTAAAATTTTAAAAGAATTTCAATTTTTGGTGTAAATAAATTAGTGAAATCTGTAATAACTAGACAGGAAAGGATTCAGTGTCACTGTAGAAAACAGAGATACTTCCAAGACAGGCACATTATGGATGCAAAGTGTTAATTCGGCACAGCACCCAAGCCAGGATGAAGAATGTTTAGATGCTGTGTGGTGAAAATAAATCTCTCTTCCTGGAAGAACTTTAACCTAAGAGGAGAAACAGCTCAAAGGTTTATGGTTGTCAGAGCCACAAACTTGACACCCCTCTTGATAAAAGACTTCGATCCCTGACCCCAGTAAAGTTGCTACTCTAAAAGCCATTTGTGTATTGATCTCCTCTGAAGAAAGCAAATAGGTGTCTAGCATGATGAGCTGGTTTGGGAAACCACGTTACTGTACTTAGAGGACAGCCTGAAGGCCTGGAGGGGCAGCCTGGGCCTTTTCTCTTAGTCTCTGTACCCACGCTGGCTAGTAAGTATAACTTAAAGTAGGAAGGTTTGTCAGCTGGTATACTAACTAATCTTATCCTTTACTCTTGAAAATACAGAAAAATTGGGGGAGTACTGACTTCAAATGGAGACCAGGGCTCTTTCGGGTTTAAATATTTTAGTAACCTACCATCAGCCCCACACATTAATCCTGTGCAACCCACTTTAAAGAAATGAGCCAGTGTTTCTTGTTTGGAACTGAGTTGAGGATACAGAGGCACAAAAATGCATAGTCTGTCAGGCTAGCAAGTAGGGACTGGGGATTTAGAATTTCTGGACTAAGAGACTCTAGACTACTTGGAATGCATAGGCCATCTAGAGCAACAATGAAAAGTGGCATCTTGCTTGCTGTCTTCCTCCTCATGGGATCAAACTAGGATCATCAATTTTCCATATTTAGAGGAGAAAAAACATCTTTAGAGTCTGGTTTTGTAGCTGAGGACTACATATACTTGTTTTACAACAACAAAAATTCAAAAATTATTATTGACTCAGCCATGGTGAAGCCCATTACTAAGTTGCTGTGCTGGTTAGGCTGGGACCACATGAAAGGGTTTGATTCCCAGTCCATCTAAAGTGAATGTGGCAGTGTGTACCTCTAATCCTAGGAACTCAGGGAGGCTGAGGTAGGAGGAACATGAGCCTGGCCTAGGCAAGATCCTTTCTAAAAAAGGGCTAGGCATGGTGGCACAAGCCTTTGTCCCATTTGAGACTCTCAGATAGGCAGAGTGCAACAAAGCAAGCCTCTATCTTTATGAGGTAAAACAGCAGCACAGCAGTAACACAATGTTCTGCAAAACTGACCACATGGGAAGGTTTCAAGTTTCCATCCTGAGTCTCACCTCAACACCCTAGGCATGCATGTGTCCACAATACGGGGCTGGCTGAAGCTGGGGGTAAATTATGGTGCCAGGACCTTGGAGAGGGTGTCTCTCTGTCTCTATCGCTCTCTCTTTGTCTCTCCTACCCATGGAAGAAATAAATCAATACATTTGTTTAAAAAATTATCTTTAAAAAGAAAAAAGTATTTCTTGAGCACCTACCAGGCATTGCCCTAGAAATAAGGCAAATCTCTGCCCTCACGGACAAACAATAAACAAACAACTGCAGCCATTTCAAAGTGTGATCAGTGCTATTAGAAAAAAAAAAAAAGTGAGATGAAGTGAAGGAAGAAGGTGTCAGATAAGGCCTCTCTGAAGAGGATACACTTGAGTTGATGCCCAACAAGGAGAAGGAATGAACTCCTGGGAAATTGTTCCAGACAGGCGGTTTCCCTCAAGTGTAAAGCCACTAAGATGGGAAGAGCTGGCAAATAGAAAGGGCAATATGGCTAGAGCAAAATAGGCAAAGGCAGGTGAGTTAGGAGAAGATTCAAAAGGGACTCAGGTCATGTAGCACTCTATAGGATCCTAGTCCTGAAGCTTCTGGGGTTTAGGGGGTCAGAGTGGGGAAGGGGATTGACCTGCTTTTGTTTTGTAGATCTCTCTACAGCTGCCCGTAATGAGTAGACTATGTAGGGGCAAGAAGAGAAACAATGACGATAACTGTGTCTTAGTAATACGTAGTGTCTAAATCCTGGAAATCCAAATGTCCTCCCGCACACTTTTAACCTCTTTGATAATGATGGTCACTGCATTTATTGTACAACCTCAAAACCTCTCCACCTACTTATTGTTTAAACAACAGAAAAAGCATTTGCTGGAATTCATTTAACTAGAAAATATGATTTGTGCTTATCAGCTTATTAAAGATAACATCTTGCCTAAGTCAGTCAAAGGAAAAAAATATTTTTCTTGCTTTAATCAGTTATCTTGTTTTCCTCCTACAGGGACTCCAATCACCCTTCAGTACCTTATCATTATTATGAACCTTTAGGACCTGATGAATGTACAATGTACCTCTCCCATGAGCGAGGACGGAAGGGCAGTCATCACCGCTTTATCACAGAGAAACGAGTCTTTAAGAACTGGGCACGGACATTCAATATTCACTTTTTTCAACCAGACTGGAAACCAGAATCACTTGCTATAAATCATCCTGAGAATAAACCTGTGTTCTGAGGAGTGAGCTTGCCAAACTGTGATCCTGGGTACCAACCATACCAGACACAGGGGTGCTGAACTTCCTGAGCCCTCAGACAGAAATGAAGAGTAGAACCAGTGGCAAAAAGCTGCTTCACTCATTAACAAGTACCATGGACAGACGCCTATCCAACATGGCTGCAAGGCAGTATCGTTAGTTTGTAAAGAAAAATGCCAGAATGAATACATTCTAATGAGCATTGTCCCTTCAAAGGTGTGACCTTAGGAGCTGAACACTCATTTCAGTGATGCTGCCATGACTAACAACATGTGGATTTCTCAAGATTGCCTTCGAAACACTATTAGTTGCATTTCTTTATAGAAACGCTATGTTGAAAGACATTTTTCTATCAAACTGTATCCTAACCTGATCTATATCTTCTGTCATCTGTTGGGCTCTGTATGTGTGATTTGTAAAACGCAGCCTGTAAGTATGGACATGATTTCTGAAGAGCACATCTTCACTGACTTTCATAAAGCAAATGTCTAATATTTATTTATTGAGAGTTTTTTAGTGCATTCTAGGCCAGTATTTTTATAAATTATAATTATGTGGTAATGTATCTTTCCTAACTCTTTAATCCTGAGTGATGGTTAGAAATGGCCTAGAACTGGGTTGATGAGTTACTGTGTTCACAACGCTCACTGTTAGCATGCAATCAGTATTTGACTTGGAAATGTTGTGTTACATTTCTTGAATCCCTAGGCTTTAGGAAAAGTGCTGTTGCATAGCAAGAATAGCTATAACATTTTATAATGTGCAGAAATGCTCAAAAAGGACAAAATTGAAAACCAAAAACTATGTTATTAAAAAAATGCTAATAAGAGAAACTTAGAGGTAGTTTTCTTTCATCATAATTGATATGAGTAACTTTTCTAAAGTCCTCGTTTCCTCTTCTGCTGAATGAAGTCACTTTACCACTTGACTTCTTAGGTTTTACTCCAAATCTAAAAAGTCTGTGAGTTTCTTGTTGACCCCTTTTAAAAACAAAGTTTCCCAACAATAGAAGGAATCTTAGTTTGGGGAGCCTTTTATATCCTCATACTATTTATCTCCCTCTTGTGGTTAAAAACGTACCTCCTCCTGGGTCACCGTTGGCTAAAAATCTACCCTCTGCTTCTCTGGAGCAACATACACACACACACACACACAAACACTTCTGGATTTTTCCTCACTATAAGAGCAAGGAATTGCCCTTCTGTGAAAAGGTAAGAATACAAGGAGATTCTCTGTCATACAATTCATTTGTCCTACAAACTTTCAGACTTGCTCACTGCAAATATTAGACTATATTCACTAGCATTCCCTGGTCTGAAGGAGTATGAAGGACTTACTATATTCAAAATCAATTAGTATTAATAGTATAGATGTTCATTTAAATAATTAATATTATTCAAAATAGTTTTTTAAAATACTGTTGCTTTTTTTACCCATTACTTAGGAGGCATTGTTTCTCTAATGCCAAACGAAGGCACCAGCAAATATTATGTATGGACACTGACATTAGCTTTACAAAATATGACCTGGCTTATTACCACTTTCTTTTCCCTTTTCTTAATTAGTAATAAGATTCCATTTCATTACACTACCTAGGACTATTAATTATATGGAGTACTGCTGTTGAAATGAAAACAGTTCATATAGCAAAAATAAGTTGGTATTATAGTGGTGTGGTGTAAGCTGTTAAAAGCCAGTAAAATGAAAATGGCTGTCCAGAACATACTCATGACTTTTAAAGAAACGAATCATTTTATTCCAGGGCAATACTTCCGTAGCGTGGACTCCAAACACACAATATTTAAGAACATATGAATTTTTATACAATTTATTTATAAGCTACCTTTACAATCACTTGAAGAAATTATGTTGCTCGGATGTAGGTGTTCCTTTGACAAGTTCTATAATTATGGGAATTTGGAAAGTGTAGATGGGACATGCAAGGATGTAAGTACAGTAGCTAAGTTAATATCAATAGTATCTCACATGTCTATGTACCTTTAGGTTTTAAGTTTTTTATTCTACAGAAGACCATTATGATAACGCCAATCTTCCCCTCTCAAATACTCAAAAGAGTGAAAAGCAATCAAATTCTGAAATTCCTGGTGCCCCTGGAAAATGTTTTAAATCTATATGCAGCTAGGGTATGTGAGTTCATATTCTGGGGGGAAAAATGTGGTGTAAATAAGTGTAAGAAATTATTACTTGGATAGTGATTTTATTACAGCATCAAAGAAAATGACTAGAATTCTGATAAATTGTTCTGATGGACCTGGATGTGGGCAATTGAATTTTTGTCTTGCCACTATCATTTCATGACTGTCATCTTAACATCATTCGACATCATTAAACATAAACTCTGATATAAAAGTTGACTATAAGAGCATGTTTACAGACCTCAGTAATTTCAGTATCCAATTGTGTTTGGAGCTTCAGTCACACGTTATGTTCCATACCTTTTTCTTCCCTCCCCGGCTGTGTTATCAGCTTCCTCCTAGCCTTTAAGACTCCAAGAATACAATACCACAGCTGGCCGATCCATGGCTTATGTTATTTCAATACGAGAACATTTGGCAGAGGCCATTACAATAGATAGCCATTATGGGCAAAGATACAGGAATTCACAAACAAAATCAATCACTTCAAATGGCCCATAAAAAGAAGAATCTCACATTTAATATTCTACAGTAAATATTCACCCAAGAAAGCGTACATTAAAAGAACATTAGGAGGTAAATATTCAGTGTACTGTGGGGGGACTTAGCTGTGTGATTTCCATTACCGTTAATGGGTGTTTGGCAACTAAGTCCCTGTGCTTCACTAACCCTGGTACATACTCCTAAGGGCTAGACATAAAAGCAGAGCAATGTAGGGACTTCCATGGTCCTAATATTTCAGAGTTAGGTCTTTTCTTCAAAAAATAAATGAAAGTAAAACACAAAGTACCGTATATAGAAGAGAAATGTGTGCAGTCTCCGGGAATCTTTAGGTTACTACCAGAATTGCGTACCAAATTCCAAACAGCTCTCAACAGAGAACACCTTTGTTTTCTAAAGTTCTCTCCATGGATGATCTATTTGAATTACTTTAGAATTGAGGAAAATAATCTTATTTTGTAACCACAAAACTCCCCTCAAAAATTAAAGTTACTGATTTAGAAGCCAAATGAATGGTAAGTTCAAGTGGAAGAAAAGGTTGAGATTTCATTAGAATTAAGACAATGCTATTTTAAATGCTGTACCTATTTAATACTTGCCCAAATATTGGCGCTTGTGTAAAGTGACCTCACTTTAAATATAAGCTTGGGATCGGATTCCACTGGAGCGATGAATCAAATTGTTAAATAGACCTATTCTGCGAGAAGAATCCATGTTCTTAGTCTCTCTGCAGTGTTAGGAGGTGATGTCATCCTCTACAAATTTCATTCCTGACCCAATCATTTCTTTCTTCCTCATTGCTTCTCTCCTGAACTTTATTCTGTTTTCTGTCATTCTCACCTGATTGTCTTTTTTTGTCTTCTTTGCTCTTAAACCAGCAGTCTTTGGGGCAGTAAGGTCTTCCTTGTACTTTTCTTTTTAACTATAGACCTGTCCAGGGAACAGATTTGGGATAGGTGCTGAAAGAGTAATGACCTTAGTAGGTGGGAGGAGTACATCTAGCTACAGGACAAGGTACTTCACAAATACCGTCCTGTGTGCCTGGGGCCATGGGGTAACATAAAGGGAGTTCCAAGAGGCAGATTTTTCAGTGCTAAAACTAGGACAGCCCCCTCAGAGACTCTAACACTCTAACAGAAGGTCACCTCAAAGAGAACTGTTAGAAGTCCAGAGTGGGGGTGGGGAGAGCAAACCCATTGCCTAGGTTGTAGCACGTGCCAGAAGATATTTTTTACTGGAAAGCAGTGAGAAAGTGTCTACAAGACTTTAAAATGAACTGGAGTCATCCCTCTGTTCTAGCTTATTCACCCCCCACCTACTCAGGTATTGAAACGCAAATGCAAAAAAGACTGAATCCTGTTGGTTTCTATTCAGTGCCCTAATATTATATATGCTACCTTGGACTGTCCTTTGTCTTTTTATGTATGTGTCCTGTTAGTCTAATTAGATTGTAAGCTCCTTGAGGGCAGGGACTGTTTCCCCTTTGTCTCTGTAGCCCCTACCTAGTACAGTGCCTTGCTCACAATAGGCGCTCAATAAATGTCTGTTGTTGATGATGACCTCTTCATGTTGACCCATTGAATCAGTAATTGAGTATAAATACATTCTTTTACTTAAAAAGTACAAGACATACAGTGGGTTATGATATAATGAAGTTTTAGGTTGAGTGTTTATAGTGCTAGTCCTTAAACCTCTAATGTTTTAATCAACAAATCTGACCTAGGTTTGGGTAGAATAATGTTACTGAATTCACTGGGTTTGCTAATGCTGGCTGTACCACACACACAGGCAAAGTAAAGTTCAGGGGATTTTGGTTTTGCTACTAGTGAACTCCTCTTAACACAGATTAAATTTAATATTGAAAAACACTATACCAGCTCAGAAATGTGGGAGAGAAGTTTGGTCTCTGAATTCTGGGGTTTGACTAAGAAAGGAAGGCTAACACAAGACAAGTTATAGCTTGCCTTAAACTTGACAGCTTCATACAGCTGCTGAGAATCCAACTGGTGGTTATTGAGTGCCTATAAAAATTAAATATACATTTATCTTTAGAACTGTAAACCTAAGAGAAATATTAAGGCAAAGTAAGTAGAGCCAAAGACTTAATTTGTGCCAAGGTTAAGAACAATCATCCAGGTATCATGACATTCAAGTCATCCTGAAAATCGCGCTCCAAGGTCTTAAAAAACTTAAGGGTGATTTTGAAGGTAAAATCCACAAATGGAAGAAGGATCACACAATTGTTTGTCAAAGCTTTACGCTAGACCAAATGCTATAGCAACAGGTTTTGTATAGCAGCAATTGACTAAATACTACCATAAGGGGAGCAGGATGACCTCAGGGTCACTGTAGTCCACATGCTTAATCTTAAACAAAGTGTGGAGACAGAGTCTGACATATTGTTGTAACTGCTGAGAAATACATTTTGAAGGTACAACAAATATACTGCAACCTACTGCAGCTCTACTGTCCATTGTTTCCTTGGCCTAAAATTTTCCAGGCATCTTTCTTGGACTGACTGCCTTCCATTCTCAAAACAAAAAGAATCAATGGGAAGAAAACTGCATTTCCAGGAAGCAGATTCAAAATGGTTTTATCTCTACCAGCCTGTGAGGAGAAAAGAGAGGGAAAAGATGTCCTCAGATGGAGCATCCCAGCTCTTGGATCACCACCGCCGTCCGGCACCTGGTGTCTAGTTGCTTCCCAGGTACAGGTAAGCACAGTCAGTACAGTAAGCTAGCGGCCCAGGGGTGCCACTACAAGCGACCATAGTCATAACATGAACATATGAACACTCCAGAATTCCCCTCTTTCATTGTCTACTCCTCCACATACTCATTTAATTGGTTATCTCAATTTCCTTTTTTTTTTTTTTTTTGGAGAGGTTTTTCACTATAGGGTGCGTGTGCTCGCCAGACAGACAGAGAGAGACATAGAGACAGAAAGCGAGAAATCACCCCCCAGGGGGGATGGCCACGCCACAATCCCTTCTCCTCCATTCTCCTCTCGGGATCTTGGGCATGCACGCACACGCGCCCGGTGTGAGTTTTAAGCCACCGGGTCCGGGACACGAACCGCGGTCGACTACGTGGGAGTCCAGCGACATAGCCATTACGCTCAATTTCCTTTTGTGAAAAAAAAAATGATTTATTCCATGAGTGAGAGACAGAGCCAGAGGAAGAGACAGAAACCAAATAGATCACCTCCAAAAAGGTCCTGACACTGTGGTCCACCCCAGCCTCAGGCAACCTGGACCATGGGCATATGTGTGCCCAGAGTACTCAGGGAGGTCTCTGGATGAGAACTTGGAACCTTCCTTTCTGGATGTGCCTCACAAATCATCACATTTTACCACTGCACCCATGGCCTATGATTTTATATTTTAGAGTATCGGGAAAAGTCTAGAAGGCACTACATAAAAAATGAGTAAATGGTTTTATAATCACAAAATGTTATTTCATAAATTATTAATAAAGACATTTTAACAAGATTTCAAACAGAATCCCAACAGGGATGTTAGGAAAAATCTAGTATATGCCATATCCAACTACATATAAAAGAAAGTGTCTTTACTCCTTATGTAAATTGACTCAAAGAATAATATCTTTTTTTTTTTTTTTTAGAGAAATTTTTGCTTTAGGGCACATGAGATTGCCAGAGAGACAGAGAGACAGAAAGCAAGAAATCATACCCAAGGGAGGATGGTCACTCTGCAGTCCCTATGCCTCCACTCTGCTCTTGGGATTTGGGGCACACACACACATGTGCCTGGTGTGAGTTTTAAGCTGCCGGGTCCAGGACTCGAACCTCCGTCAACTACATGGGAGTCCAGCAATGGAACCATTACACCAACTGCTGTTCCCAAAAGTTAGTCTCTTTACCACACAACTAGTCTTTTTGAAAAAAATCAAAATATAAGGTATCTATGAGATTGAATCAAAATCTTTACAATTAAATTTTATCTGCTGAATACTGTGCTTTTCACAATACCATTTACAACATATATATTATTCCTCCATAGTAATAGGATTATTTGCAAATAAGCAAATTAAGAAGCAAGGTTGTGTATTTGGCCCCAGAGTGATGAAGATAAGAACAAACACATAGCTTGTTACATGTACCAAGGCACTCTTCTAAGTGCTTTACATCTGTACATGCATTTAGTCCTCACAATAATCCCATAAAGTCTTTTATGATTCCCTTTTCCAGATGCAAAAATTGAGGCACAAGACACTTCAGCAACAAAGAGAGGTTAGAAGCTATAGAATCTGCATCCCAAGTCTCTGTCCTTAATCACTATTTACTTCTTGGCATAAATATAATTTCATTCATAACTACTTCTATTAGAATATTTGTCACATAATATTTGATACATACCAAGTGATATACAAGAATGTAAATTATGAAGCAAATATAAGAACATTACCACTACCCTTGAAGCTACTTGAGTGTTTCTTCTATTGTTTTGGGTTTTCTACTTGCCATTCTTTTGCTTTCTAGTTTCATTATATACTGCTATATCCTAATTACTACATCACTTAGTTTTGCATATTCATAAACATTCTAAGACTGTTATGACATTATACAGTCTTCTGAAACTTGCTTTTTTAAAGATTTATCCATTTTTTCCTTGTATGTAACTATAGTTTATTTTCACTACTCTTTAAGTCCATTGTGTGAAAATATCATTTTATCCACTCTTTTGCCAGTGAACATTTAGGTTTCCTGCTTATTACTAATACGTATAATGTTTTTATGAACATTCTTAGAAAGTTCTCTAGTACATGTGTACAAGAATTTTTTATAATATACTCCTAGGAATAAAATCACTGGGCTACAGAGTAAAATTATTCATAAGTGCACGATATTGTCAAATTGTTGTTCAAAGTGGTTGGACTCTTTATACTCCTAACAGAAGTCTTCCACCTCCTTGCCAACACTTGACATTTCCAGACTATAAATTTTTGCCCAGTTGGTGAAGGTAAATTATATCTCAGTGTGATCTTAGCACGCATTTCCCTATTTCTTTATGAGGTTTAGGATATTTCCCTCTGTTTATTCTTCATTAGTTTTGCCTCACCTGTTAGATGGCTAATCATTTTTGTATACTTTTCCACTGGGTCACTGAACTTCTTCTATTCTCTTTGAAAGATTTTTTAGAATGTTCTCAATACCACTCTTTGTGTTGTTGGTATTGTAGACATTTTCTGTATGTATTGCAGACATTTTCTTCCAATTGTCTTTCCAATATTGTCATTTTTTTTAATCTATGATGCCTTTCAATGAACATATGCTTTAATTTCAATGTACAATAGTCACAGTTTCTATATGATTAGAACTTCTTATATTTTATTTAATAAATCTCTCACTGCTCCTGATCATTAACAGTTTTTCCCCACATACAGTTTTCAGTTAAGGATTTTTCGACTTTATGAAGATACAAAAGCTATATACCTTCAGTAGAAACTGTACTTTGAGTAGTTGGACAACCATTCTGTGTCTTACTTTTGGTTCAGTATTCAATAAGTTACATGAGATATCAAACCCTTTAGTATAAACTAAATAGTCTTTGTGTTAGATGATTTTGCCCAACTATAGGCTGTGGTAAGTGTCTCAGCACAATTAGGTTAAGGTAAATGTTTTGAGCACATTTAAAGTCCATGAGCCTAAGCTGTGATCTTCCATAGGTTAGGTGTATTCAATGAATTTTTGACTTCCTATATTTTCAACTTATGATGAGTTTATCAGGATACAACCCCTTTGTAAGTTGATCATCTATATTTTATTCTACGAATTTCAAAATTTTTGTCTTTCACACAGCAGTAACACTGTTCAAGAGAAGCCGTTCCATCCAAAAGCTACTGAATATACATTCTTTCCACATGACGACTGCAGTTTGAATCTTTGGCCCAGTCAGCCTGAAACATACCAGGCAAATGCTGAGAATCCTATGGGCTGGAGGACAGGAGGAAGGAGATTGCAGATGACCAGACCTTGTGGAGGGTACTTCTCTCTCTCCTTCTCTTACTCTCTGTTCCTCTCATTCTTCCACGAATGCACAAATACCCAATCATGAATTTCTTTTTATAAATTGTGTTTCTATTTCTATGAAGATCATTGACACTTTGATTTCTAGTTTTATATCACTATTGTCAGAAAAGATATTTGATATAATTTAGAAGTTTTCAAATGACTTATCTATCCTGGAATATCTCATGTGCAGTTGAAATGAATGTATAATTGTAGCTATACACTGGAATGTTCTCTAAATGTCTATTAGGTCCATTGGTCTACAGTTTAAATCTGAAGTTTCTTTGTTGATTTTCTGTCTGGAGGATGTGTTCAAGTGTCTTGTTAGAGTCCCTTACTATAATTGTATTGCAATGCATTTCTTTCTTTAGATCTATTAATATTTGCTTTATATGTTTAGGTGTTTCAATGATAGGTGCATATATACTTACAATTGTTACTTCTCTTCCTGAATTGATCTCTTCATCATTATTCTTCCCCCCCCTTTTTTTTTTACAGTTTTTGACTTAACGTCCATTTTCTCTGTTACAAGTATAGCTACTCTTGCTCTTTTTTTCCATTTTCTTTGGTCATAATGTAGCATCCTTTCTATATTATTGCATTCAAGTGCTAATATTTTTTCAAGAATTTTTACATGTATTACAGACAGTTTGCCTATAATTTTTCCTTCTTATATAATTCTTTTAGGTTCTAATATCAAGGTTATGCTAGTGGTATTAATGAATAGGGAAGTGTTCCCTCCTTTTCTATTTTCTAGAGGAATTTTTGTAATGTTGGTATTATTTCTTAATTGTTTAGAAGAAGTGAATCCATTTGGAACTGTAATTTTCTGTGCGAAAATATTTTAAATTATAGATTCAATGTCTTTATATAGAGAGAGTTATTTAGACTTTCTATCTCCACTGGTGTCCACTATGGTAAATAGAGTTTTTAAATAAACTTATACGTTTTATCTAATGAATAAAATTGTTTACTATATTCCTTTATTCTTTTCAAAATTTCCACAGGGGAGCTAGTTATTTCTCTTTCTCTCTCTCTGTCTCTCTCTCTCTCTCTCTGTTTAATTTGCTGGTGTTTGTTGTAAGTTGTTGTATTTGCTTAATGTATCCTTGGATTTTTAATATTTATTATTTCATTTTCTTCTCCTTTCCTCATGTTTAAATTTTCTGTATTTATCCTAGCTTCTTGAGATAGATGGTTATATCCTTGTCATTTTGTTAGCCATTTTCTCAGTTGTATTTTGCTCTTCTATTTCCGTTTGTCTCTCTTTGTCCTGATACAACACTCCCTACAATACTTCATGTAGAGCTGGTCTGGTATTGGTGAATTCTTTCAGTTTTTGTTTATCTGAGAATACTTTTATTTGTCCTAGGATAATCTTGCTAGATATAGTATTCTTGGTTGAAATTGGTTTTCTTTTAATGTTTTGGATATATCTTCCCATTCTTATAGAGGTTATCCCATTGGGATAATGGGTTATCCCATTGGGTGTTTCATGGTGTCTAGAATTTCCCATATGTTGTCCTCATTTTTTTGTTTTTTTCTTTCTTTTTGGTGATTTGGTCTATGTTGTAGACTTTGTCTTCAAAGTAAGAAATTATTTTTTCTGCATGGTCCAATCTGCTGTCAACACTTTCTATAGAGATTTTTATTTCTTATATATTCTTGTATTTCTTCATTTCCAGAAGTTCTGTTTGATTCTTTTTTAGGATGTCTATTTCTTTAGAAACCTCTTTCATGTCTGAAATGATTTTCTTATTTCCTGAAACTATCTGTTTTCTCTTGCATCTCACTGAGTTTTGTCACTATGAATGTTCAGAATTCTTCTTCTGATATTTCTGTGTATTTCTCTGTGCTATTCACTGTTGGTGAGAGGCTACTATACTCACCTAGAGGAGAATTACCACCTTGTTTTCTCAGCTTTCTTCAAGATATGTGCTGGTTTCCAGTCATCTGATGCAGTATTCACTTTTTTCTATATATAGGAGAATATTCTACATTATTGGTAGAGGAAATGTCACCCTTAGTTTCCAGGTGTGTTTCTATTGGAGGGCTCTGTCTTCAAGGTCAGAGCAGTTATGGGTAACTTCAGGTGCTTGGCTCCTCTACCGAACATTCAACTCTTGAAGTGGTAGCAAGTAAGAAGTAAGAACTTAGTGAAGAGGATCAAGTCCCAAACTTTCCGCTGTGCACGAGTTGGTGTACCAAAAGTCCCAAAATTGCTTCCAGGCCCCAAGCGCAGACTAACCCAAGGAGGCCTGTCCAGACCAGGCTCAAGTGTCTTTTAATATCTTTTTCATTTTGTTTTTCATCCTTTCATTTAACTTGTTTCTCTTGTGAATAGCAATAATTCTTCCTTTTTCATCTAGCCTGACAATCTTTTAATTAGAGGGTTTTATTTATGCTTAATATAACTACTGATAAAGATAGATTTATGTCTACCATGTTGCTTTAACTATTCTATTTGCCTTGCTTGTTCTTTATTTCTCCTTTTATGTTTCCTTGCGAATTGAGTGATACATTTTCTTTTTAATTTGCCAGATGGCACATGTGCTCACCAAGTGAAACAGATGAGAACTGGGGAGGGAAGAAAGCACGACTCCTTGGGGTTGATACATTGCAATCCCTTCCCCATTTTTCCATCCTGCCAGGGTGGGATTTGGGGTATACATGTACAATTACCCACTCTGTTTTTCAAGCCTCTGGGTCTGGGATTCAAAGTCCACTGTTGGACAAGTGAGATCCAGTTCCCTTAACCATTGGTCATGACACTGGCCCAGAGTGATATTTTTATTATTCTAATTTCCTTCTCCTGGTTTACTAGTCATATATTCTTTTATTATTCTTTCAGTGATTATTCTGGCATTATATTTATTATTAATTTATTATAGTTTTCCTCTGATTAGTGCCTCTGTACTGTCAAGTAAATGTTAGAGCATGACAAGAATTCAACTTTATTAATCTCTCCTTTCACATTTTTGTATTATAATTAACATATTTTTCTCTTTATTATAACCACCACAAAAATTTATCACTATTCTTACTGTTTTAAATAATCATTAGTCTTTCTGGGGCCAACAGTCACCATAGTGGTTAAGATGCTGGATGCCCAATGGCTGACTTTGGTTCGAGTCTTGAATACAGTGGCTCGAAACTCACACTTAGCACATGTATGCATAAGTGCTCAAAATCCTAGGAAGGGAATGCAGGAGAAGGGATTGCTGCATGGCCATCCTACTTGGCAGGTGATTTCTCTCTTCCCCTCTCACTGTCTCTGTCTCTCTACTCTCTGGTGAGTGCATGCACCCTATGAACCTTTAAAAAACTTAGTCTTTCATACTTACCCAAATATTTGTCCTTTCTGGTACTTCTTTCCTTCCTACAATTTCATATTTCTATCATGGACTTTCTTGCTTTGTTGTTTTGTCTGTTTCATTTAGTTTTTGTTTCAAGAAATCCCCTTAATATTCTTTTGTTTTTTTGTTTAGGTTTTTGCCATAGAGTGTATGTGCTCACTGGACAGAGACAGAGAGAGGGAATGGACAAAATCACCCCTCAGGGGGATGGCCACACCACAATCACTTCTTTTCTAATCTCCTCTTGGGATTTTGGGCATATACACACATACACACTCAGAGTGATTTTCAAGCTTATCAGGTCTGGGATTCAGAATGTAGTCAGCCATATGGGAGTGCCTCAACCACCAGGCCACCTGTTTGCCCCACCACCCTTTGCTATATTTTAAAGGCAGATTTTCTACAATAAATTTCCTCAGGTATTTTTTCCTTTTTATTTTTGGTCATAAAATATTTTGGTTTTGTTTTCATCCTTGAAAGATTTGTTTTTTGTTTTTCATTTTTTACATTCTACTTTAACTGTTTTTTCTCCTTCAGTACTTGGTGTCATACTATTATCTTTTTTTTCCTTGTAATTTTTTAGTTTTGTTTTGTTTTATTTTTGTCATTGGTTTTTAACAGTTTGACTATACATGGTCAGGGAAATATTTAATGTTTCACCATTAAATATGATGTTTTTTATAAAAACCTGGCAGATACTTTCACATTAATAATTATTTTTTTCTTATCAATCTCTTTAGATATCTTTAAGATTCATTAGACTTTTAAAATAACCAAATTTTCTAATTACTGATTATATATTTGTTTCCTATTTCATTTCTGCACTTATCTTTATAGTACCATTTCTTCTTTGGGTTCTGTTCTTTTTCTAATTTCATGTCTTGAATAAATTAGATTGTGCATTAAAGTTTAGCCTCTTTTGCTTCCTACTAAAAATTATTATGGTTATAAATACATATACATATGTATACATATATGCGCTACCTATATATGTGGAAATATATACTATATATACATATATACACATACATATACTATACACACATGTATATTTTACATATATGCTATAGATTCATAGATATAGATATAGATGATCTTCTACTTACGATGTTTCAACATCCAATTTTTTGACTAAATGATAGAACAAAAGTAATATGCATTTTGTAGAAGCCATACTTAAAGTACTCATACAACCATTCCATTTTTTACTTTCATTATCATATTTAACAAATTTCATGAGATACTTAATGTCTTATTATAAAGTAAGCTTTCAGTTAGATGATTCTGTTAGGTAGGCTAAGCTAAACTGTGATGTTCAGTATGTTGTAGAGTGCCACCGAACGAACAACCACCGAAGGCAGATTAAGTTTAAAGGAAGTCTTTTGTAGCTGGCCAGCGACTACAGTCTGAGGCTGGAAGGGGGCGGGGGCACCGAGAGTCAGAACTGTAGCCCCTACTGACGTTTGAGTTTGAGTAGTCTTTTTATAGGGGGTCAGTTACCAGGAGTTTCTATGCAAGCACTTACAGAAGCTGAATCAAGCAGGTTATTTCTGAGGGGAGTGGGGTTTCCATGTAAACAGTTACATCGCTAAACAAAAGAGTTTCAGGCTAGTTAGCAAAGACAGTAGCAGGTACAAGATGTCGTCCTGGATATGGCTTTTCATATGGCTAGCATGAGCTATTTTCTCATGGTAAGAGCAAGCAGGTTTACAGAAGCAGACAGCCATGTTAGGGTAAGGGAACAAAATGGACAAACAGTTGTTCCTGTGAAAGGTCTAATATGCAGCCTTCCACAAGTAGAGTAGTTATATTTTGACTTATGAAATTTGTAACTTAAAATGATCTTATTGGAAATAAGAAAAATGTTTAACTTATAATGGTCTTATTGGGACATAACCTCATCATAAGTTGAAAAACATCTCTCTGTGTGTGTGTGTGTGTGTGTGTGTGTGTGTGTGTGTGTGTATGAGAGAGATTCCTGTAGGGTTTGATTTTCTAGAAAACCCTGAGTTATACAAATGTCTCAGATTTCTCCACTGTGCAGTTACTATTTTCCCTTTTGTAATTACTGAGAATCTTCCAGGGTGGTATTTTGAAAATATGCAAATATTCTGTTTCTCATAATTTGATCCTCTAATTTTAGCATCCATTGATGATTCTTGCCGCAGCAATTATTTCTGTGGTATCTTCCAAATGTCAATTTTTTAAATTTTCAGTATTTATTTTGTCTAAAATTTAGAATTGTACTGTATGGAAGAATTGCCTCTTTTGCCCATTTATTTAGCTCAACTGTATTGAACGTTACTAATGTTTTTGTGTTGATGTCCAACTTAATTGCCTGTGGATAGGGAACATGGTCCATATTACACTAATTTTTTAAATATTTGAGACTTGTTTTATATGTAGTATCTTGTCAAGTTGTATAAGTATACCATGTTTACTTGAGAAGAGTATTTTTTTTAATGTTCAAGATACTACATTAAATTAAGCTTACTAATTGGGTTTTTTAAATCTTCTATGTTTTTACTACTTTTAGGCTGTTGTATCAAGCAATCATAGAGAAGTATTATTTACTCCTCCAGTGTGATATTGAATTTGCCACATTACCTCCAAGAATCTAAAGATATTTTGCTTTAGTTCTTTTAAGGTACCTTCCTCATAAAATTAACTGTTATCATTTGGCATTAACCACCTTCATCTCTATTAATACATTTTCCTTAAAATCTCTTTCTCTATATATATTCTTTAAAAAAAATTTTTTTGAGAGGTTTTTCACTATAGGGCGCGTGCGCTCGCCAGACAGACAGAGAGAGACAGAGAGACAGAAAGTGAGAAATCACCCCCCCCCAGAGGGGGGGATGGGCACGCCGCAATCCCTTCTCCTCCATTCTCCTCTCGGGATCTTGGGCACGCACGCACACGCGCCCGGCGTGGGTTTTAAGCCACCGGGTCTGGGACGCGAACTGCGGTCGACTACATGGGAGTCCAGCGACATAGCCATTACGCTAACTGCTGGTTCCCTCTTTAAACAATGTTTGACGTAGGGTGTGTATGCTCACTGAAGAGACCCAGAGAGAGACAATGATAGGCAGTGAGAAGTAACATGAGAAATCATCCCCTGGGAGAATGGCCATGCTGCAATCCTTTCTCTCTCTCTCTCTTTTTAAGATTCATTTATTTTATGTATTATTGTTATTATTCAATTTGACCAGAGAGAGAGACAAAGAGAGAGAGAGAGAAAGCAAGTTGCCAGGTCCAGGACTTGAACCACAGTCAGTCATGTGGGAGTCCAGCACTGTGACTACCATGCCACCTGCCAGTCCCAGCAATCCTTTCTCTTTCATTCTCCTCCTCTCCTGAGATATTGGACACGCATGCATATGCACCTAGTGTGAGTTTTCAAGCCTCTCTAAGCACCATGCCACCTGCTTGCCCCAAAGTCTATGTATTTTTGCTATCAATATAGCTACATCAGTGTTGTTTTGTTCCTATTTTCTGAAAATGTGTATTTTTTTCATTCTCTTACTTTCAATCTTTTGTGTCCCTGTATTTTAGGAATTTCTTATAAACATTAAACTTTTTTCTTTGTGAACATTACCATCTTATATTAGAGTTGAGTCGTTTCCAATTTGGAAAGATTAATAATATATTTAGACTTTGCTACTAAAATTTTACTTTGCAATTTTCATTCATTCTTCTTTTTCCAACCTTATCTCTTCTTTATTGTCCATGTATTTCAGTTTATTGCATTTATTATTATTCCACTTGTCTTTTTCTATTAGTTCTATTAGTTTTCTTTCTGTTAATGGTCATTCTTGAGATAAAAATTTACTATATATTCTTAAAAACTTAGGAAATTCTATGATTAATCAACATATATAAGTTGACCCTCACTGCCTGATTAATCAAGGTTCTTAGAAATTCTTTAATTCTCCATTATGCCTTTCCTACATTCTGTCTATTTCCATCTGCCTCTTTTTCACTGCCACACATTAGAAATTATTCTTTATTATATGTACATACTTAACATCTTTCTTTAAATTTATATTCTTTTACTTATTTTTTGCTTTATATTTCTTTTCATACCAGAAATTTGCTCTAATATATTTCCGTTTTTAAAAAAATTCCTTAGAAGTGTCATCAGTGAAGATGTATTTGTAGGAAAATAATACTAGATTTGTGTGCCTGAAAATGACTTTATTTTATCCTTGTCTCTCTGAATACACTATTCTAGGTTAGTAATTTTTCACTCATCTATTTGAAGATATTGTTCCACCGTTCCTTGATTTATGCTGCTGTTGAAAATTCTTCTGCCATTCACTTTATCGTTCCTTTGTACAGTCTCTGATTGCTTATACAATCTTGTCCCATCTTTGGCGTTTCGGAGCTTCATTACAATGTGTCTAGACATAGACGTTCTTTATTTTGTAAGGTGTATCATTTATTTCCTGCATCTATAGCTTGCCATCTTTTATCAATTCTGGAGAAGTCTTAAACATTCTCTCTTCATCTATTGCCTTTCCTGTATTTCCTCTATTTTCCTCTTTGGGCTCATATTACAGACATATTAGTTTTTCTATTTTTAATCCTTCATTTTCCTAATTATTCTCTCATATTTTTATCTCCCTGTATTTTTGTGCCACATTCTAACTAATTTCTTCAATTCTATTTCCAAATTTGCTAATTTCATCTTATCTGGTCTCATTGGGTCTTTATCCAAACCAGCACAGAACATTTTACCAGTTCAAAGCAATGTCCTTTGACCCAAACCTATTTTTCTATTAATAAAATTTTGGGGGAAGCAACATTCTTCTATAGATTCCTCACTAGACATGTATCTATATATCAAATGATAAAATATCCAAGGAGGTATACCAGCATAAGGGAGATTCAACAAAAAGAACAAAACTTTGGAAATCTTATCATATACTGAATATAAAATAATTAGATATGGAATATTTTTTAATGTTTTCAATGGATTATAAAGTAAGCAAGTTGTCATCGAATCAACTACAATTTCCTACAGCATCTTAGTCAGTTTGGGTTGCTATAAAAAATTACTACAGACTGGTTGGCTTAAATGGTATAAGCATTTATCTCTTGCAGTTATGGAGAGCAGGAAGTCTAATGTCATTGGTGCTGGAAGATTCAGTGTCTGGCAAGGGTCTGCTTCCCAGTTTAGGGATGGCTATCTTCTTCACTGAATTCTTACATATCAGAGGGCAGAAAGATCCTGGGTCTCATTCTCTTTCTACAAGAGTATTAATCTCATTCACAAGAGTTATATCCTCATGACCTAATTATCTTCCAAAAGCCCTACTTCAAAATACCATAACCTTGAGGAATAGACTTCAACATAGCAATTTGGTAGGGACACAGACATTTCATCCATAGCAATATTTTCCTAGAATTATATAAACAAACCCTATTAATCTTAGGGGAAAAAAATTAACCTTAAATAAAAAAACTTTAATCTACATTAGATTTAATCATATTAGTGTCAACTTGTCAAAATGATTTTAATTCTGTCATCTTTTATACATCTAAGTAAGCCCTTACTGTTTATGCGAAGTGTAAAGTTGATAAGCATACTATTAGAAGATGGTATTCCAGCTGAGACTTCACTGAGGGATAGTAGAAAGCTGCCAATTTATATATGATTGATCCTCCTAGTATTTGAAACTTTGATCCAGGACATAATACACCAATGTCTGTGTGCATGTATGTGTGTGGAGAGGGTGGAAGGTTACAGTTTATTCTTTCTGTCGATAATGGGCTTACTCAAGCAAATGTCAAAGCTGTTGGGCTAATTGGGCACATATAATGAAGAAATGGCATAGCCGAGGGCAGAAAGGAAAGCTCCAGTTGTCCAATATGGTTCACCTACAAAAGGACATGTCATGGGAAGCAGAAAGCAGGAATCTGCCTATTCTGTTGAAGAAGATCCATAAGCCAGTACTGCTAACAAAACCACCCTAGACTTCCTTCCCAGTAGCATGCTTCTGAATGACTTCACTAAACTCAGTTTTCTGTAAAACTGGGCCTTCTCTACCATTTCTATTACAGTGTTGAGCTCATGTATACTGTACATTCATATATTGATTTTCACCAGGTGACTTAGTTCCAGCATGGGCAGAAGTAAAGCTAGTTGCCAACATTCAGGCAACTAGAGAGGTGCTCTGAGAGGGCTCTAGAAATCACTACATATCTAGGTAGACATCCATGAGGTCAAAATTGTCATGGTGTTTCCCATGGTATGACCGCTACCTGCGAGATAAGCACTTCCCAATACCTTCCCTTTCTCTTACCCACCTCCTCTGGCTATCTGTCTTTCAAGATGCAATGTTAAGTGTTGCCTCTGATGAAGGATTGCCTGTTTTTATCACATACAGCTGCCCTCTCCTCCCATTGTACTCTGCACGGACATCTCTCACAGCACTTGTTAAGTTTCTCACTTTTTGCACTAGAGCAGAGCCTCCTTGAGTTCCAGTCTCACTGGGATTCATATCCATATCTCCAGCACTTATCACAGTGCTTGACTTCAAGTGAAAAATGCTTGGGTAAAGGAGGGAGAGAGGAAATACGAATTATATTACTTAACCTGAAGAAGTTTCTATCCTTCTGCTCATAATCTAGTGGGTGATAAAGGTGCACATATGGAATATTGATACAAAAAATTTAAACCAAGACTCTATGCGGGGGGGGAACAATTATAATGAGAGGGCTCTAGAGAGGCCTTGGAAGCCTGTGGGTTTGAAACATCTTTATTTTCTCTAATTTGGTGCCTAGTACATTGACCATATGATGGGGTAGACTTGTGCAATGCCTTGCATAACCATTGGCTTACCTTTTTCTTCTAACAGCGTCTTCCTCTTGAAACGTAAAGCTTTCAGGGATTATTTAATCTTTATTTGAAGCCAGTTAAATATTAAAAGTTCTCTCTCCCTTTTGCATAAGTCAACAGGATTGAAAGTTCCATAAGGTTATGAGCTAAAAATGCACAGCACGTTTGCATCAATTCTCTCTTCTCTGCACATTGACCACCAGCCTTTGTGGCACTCATTTAACTCTTGCCTGAACTACTATGATTTTCCAGGATTGCTTTTCTCTAATCCATTCTCCCCCATATGAAAATACATGTCCTAAAGTGCTATCACTCATGACCTTCCTCTGAATTTTAATTAGCTACCAAGTTTGGTCCTCATTCCACAGCCTGGCATTTAGAGCACTGGGCTGCCGTATCAGCTCTGGTCTCTTCTCATACTGCTCCTCAGTGTGTGCCCCTGAAGCTCCAGCTACCGAGATAACATCCGTGGCTTAAGATTCACTCAATTGCTCTTTCCACCTGGAGTGCTGCCCTCTTCCATGTCCCACCTGTTGGGAAGGTTTCCCCACAACTATTTTCCCTTTGTCCACACTACCTTCCAGGCTTTGTGGACTAAACACCTCCTGTTAACAGCCCAGCTTCCCTTTTTCCAGCCTCCAGGTCACAGTTATGAATGAATCTTTTCACTCTTAATCATGTGTCAAATGTTGGCCCTATATACAGCCTCAGGAGCGGGCTCTGACTGTCTTAAACCTATGGCATATCCCGTCTCTCTAGACACAGTTAATGAGCTCAGGAATGGGAACCTGACCCTACACAGATACAAACTCTCCCCTCCACCACCACCATTAGTTCATGATGCTTTCGGGCTTGCAACTGCGGCAGCCATATTTGCTACTAACTTAATGGAATGCACAGTCTGCACAGAGGTAGCTGTAATAACCCTGTAATAACCCTACCACCCTGTGGGGCACTTTCCTTGGTTGTGGTTCTCCATGTTCTCATTGAGTTGCCTTGGTAGAAATCTTAAGGACACAAAGAAAGCCATAGATTTCTGGGACAGCATAAGCAGAACTACATAACAGAAAAATTTTATATGAAGAGCTCATACTGTTCCATAAAATTTTTAATTATGTAGGGGAATCAACATAGATGTGCATTGGGAAACAGCATTAAATGGATTTCTCTGTGTGGATGGAAGCAAAGTATCTTCAAAATCCAATCACCTAGCTCCCACCTGAGATGATTCTATAACATGATACAAAATGATAGAAAGTAACAGAGTGCATGATATTAAAGAGGATATTAAACTTTGGAAAATTTCTTTTTTCAGTCTTATAGATCTATACACAGACATATATGTACTGAGTGACAAAACAAAACATATTCCTTACACCACTGGTAAGCAAAAAGTTAAAAAAAAAACAAAACAAAAAAAAAAAAACACTGACTTGCTTTCTACCTGGGGCCAGACATAATGTAAAACTAATATGATTGCCTGAGCTACTGCAACAACAAAGAGGGAGGCAAGAAGGGTCTATCATAACCTGAACAGCAAGAGCTACCTAGGCAGCCAATCTACGTGTAAACTCATTCTTGGGCTTCCAAGCAAGCAGTGAATTGTGTATCGGCAGGACTGCTTGTAGAGCCAAGTTAGACAACAGAGCCAACTAGGCTCGGGCATGTATTTTTCTAGCCTGTTTCCATTTCCAGCTCTTCGAGGTACTGAACTGAGAGCCATGCAGACACGGGAGACAGGAGCCTGTGGAGAAAGGGGAACCAGAAAGGACTAAACATTCAGAATGGCTTGCTACCCTTGGCTTTGGCCTACAGGAACCCTTAGGGTTGCTTTGCAAAAAACTGGACCTTAAACATCAAAGATACAGAGACCATCTACTGAAACATGCTTCAGTATCTGAAGAATAATAATAACAAAAGTCAAGGAAATTTTAAAAGCAAGCAATTTGTTTTTTTTTTTAAAGAATAATAAAAGTGTTCTTTTCACGTTTTAAATTGTTCATCTCTTGTCTTCTCTATTTTTAGTTTGTTTTGTTCTCTCAGTGTTTAGCACTTAGAGAATGTTATATTCGTTTGACTAGTTTTAGCTTATTTTTAATCTTCCTTTAAAATGTTTCAGCCACCTGACTTATTCTTTACATTCCATTTAATTTTCCTCTCCATTGTTTTCACTTTAAAATGTTTTTGTTTCCTTTTTCTATGTAAGCTTTATTCACAACTATATCTTGGAAGTTGTAAGCATATGATTTTGACATCTAATTTTTAAATTTTTTATTCTCATTTTTCCCTAGTTATACCTTTTTATGTCTGAGCTTCTGGTTTTGTTTATATAACCTGTTTAATGTGCTATTTTTATTCCTTTTACTTGGTTTCTCTTATTTTAGCCTCATTTTTTTTTCCCTCTCATTTGATTTTATTGGTTTATAAATGCACTTTCTCATTTGTAATTTTTAACTCTTCTGTTCCCATGTGGTGTATAGGCTGACAAGCAACAAAAATACAAAGTTCAGGATCTCAGTCTCCATACTAGTCAACTATATGTAAACAGCATCATAGCTAACTAAAGTAGAATATTTGCCACACCAATCTGCCTCAGGATGTTTTTCAGTTTGTTTGTTTAGTTGGGGGGGGGTATTTTATTTTTTTCCTCTTTAGATCCATTTCCTTTCTTTGGCAGAGTTACAGGAGAATCCTGTTGCCTAAATCCTCCCATTTCCCTGTACTCAGAAGGAGGAGCAAGGAGAAGCTGCTTACAGTGGCTACCTCGTTGCCAGGCACACTTCAACTGTCAGAGCTGGCTCAGAAGCACTGCCCCTTTCATCTCTTAGCTCTACTCTGGTGAAGTCTCCCAGGGAAGCAGTCGCAATTAGAGAGAGGTAGTTAAGAAGAGGCTAACCCTTTGTCCATCTCTATCAAACAGAATAGGAGTTTTCCCTCTTACCTAGGGGCATACTATGAACGAACTGACCACAGCCAAGAATTTCACCATTTAATGGCTTCTTGGTTCTGTGAGGTCTATCGGTCAAAGTCCAAATAGAAACAGAAATCACATAGTCATTTGCAAAAGGAATTAGAGTAAAGTGAAATTGGCAGTGAGAGGTAAACAAAATTCTACAGAATAGAATGGGGCCAGCTGGTGGCCTGGCGGTTAAGGCAGCTGGGTCCCACATGGCAGATAGTGAGGTTTGCGTCCCTGACCCAATAGCTTGAAAAACACACTGTTGATGTGTAAGTGCATGCCCAAAATCCCAAAGGGAGAAATGGAGAACTGACTGTGTCATGGCCATGCTTTCATACTTTCCTTTTCTCTCTGTTTCTCTATGGTGAGTGTAGGTACCCTCTAGCAAATTAAATAAATAAATAAATAAAAATTTAAAAGGCAGATATTAGAAGCAGCCCTCTCTCCCAAAACTGAGAAAGAGCGCCAAAGGAAGAGGCCACCCCCTCCCAGCGTTGAAATGCAGACATCACTGGAGAGGGCATGGTGTGCTCACTTGAAGGCAGAGAAGTTCACAGAAGTGTTGCGTCAATGGAACTTGCTGGAAAGTTGCTCTCTGGAGTGCTAGGGAAAGCTATCCTCAGGAAGAAATCACATCTCAGAACTCACAGAAAGGCCACCCACAGGGTGTGAGCAAATTTGTTCAGGGGAGATGCCCTGCCAGCTGCCTTCTATGATGGAGATGCCCAAAGTACACTGAGGAAGGTATTTACAGGGATGTGCCCACCATCTGCACCCAAAAAATTCCCTGGACTCCTCATGATCCTCCATGTCCTCACTATGCAGCAGCAACTCAACTTCCCTTTAGAAATTGGGATCAATCACTCCAGTCAATGGAACAACTCCTTAGGTTGGACCTGTTGGTTTAATACATAAACACCCTCAAATGACTTGGGGCAATCTTCTCTTTCAAATTGAGTAGAATCACTGTAGTATTCCTGATGAAAGAATTCCCTCTACTGGGGGCTAAGACCTCCAAACTAGTAAAGCTGGAAATTGCCAGATAGAAGGTACAAAGATTCTGTTATTGTGTTATTAGATGCAATAGTGAGAGGACCCCTTTTTGCTCCCACTCCATGTTCCTAGATATATGCATTCAATCTGTAAGAGAAATACCACCACGTGATGCTCTCTGAATGAAGCTCCTACCGTGTTCTATAAGTACGGGCTTCCTTTCAGATTGCTCCTCTTCTTTCCAAGTGTGTTCTCACAACTGTGGCATAATTGAGTCTTCAGTAAACCATTCCATCTTCAAAATGATGGGGGCAAGCAGGTGGCATGGTGGTTAAGAAGCTGGGTTCTCACATGGCCAACCGCAGCTCAAGTCCCACACCTGACAGCTTGAACAATCACATCATGCACATGTATGTGCATACCCAAAATCCTGAGAGGAGAATGAAGGAGAAAGGATTGTGGCATGGCCAACCTCCCACAGGATGAGCTTTCATTTTCCCTCTCTTGGTCTCTTATTTTCCCTCTCTCGGTCTCTCTTTCTCTGGTATGTGCCCTTTGGCAAAATCCTAAACAAAAACAAACAAAAAAGACTACAGAGTGCCACTTCTGGGTTACAGGGTGTGTGCTAAGTCCAGTTAACTGCACATGTATAAATTCATCACTATACTTTTGTGTGAAACTAATTCCTTGATCAGATGCAGTGCTAAGTAGAACACCACAATGGTGTACACAGTTCTTATGAGTCCACAGATGGTGGTGCTGATACAGGCTTTACAGCAGGGAATGCGAATCCATACCCAGAATACATCTATTCCAGTGGGGATAAACTTCTGCCCACTCTATGATGAAAATCGCTAATATAATCACCTACCACCAGCTGGCTGACTGACCTCCAGGGAATGGAGGCACCAACACAGTTGGTGGCTGAGTTTGTTACTGTTGGCAGATTAGATCCTCAGCAGTGTGAGGTCAGCATTATTACGGGAAGTCCTCTTTGGGTCTTACATATTCCCCACCCCTGCCACCATTACCATTTTTTTCATAAGCTCATTAAACAAGCACTGGGATCTCTGGGAAAAGACACTAACTGACACCTACACACAAAGCCGTTTTGTTCACCTGATTATTAAGAACCTCCACTGCCGTGAGTGTTCTACAGTGGACATCATAAGGAACACACAGACTCACAGTTTGTGATCATTCACACAGGATTTGGAACAGGAAATACAAAAAAGAAAACAGAGGGGAAAGTTGGGTAATGAGGGGAAAGATGGCAAGTTCAGCTTAGAGCATGTTGGATTTAAGATTCCTGGAGAGCTTTCAAGTAGAAAGGGGTGCATCTGGAACTCAAGAGGGATAACTGGACATAGAAAATTGGATGCGAGTGTGTAGAATAGTGGAAAACGGAGATGGACATATCCAGGGAGAGTGTAGAGATTTAAGAGTTTGAGAAACAACTTTGCAGAACATCTAGAGTGGACTTCCAAGACAAGCACTTGGAAAAGACAAAAACAAAACAAACAAACAAAAAAACTAAGTGCAGCACCAGCAGGAGGTGTGGTCATTAAGGTGGTGGACTCCCACCTGGTCAACCATGGTTTGAGTCCCAGATTTGGCAATCTGAAAAACATGCTAGGCATGTGTGTGTGCACTCAAAATCCAGAGAGGAAAATGGAGAAGGGATTGTGGTGTGGCCATCCCCCACTGAGGGGTGAGTTCTCACTTTCTCAATTTCTTTCTCTCTCTCTCTCTCTCTCTCTCTCTCTCTCTCTCTCTCTCTCTCTCTCTCTCTCATGCTCTGTGGCAAAAAAAAAAAAAAAGTGTTTGCAAAAAGCCTAGGACGAGAACATTATCATGAGGCAGAAGTAAAAAACACTTCGAATATGGGATTTATTACACGGAGATTAGAACAGAACAATATAGGAAGAAAAGTTTTCATTGGATTCAGCAGTTAGGAAGAATAGTTTCAGGGAGTGGTAGAAGCAGAAATCAGATACAAGAGCTTCATAATGAAGACAAGGCAGAGAAGCCTAGTGAGTACAGCCTACACAAAATAATAGCTTTAAACGGAAGTAGAGAAGGGTTCTGTAAAGCATTTAGAAGAGACTATATGGTTTTGAGAGGAGCTTTTAGGATGAGGAAGGCTTGAGCACTTTATAAAATGTAAGGGAAATCACTAGTACACAAAACGAAATGAAAGGGAGAAGTGAGAGATGATGTTATCAGCGAGCAGCATCCCAAAAGGAGGGATGGGATCACTAACTCAGTAGAAGGACATCAGCCTCAATCTTGAGTTCTAAGGAGAAGAGCAGAAGTCAGGTGGGGGGAGAAAAGTTAATTTGCAGGAGGTAAAACAGAAAACTAAACTGGTTACCTTGCTCACAATTTAATTATCAGATTACAAGACAATGCCTTATGATGACAGAAAGAACTGAAACAGGAAGATTGGTGAAACAGGATTGAAGAATATGTACAATTTTGAAAGAAGAGAGGAGGGACCAGCAGTTAGCGTAATGGCTATGTCACTAGACTCCCATGTAGTCGACTATGGTTCAAGTCCTGGACCCAGTGGCTTAAACTCACGCCAGTTGTGTGTGCGTGAGTGCCCAAGATCCCAAGAGGAGAATGGAGGAGAAGGGATTGCGGCACGGCCATCCTCCCTGAGGGGTGATTTCTCACTTTCTCTCTCTGTCTCTGTCTTTCTGGTGAGCACATGCACCCTGTAGCAAAAACTTCTCCAAAAAAAAAGAAGAGAGGAAAATGGAGAGGGAAAAATAAGTCTGATCTGGTTGTCTTTACATCAGGACTCAAATTTCACTTCCTTTTCGAAATGTTCTTTGCCCATTGACTGATAGTAAATATTAATAACATCTGCACAACACTTAAAAATAGACCTATCTCCAGCCAATAGGTAGCATGGTGGTTAAAGTACTGGATTCCCACATGGCCAACTCCACAGTTCAAATCCTGGACCTGGCAGCTTAAAAATCACACATGCCCCAAATCCAGAGAGACGAACAGAGAAGGGATTGTGGCATGGGCATCACTCCGGGCAGGGTGGGTTGGGATGATGGGGTTGACCTCTCACTTTCCCTCTCTCTGTCTCTCTCTGGTGAGCACACATGCCCTATTGCAAACACCTAAAAACTAAATTAATTAAAAAAGAAGAATCTCTTTAAAGTCTGAGTCATATAGCTCTTCAATGGCACTTGTCATCTTCTGCTATGCACTGTAGTTTTTGCATCTGTGTCTTTGTAGAATCAATTTCTAACTCTATTAACATATTTTTGTATCCTAGATAAGCACTGAATAGGGTAGGCCACACATTAGCAGGGTGTTTCAGTAACCACTGTAACCAGTCTATACTTACTAGTGGGGTAACAATTGTTTCTAACTATTCTCTCATGGTTCTGAGGGTCAACTAGGTGATTCTCAGCTGGAGTTCTCCCGTGACTGCAGTCAGGTAACAGCAGAGACACTTTTCCTCACAACCCTTGAGTTTGATGTTGACTCTGGCTGGGTCTGCAGCTGGAGTTATCCTCTAGAATATGCATACTTGGCTTCTCCATATAACGTGGGCTCAGGGAATGGCAGCTGGGTTCCAAGAGCAGTGTCCCAAGAAAGAACGAGGAGGATGCTGCATCTTTTATGATCTAGCCTCTGAAATCATGCAATATTATTCTGTCAGATTTTACTTATTAGAATTAAGTCATTAAAGCTAGCCCACACTCAAGGGGAGGGGAATCTAGCCTCCACCTCTTGATGATAGGAGTGTGAAAGAATGCAGATATCAGACACAGTAAATGTTAATTGGATGCCTGTTTTAAGCATTTATTACAATTTGAAAAAGCCTCAAAGGGAAACAGAGAATGAAAGTGGTACATAATCTTAAAAGGTCTGAATAGGAATTGGTAATAATGCTTAAGAGTTGATTAACCCATAAAATATGCTACCCACGGCTGTTTTACAAGTGAGTGTTTGTAATCTTCTTTTATAAGCTTTTCAGGAGATAAAATTGAGCTGTTCATGTCTAGGAAGATGTAGAAGATCAGTGCTTCTCCTACTTTCATGTGAAGGTGAATCGCCTGTGGGTCTTGTTAAAATGTAGATTCTGGTTTAGCAGGTCTGAGGTGGAGCCTGTCATTCTATTCTGCCTTGCTAACAAGTTGCACCCTGCCCACCCTCTGAATAGCAAGCTAATAGGAACCAATAAGGGTGACTGTCTGGCCCTGTCATCCCTCCCTTCTCCAGGAGGAGCCCGAAAAGGGAATTTACACCAGAGCTCCTTATGTGCTTATGGGACCTTGGCCCTCTGACCAGGTGAACCCCTTATGCTGATAAGGTTAATCAATCTATTCACAAGACCTTGGAACTGGAATGAAAAGAAGAGTAGTTTTCTTCTCTTTTGCAGTAGAAACATAGGATAT
This sequence comes from Tupaia belangeri chinensis, assembly GCF_000334495.1. NCBI lineage: Eukaryota > Metazoa > Chordata > Mammalia > Scandentia > Tupaiidae > Tupaia > Tupaia belangeri. The sequence goes on from NW_006159638.1 coordinate 3,420,974, forward strand.
GAGATTCTGGAGAGACAAGACACATGAGAAATCCAGTTTCAGGAGGGATAAAGGGAATATACAGAGAAGAGAATACAACTGACATTGCAGTCCCAACTTAGACCAGACCCCTTTCCTATACGATTGTATGAGATACCCCAATATCCTTTTAGTAAATTCCCCTCCTAGCTTAAAGTTGTCCTACACGGGATTTTATCATTTAATAATAAACATGTTCTAATGGGGTGAGGGAAGAAGGGAGTGTCTTCTGAAAAATGTAGTACCCACGGTCTTGGAGCAGTGGACTATCATCCACCGTCTGGGGCACGGGGTGAAGACAGACTGCCCATTAAATCAGGCTAAAGCTGTGTTTCCAAGAGCTGATAGGCCACAGAGAGAGAAGACAGGAGAACAAAAAAACAAGGCTGAGAGAAGACTGAGAAAAACCTCAACCTACCTAAATAAGAAAGAGAGAGAAAAGGAAAGAAAGAAAAAGAATAAAAGAGAAAGAAATGGGGAAGAAAGAAAAAAGAAAAGAGAAGAAAAAAGGCAAGAATCTGGAGATTGAAATTGTGAAACATAAAATAATTCTTTAAAATAAATTTTTTTAAAGGGCTAGCAGGTGGCATGGCAGTTAAAGGTGCTGGATTCCCACATGTCCAACTGTGGTTCAAGTCCTGACCTGGTGGCTTGTTTTCTCACTTTCTCTCTCTCTAACTCTATCACTCTCTGGTCAAATTAAGATAAATAAATAAATGGATAAATAAAGTTAAATAAAATAACTTTTTTAAAAAATTGTTAAACAATGTTGAAAGAAAATGAAAAGAAACTTACCCCAAAAATGATACCTACAGAAAAGAGAACAAGAAGGTGTAGCAGAGTAAAGAAACTGTTCTTAAAAAAAAAAAAAAAAAAAAAAAAGTTAGGTGGAGGCCTGTCCAGCGAAAACAAAATATTGCTCTTTTTCTATGTGCCAGGCAATAGTGTGATGTGCTTTACATTTATGACCTTCATGACCCCTAGCAAAGTGTCCACCACTGCTCTTCAAGAGTCCCTGACACTCCAGCAGCCAGGACTGGCACTTCCACAGTGAGAAGAGGAAAACTGAACACGGGTCACTTTGTGTGACTCCCGCCCAGCAGATCTTATGGCTGGGGGGACCTCAAGCAAATCTGAAAGCCTCGAAAGTCTCTGACACTGCAAACAGCACAGTGAAGTGAGAATGGCAGTGCCACCTTTCCACGTTGGGAGTAAGTGCCTTTTTAATAATCTGTGTCTTCATCTGTATTAATCCCACTATTCTAGGAGCTACACAGCTAAGCCAAGTATCTCATAGCATATCTCCAAGACAGTAGTTTTCTCTGCACTAAAGGAAAAGAAAAAGGCCTGTTATCGCCAATGTGTACTATCCTTAAACCGAGACTTTTCTATTTAAACTGCAGGTATATATGTAGGTAGGGCAGGCAGCAGCACAACAGCAATACGGAGGAAGACATTCTTTGTGGTAAATGCCCCCGAGTATGAGATGTGACCATGAAGTAATGAGGCTATTTCCATTAAGCAAAAATGGATACCGATCTCATTATTTTAAGTCGTACCTTGTGGAGTATGCATGAAGTATTTCTTTCATAAGTTAAAGCGGTGTCTACTATAGATGGGCTTAATTTGGGTACTACCAACTGAAAAAAAAAAAAAAGTTCTATGTTAAGGCAACATTTGTTGTAAAGATTCCAGAAACACACGAGTCAAAATTTCAAATGATGATTCCCACAGTAACTGTAACTCTGCTATACAACATACATAATGGAAGAAATGTTATCAACATATAGCATACTAGAAAACACTCAGTAAGCAGAAACAAGCTGAGTTACGCCTGTTGTGGGAATCATCATTTCCACCTAGCTGAGAATATGTAAAAAATGAAACTATAAATGGCGTGCATTATTTTTTTGAATTTTATTCTATTTTTTTGATCCAATTTAATCAGCTTTGCATCTAAACCACATTTTTCTTTCATAAACTGCAAATGAATGCCTTTTGTAATTTAAAAATCCACATCACTTGGCTTCTTTCTCTCATTCAGACAGCCTCTGCGAGATGACAACACTATATCCTGTCCCTTCCCAAAAGGTCAGGACATGTCTACTGGGATCTATTTATCCACATCCCTTTTCTCCCTGAAGGACACTATGGGGGAGCAGAAAAAGAATACTAAAGAGCACGAGAATCGCACTGAGGACCTCACAAAGGTCAATAAGTGCAACAGAAAGAGGGGCACTGCCACCACGCACTTCCCCCTGGGTATCTTCCTAAGAAAGAATATCGCCATATATTTACAATTCCCCAAAAGTGTAGTCATAACATTATCTCACCTGATCCTCACCTTGACACCTCAGAAAGGCAAAAGCAAGCTACCTTCCATTGTTCAGCACTTCGTGGCTAAAGCAGAATACATCTAAAGACGCGCTCTTACCTTATCGTGTGAAGTGTGGGCCAGCTGCACTTACGACATGTCCCAAATATACGCACTTAGCACATGCAGAGGATTTACTTATTATCGAAGGCAGAGGATACAAAAGATTATGATTATGACTAAACATTTAACATAATTTAAGCTTTTTCTTTTAACTACATTCTGAAAATTCAATCATGAAATGGAGACAGACATAATTGCCCTTTGAAATGCTGCTTAGGCAAAATTAATCCTGTATATTGCATCGAGTATTACTTTTCCCAGTTTGGTTTTAACTAAGAAGGGCACCTTCTACAACCTCTGAAGGGGAATTCTTTTACTTTCCAGCAGTCCTTACCATCAAGGTATGCTTTATTGTATTCAAACTAAATTACTTTGCTTGAAGAACAATCATAATTCTTTTACCACTCTAAATAGCTTCATCTTGTCATGGTGTTCATGACCTTGTGTAAGTGTCTGGAGGGTGACACCGTCAACCCTTTTTGTCTTTCAAACCTACTATAATCAGGCTCTTCAAATTTGTTTGTTTTCCCTTCTTTCTATGTATAAAAAGAACCTTCTGTATGTAATCAGAAGAAATTTTCCTTCTTCGTTTATGTATTACATTAATGAAAAGATCAATTAAAATAAAGATTCAGGCCCAACTGCAGTGGCACCACCAATAGGGTATCACTAAGTGAAGCTAGAGCCACATGACAGCCAGGGCCAGGTTCCAGACCATCCTCAATAGGCTAGGCATGGTGGCATGCTAACTGGACGGTTGGAGCAGGAGGACTGCAGCATGGCAAGTCTTGTCAAAAACACCCCCAGCCCATCAAAAAGAAGAAAAAAATTAAGGCCTGGCAAAAGGCTCAATACTGTTTGCCCTAACTGGGGAGAAAACACAGTTGATCCTTTGCCTGTGAAAAGTATGACAACTCTGCAATTAAATAAAGGGCGATATTTTAAGTGCTGAGAGGAAAACAAATCCTTTAATTTTAAAAGGTTTTATTGTGGAGGAAATGTCTTCTTACTGTTTCTTAAAATTACAAAACGAATTTCTTATGAATGAATAAAAATAAACACAGGTTCTTAGACAAAACACATAAAAGTATGCCATGAGACATGAAAACTTAACTTTCAGGCTTTCTTCACCTTCATATGTGAAAGTTCGAAAAGGAAAAACAACATCTGCAGTTGTTCACAAAGTACAATTTCAATAATAATTCTAGTCATGAACAATATGTGAAATATCTGGTAGGCTGAAAATACTTCCTCTTAGGTCTTATCAGAGGCTAGAAAGGGGCAATCAGACATGAAAGCAGTGGCCCTTTCTAAAGTGTAAATTTTCCACGCAGGGCATCCGCTTTACGAGCTTGTCTTCAGAGATACGTGCTGATCCAGACAGTCCTGGTGGCCTATCTCTTTCAAGATGAAAACTGAAGAGGAGGTGACCAATTCCAGAGGATCACTGAATACTTCGAAGTAAAGAAACAATGAGGTGTTCTCTTGAGCAATCAATAAGTGAAATTTCCAAAGGTCTAAAATTTCCTAGAGATACTTGACAGTAAATAAGTTCCTGGACATTGTCAGTACCATAAATTAAGAAATCTCATTTTCACCTTTCCTTATAACTTAAGCTGCGGAGTTCCATGAGTGACCAACTTTAAAGTATTTAATTTGGGGAACAAGTGGTCCAGTAATAAAAAACTATCAGAGAATTGCTGAATACTGGATACAATAGGTCCTATGCAGTCATTCACAAAGTACTCCTGAAGAATAGCCAATGAGAGGGAAGAGTTGTTAATACATTATAAAATAAAAAGAGGGTTTACAAAATAATATATCCTATACGATCTCTATTTGCAGAGAAACGTGTGCATCGAACAGAAGTTACCTGTTAGTGAGAATTTAATGTCTTCACAATTTTTTCCAAATAAAAAGATAAGGGAAATTGTTATTTTTCAAAAAGAATCAATCACTACATTCTGATCTCTTTGTCCTATTTGCCTTTTATAACACAAAAAAATAAATAAATGTATCTAGTGCTATCACACAATTGCATTAACAATTATTTTAAGTTATAAAATCAAAAGTTCATTCAAATTTCTTTCCTTATAACTTTTTTCCCATTCACGAAGGAGCAATGTATTTTTTTTTTTTGGAGAGGTTTTCGGTATAGGGCACGTGCACTCGCCAGACAGACAGAGAGAGACAGAGAGACAGAAAGCGAGAAATCACCCCCCGGGGGGATGGTCACGCCGCAATCCCTTCTCCTCCATTGTCCTCTCGGGATCTTGGGCACGCACGCACACACGCCCGGCATGAGTTTTAAGCCACCGGGTCCAGGATGCGAACCGCGGTCGACTATGTGGGAGTCCAGCGACATAGCCATTACACTAACTGCTGGTTCCCAAGGAGCAATGTATTTTTTAAAACATATAATGACATAAAATTTTATCCAAGCTTTCAGTTCAACGCACTCTTCTTTATACACTGAATCTAAAAAATAAACTTCATATGCTTGATTCCATAAGTCTTGAAGAAAACCATGATAATGAGGGCCCACAATCCCAGAATAAAGCCTCCAGGAGGATGCCAATCTTTCAGCTTTGGTTTCTGTAAAACAAGGATAACATGGTAAATTTAACAACAGGTAAATAATTCAGCAATGGATAAAGAAAATACTGATAGAAACGAGAAGCTTCACTGGTTAAGAGGGTATAATTTAGGCAAGTAAAATATAGAGGGATAGTAACAACTTTAAACAGGATAAATATCCCAAAGGGCAAATTGGCTCCTAATAAAGATTAGTTTTAGCTCATATTTTGTTTCCTCAAAGGGGCCTTCCTTGACCATTCAATCCAACCATCTCTCCTCGCCCAAGTTATTCAGTAGCCCAACAGCCCTTCTCATTCTGAATTGTATGTTCATTAGTTTGTCAGTTCGATCTTTCTTCCCTATTAGCCCACAGTCGGCACCCTGTGATGTTCTCAGCCCTGGCCTGCCACAGTGCCTGGTGCATAGGAAACACTCATATGCACTGAGCAGATCACTGGAGGGACAAACGCTACCCAGCTCATTCGGACATCCCACCAACATTTGGGAGCTGGTGCCTTTGGTCACGTTTCTCCCTTGAGGTATTGTGGAATGCTCCTTTACCCTGATGGGACTCTTCAAAACTCACTAACTCAATGGCCAACTCCTTCCGATTTTTCCAGCTGGCATATTCTTTTCTTTGAATTCTCATAGTACCTGCTCTGTAACTCCTTCTATTGCCCTCTTACCTGCCACTAGAGTTATAGTTATCTCCTTGCACACTCCCTGGGGTAAATATCTGTCTATTTTGCCTCCTCTTCTCCATTCCCCACTATATAATAGCCAGACTGTCCAGCAAGACCAGTCTTTCCCCATGCGGTTGTCATTTCACAGCTATATTATGGTCCTATAACTGGAAATTTGTGACAATGATGTCTTTATAAGTCTACTTACTGAATTACTGGCCAAGGTTGTAAGGATGAGCATGATATGAATATGACTATGAATCAGTTTATAAATGTGAATAATATTTTACACTAGAGAGGAGAATCTGAAATCTGAAATTTACTTTATTCACCATGTACAACTTTTATCAATTCAAAATAGGTTTGTTTAAACTAAAAGGAGGCAAAGCCACCTTAATTTTTTTAGAAAACAACTTTTGCCAGAGGGCTTGTGCACTCACCAGAGAGGGAGAGGAAGAAAATAGCCCCATGGGAAGCAGCCACGTGGCAACCCCTCCTCCTCCATTTCTCCATCCTATGGGGATTTGGGCATATGTGGGACACACAGTGTGTTTCCTAAGCCAGCAGGTCCAGAACTAAAACCACCAGGCCACAGGCTGGCCCCACCTTAATATTTTAATTTGGATACTTACGTTTTTAAAATTTTTAATCAAATACTTAATACGAACTGAACTGACAATATTGTTTACAGTGATTACATTCCATCTTAATTCTTATATCTATTTTCACCCTCTCCTCCTTTCATAAAACTCCTGAAGATTTTACCCAAAAATATTAATCCAGTTTTCCTCATGTTACTTTGTATTTAAAAATCTGCAATGAATTCTGATCTGTGATGATAGTAACAAAAGTATCTACCTCAAGTATCTGTCATCTAATAATGATAAGATCTCTGGTTCTCAAACTGTTACAAGCAGTAGCATTCTTAGAAGTCAAAGCGGCACTTTGTGAAACACTATAACAAAATTTAATTCCAGTAGAAGATCTAGAATAACTACTCTCAAGCACAGTTACATTAAAGAAGGGTAATATCAATTATAAACAACTGGTAGCTCACACAAAAGGTTTGAAAAGGCTTAAGAACATAAATTATTTTTCCACAAACTGGGAAGAAGAGTACCATTATTCGTGGAAGCATACCTTTACACAACAGTCTGCAGATGTCCCCTGGGAGCACAGTTTAAAGCATGGACCAAGTAAGGGAGACAAGTTTTTCTAATGAATAGGAATCTCTGATGAATATGATGCTTCAAAACACATACACACACACACACACACACACAGTTTACTACTATAGAAAATTTAGATAAGTACTACCAAAATCTGGCATTAAACTTTTTTTTTAATTACCAGAGCATGTGTGAGAAAGAAAGATGGAGAGAAAAAGGGAGGAAGCAACCCCACAGTGAGGCGTGGTCATGCCACTATCCCTTCTTCTCCATCCTGCTGAGTTTTGAGGCACGCTTTCATTGCATCTGTCATATTTCTCAAACTGTCAGGGCTGAGACTCAGACAGTGGTTGGCCATCTGGGACTTGGCTCCCATAACCACCAAGCCAAAGGGCCAGCCCTAAAGTATTCTTAATAGATAATAGGCTATAAGCAATTGAAAAATGAAAATTACTGTAGAGAGAGATATTCAGAGAGAACTGTTTATAGATACTTGTTCCACAAATCGAACAAATGAATTTTAGGGCTGAAAGAGTTCACAAAATATTTAAAGGAAATCATACTAAAACAAAAATGATGAACATCATTTAAGCTCTACCTTTTATTAGAGAATACATAAATAATAATCAAATACATAACAGCAAATCTTGTTTTCTTTTTTTAACTTTATTTCCTGAGAGAGAGAGAGAGAGAAAGAGACAGAGCTGCCATTGACAGGTTCTTCATGCCACGATCCTCCCTCCAGCCAGCCAGGATCACAGGCATGCCTAGTGTGGCATCTCAACAGACTGTGTCAGTATAGCCTCTTCTATCTTCTCAGGACAGTTCATACAAAGACACAGAAAGGGTCCACAGTGCACCCTCCCAAAATTAAGTTAACCTCTGATGCGAAACCTCAAATAGTTTCACTATCTGAAAGTTTCAGACACCAAGTGTAGAAATAAATTAATGGTGGGCCCAGTTTTCCAACTGGTACATATCAAGCAACGGATTGCTTTCCTCTGTAAAATAGAGTAATTCTGCCAGCTGAGAAAGGGACTTCAGCTACCTTCCATTTACTGTCTGCTATTTAAGGGCCTCAGTGCTTGTGTAAGAGAAGGCTGGCTTGATGAGGCAGCCAGAGTTGTGTAGCTCACTCCCACCTCCTCGACGGCACACCTCTTTATACACCCGCTTAAACACAATTCCTGTAAACAACGTGGCAGAAGGTAGAGGGGCACTGAAATGCTTTATTGATTCTTAGAATGTTCAACATCCACATGAAAAGCTCTGCAGAGAACAGAAAGTACAGGAAAAACCCTGTTAATAGGACATACCAAGAAATGTGTTTTTTCCATATGCTTCACCTTTTTAAAGGGGCCCCAAAGCGGGCATAAGTGGCATGATAGCACACAATTCTAGATTAGTTCAGCAAAGTCACATTTGATGGCTGCCTGACGGCCACTGGGAACTGTTAACCACCTATTCTCAGATACAGATTGGAGAAAGCATCCATACCTAGGTGGAGAGTGAGAAGCATCTACACACTTTGCTGGCAAATACTAAGTCTCCAAAGAAGAAGGAAAATCTAATGTGGGATCTATGAGGATAGTACTTCCACATAGGAAAAAGAAAGAGCATCTTGAAGACACAGAAAAGATTATCTCTGAATAAAATTTAAATAATAAACTAAAAACTAATTTTAGAACATTTTTATTTGGGACCAAGGATGGTGTAATGGTTATATCACTGGACTCCCATGTAGCCAACTGCAGTTCAAATACCACACCCAAGGGCTTAAAACTCACTCTGGGCATCGTGCATGTGTAATCAAAATCCAGAGAGGAGAATGGAGGAGAAGGGATTGCAGCATTACCATACCCACTAGGGGGCTGATTTCTCTGTCTATCCCGCAAGCACAGGCATGGGGTAGCAAAAATCTTTCAAGAAAAAGAAGAAAAATTTAATTTGACATAGATTTGAAAATGCACAAGCAATCTCAGCCCCTCCCCCCAAAAGAGAATAGTATAAAGAGAGGGGGAAAATACAAGATACAATAAAAACAGGCTGAAGTAAAAAGGGAGTTGGGTGATATAACTTTAAAACAGTACAATTAAAGTCCACGTTGATGAGAAACACAGTGTTTGAAGCACTCTTTGAATCCTTCATTCGCCGCACTGCGTAGGACTGATGGCAAACATGGCCCGGAATCATCTCATACTTTCCTGTGCATACAAACCATCCTTTGTAATGTGGCTTTATAACAATTTTCATCAAGAAGTGGAATCTAGGGACCAGCAGTTAATGTAACGGCTATGTCGCTGAACTCCCATGTAGTCGACCACAGCTCGAGTCCCGGGCCCGGTGGCTTAAACTCACATGCCCAAGATCCCAAGAGGAGCATGGAGGAGAAGGGATTGCAGTGTGGCCATCCCCCCTGGGGTATAATTTCTTGGTTTCTATCTCTCTGTCTCTCTGTCTTTCTGGCGAGCGCATGCACCCTACAGCTAAAACCTCTCAAAAAAAAAAATAAAAGAGAAGTCGTATCTATATCCTACCCCTTGAACCAGCTGATCTTGTGACTTCTTTTGGCCAACAGAATGCAAGTCCAAGTCTGTAGTATTGCCTCAAGAGGCTTTTGCTGCTTCAGCTCTCAATCTCAGATCTCTGCTAACACCAAAGAGAAACCAGGTGGAAAACAGGTTCCCCACCAAGGTTTTCAAGCAATTGTAATGATCTGGGAAGGTTCTTATACTATAAGAAGAAGAAAATAAAAGATGCAAATAGAATATGAAATATCTTTATTTCTATAACAGTATTCAAAGAGGAATATACTAAATTCTTATTAGTGTTTCTTTAGGGGAGATAGGATTATAGGTGGGTTTTAAATTCTTCTGTACTTCCCCATACTCTTGCAAAGGTCTTTTACAATGAATATGTATGTCTCTGATTATTTGGGGGGAAGAAAGGAAGTACACGGGAATAATCTGCATTAAAAGAGTCCATCTAGAAGATTCTTCAAACACAGTATTCTTCTCCAAATGAGGAGATACACTGTGATAATACTATTTAGCACTTGATACCCTACTTCAAGAAAAAGTAATGTGAATAGCATGACAACAGTTTATTATAAAGTGCTTTTGCAGCATGTTTTTGATGATACTGCTGCCATATAACAATATTGCTATTTTTAAATCAACTACACCTAACATTTTAGGCATCTACAATGATTTCACTCACAATCAAGTGACAAATTGGTGTAATTATTGCATTTTGTAGTAAAGCTGTATTTGTGGTAAGTTCATATTAAAGTACATCTTATAATTTCATTTGTGTCCATTAGAGCTTCTTATAAAATGACTGATTTTATGTGGTTCAGATAGTCTACTTACTGCTATTAAACACACTCTTTTTTAACCTTTCACAATAACAGATAGAATACGAAGGTGAAAAGCATACATAAAACACTGCAATGTGTTATGAGTAAGCACTTAAAAGTATAAGGGCTACCTATTTTTGAAATATCTAAAACTCTGAATTAAAAAGATAGGTAGCTAAGCAACGCTGCACTTGTAATTGTGAATAGTATTCCATTTATCCCTTACTGTTGCTGGGAGAACATTACCATATAACTTTAAAATAGTTCATAGAGCATAAATCTAAGTATTAAAATTATATAAAAAGAAGAAACTACAGGCCAGCTAGTGGTGTGGTGGTTAAGGTGACTTGAATCTCACATGGCCAACTGAGCAATTCAAATCCCGGACCCAGGAACTTGAAAAACACGCTAGGTCTCTGTGCATGAGTGCCCAAAATTCCAAGAGGGGAATGGAGGAGAAAGGATGGAGGCAAGGCCATGTCCCCCTAGGGTGTGGTTTCTCTCCTTCTTTCTCTCTGTCTCTCTCTGGCAAGCACACATGCCCTCTAGCAAAAATAAACAAACAAACAAAAATTTTTTTAAAAAAGAAGAATCTAAAGATTTTCAAAATTGTGCTATTTATTAGTAAGCAAATAAAAAAGGTTTCAAAGAGATTCTTTTCTTACAGTATAATGAGCACATCATTTCACTTAAACTAAATTTTAAGGAAATAAAAAAATTACAAAGATGTCTACTAAGGCTACAGACATAATTACTTTAAATTTAAGATTAAAAAGTTTTCAAATATTTAATCAGTGAAATCAGTGACAGTATTTTAATATTTCCATTCTATCTAAATTTTTTATATAAAATATAATTTATATTCTTCAAATTATGAAATTTGTGTTATAATAGTGTAAGTCAAACTATAGTAGGCAGAATTCTAAGAGAACCCCCAAGATTTCCTCTTCCTGATGAATATGCCCTATATAATACCTGCCTCATGACTGTGAAGAGGACCTGTGAATATGATGGGGAATCACTCCTCTGATTAGACTGCAAAAATGAAGGGATCTAAGGATGTAACTAAGGTCCCTAATAAGTTGACCTTCAGTTAATTCAAAAAGAGATTATTGTGGAGGTGGGGAGGGCAGGTGGGAAGGATGGGGTTGACCTAGTTAGGTGAGCCCTTTAAAAGAAGGCCTAGACATCAAAAACAAAAGTCAGAGAGATAGATATATTAGAAGCAGTCAAAATGCTCTTCTGCCAGTACTGAAGAATCAAACAGTACTCCATGCTGTGGAGTGGATCACAAACTGAGATCTCCAGGAAACCACTGGAAACTGAGGGCCTCAGTCATACGGCTACAAAGAACTAAATTCTGCCAATAAGTACTAAGCTCGAAAGATAACCCTGAGCCTCAGATGAGACTGCAGTCCTGGTTGGCTTAATTGAAGCCTGTAAGATGTGAACAGAGAACCCAACCACGCCCTGCCCCCAACTTCTGACTCATGTAAACTGTGAAATATTACGTAGTCAGGAAAGTCATGACATATTTTTCCATGGTTTTCTATGCAAAAATGTGTCATGACTTCCCAATGAATCAATAATAATGCTTTTAAATCACTAAGTATATTACACAACAATAGAAAACGAATTCACAAACAAACTTACAAATCCTGGATAAATAAACATTAATAGGACATGAAACTATGCTACCTTAGGTGGAATAACTCTTCAGGTTATACTAATTTTATGATGTAAAAAAATAGAACAGAATAAATATTCTAATTCTTCCTACTCTTCTACACCTATTTATTCTCTAAAACCTGGCTTACATATTAATTCCAGGTGAAATCTGTTCTCATAACCCCAGTTAAGAGTTCATTTCTTCTTCCCAAGGTACCAGTGATACCTGGCTTATGTCTCACAGTATAATTAATTCAAGAGTGTGATTCCACTACATTTTGAATTGCTTATAATATTCATTTCTGAACCTTATCAAAGTCTAACAAGCTTTGAATAACAGGGTAATCAATTTGTCTTAGTTATGCATTATTGTCCTCTTCAAAATAAAAAATGTAAAATATTCAAATACAAATATTTTAAATGCTAATATATTAGTTTATGTTCTTGATTTCATGACTTAAGGAAGAATTAAAAATTGCAGTAATCAGGACCAACAGTTAGTGTAATGGCTATGTTGCTGGACTCCCACGTAGTCGACCGCGGTTCGTGTCCTGGACCCGGTGGCTAAAACTCATGCCGGGCGCATGTGCGTGCATGCCCAAGATCCTGAGAGGAGAATGGAGGAGAAGGGATTGCAGCGTGGCCATCCCCCCGGGGGGTGATTTCTCGCATTCTGTCTGTTTCTCTCTGTCTGTCTGGCGAGCGCATGCCCCCTATAGCAAAAACCTCTCAAAAAAAAAAGAAATCAAAGAATTGCAGTAATCAGGATCTGGCATGTGGCATGGTGGTTAAGGGCCCAGAACTCCCACATGGCTGACCACAACTCGAGTCCTGGACCTGGAGGCTTGCTTTCTCACTCCCCCCATCCTACTCTGTTCATATTAAAATAAATAAAGTTAAATAAAATAATTCTTTAAAAAAATTAATTGCAGTAATCAAACACATTTATTTTAGGAATCTCTAGTGAGAAGTCATAAGTTACAAAATATTCTTTTAAAAATGTGTAAGAATTTGGAGTTTGAAATAAATGAATTCTCTTTTTGCTTCTTACTAAGAAATAACCCACTGGTCCCTCAAATAAATAATTTTCATTTATCAATAGTGTCTATCTGTGCTTGCATAGAGGTCATCAGAATTCTGCTTTCATCTATGAAACATTAATTGCTACAAGAATTATCTGTTCATCCTGAAGAACTAAAAGAATCAGACAAAAATTATGAAACAAAGACTTCTGACACTGGGCAATTTGCAGCACTTTTCTGATCCCTGGAAGAATGGAAACAAACAAACCAAGTTCTTTAATTGCCCCAAGCTTATAGCCTGGAGGCAATTTCCAACCCGTAACACAAGAAGGAAGACCCAGACAGAGCTGACAGTATTGCTGAGATAAAAAGTTAAGAATTCATGGAAGCCTAGGTAGCTAGAATTTGCAGGATAGAGTACCAGGAAGTAGGGAGCTACACAGGGGAGAAAAATAAAATACAAAGTGGCTCCAGAGATCTGCAGAGGGATCTCCAGTTTTTGGCAGACTTCTAACCTTCGCATACATGACAAAAGACCATAGGGGAAAACAAAACTCCAAAAGACCAAACAATTCCCAATGCTCTTTCAAGGCTGGGAATATTTCATGTTCACACTTACATAGGTGGACAGAACTTATATACAGTGACAAGTTACAGCTTACAGTGAGGCAAAATCAGAGGAAGTCAGAATGAAATAAGCGATTTGTTTATCTCAAATAATAAAAAAAGTCAACTAATTTCAAAATCCACTCCACCTGAAACTGCAGGAGGTACATTACATCAATAATGAATAATGTTTGTCTCCAGTTGTGCAACTATTCCTAAATGTATTAATAGTGAGGGAGAATTAATTAGGAAGAGCACCAGGGGAGCCATGATAGAAAGATGATGAGAAGGTCATACAAAGCCAGCCGGCTAGATTTAGACTCTAAAAATCTGGTTTCTTTCTCCTTTATCGCTCATCCTGCAGGTGGGCTCCAAATGGAACAAACAACTATAACCTCTCCCGCAGGTCATACATAAGAACAATCAGAGTTAGGGGGACCAAGAGCCAGACAACACGTAACTTAGGAATCTAAAGTACCTGAGCCCAGTGGAAACGATGAGATAGGCTGAGAGACCCAACATACATGGCAAAGGGCACAATTAGGGACAAAGGCCACCCATATCACAAGCCTAAATGATGTAAGAATTCTTGTGACCATTAACCAATGGTCTTTATAGCCCAAAGCTTTTAGACAAAGAGAGTCTCATGACTTTTGTACCCACTCCAAAATCAGGAAATACAACCAAACCCATCTAGCATCTGACCTCCCGCTAGGAGGAGAACACGTACACAATTACCTCCTAAGAACAAGTCCAGACAAAGCTTCTCCTGACCAAGATAAAAACCCCTCACCTCAGTTCCTCTACAGCTACTTATTCTTGAGAGACCTCCCACCTGGGACCTCTATTCCTCCTTCCTTCCCATAATAAACTCCGTTTTCTTGTCCCTTTCCTGTGTCCACGTCTCTAATTCTTTGTGAGTGTGAGACAAGGACCTGGTCAACCTGTGAGTCCGTATTCAGTCTAATTACCTCAACTTCGCACACCAATAGTTTAGGAAAAAGTTTAAAATTACTATAATGGGCTTTTCTGACTTTCTTATTTAGTCAAAAATTAAATTTCAACTCCTTGTTTATAACTTCTTTAATGTGGGTCTCCTAAGAGAATCATCACAATGCTTTCAAGTGTTAACGTCTGAGGATTGGCTTCTTCTTAGATTATATAGTCTGAAGAACAACTCAGTAAGCCTCCCTCTGTGCCTAAATGGAATTATGCTCATGAGAAACAAGTTAATTTCAGTCAAATTAATTTTTGAAACAGTATTTGCTTGTATCTAAAAAGATCACAAACTAAATTATCTTAAAAATGGAGTATCTACAGTTTGACAAAGTGTCTTGAGCAAAGGTTGTCACTTTTAGTCATGGTAGTCATTATAAAAATGGTTAACATAAGGTTGGCCCCATGGGCTGCTGGTTAAGGAAGCCAGATCCCATGGGGTCAGACATATGGCTTGAATCCCAACACTGCCAGCTTGAAAAACACACTAGCCCTGTGTTCATATATGCCCAAAATCCTGACAGGATGGAAAAATGGCGAAGAAACTGCAGCATGACCATGTCCCATTACGGCTGCTTTCTACTTCTCCCTCTGTGCATCTCTGTCTCTGGTGAGCACATGAGCCCTCTGGTAAATCTGAAAAATGGTTAACATATTTGTACAACAAAAACATGCTTTATAATTATGTCTCCCATACTCTGCTTATAATGATCTTTTCCATGGATAAAGACCATCTATTTAGTTTAATCAATAACAATGCTTTTTTAAACAGCCCTTTGCTATTTCTATAGTAGTTGAAGGCAGCCGGCTAAAGATTTTAGTCTACTACAATTACTGTGTTATTTTATTTTTGGCAGAAACAGTCTACCAAGATGTGTTAGGAAAGAAGTAAAATAAGTTTGAAAACTATTTTTAAAATTATTTATTGAAATATAAATTAAATCTACTATTCTTTCACAAACTTTAACAATTTGAGTTATAGCAGATAGTTATTCAGCATATGTAAAAAAATTTAATTAGTACTTAACTATTTTTAACTATTACATCTCTCTAGCAATACTACAGATCGAATAACAATACCTGAAAGTAAATATGTTTAATTATTTAACAAATTAAGACACCTATTAGAAAATTTTAAACTAGAAACTCTTAATTAGTCAAAATTAGTAACATAAATATTATTCTGTTTTCAGAAGGTATTAGTGGTCTTGAATATATAATGGACAAATTTTTTAAATTCACACAAAAAAATCAAACTGTTACATACATTGGTTAGGCACTGGTGAATATGTCTGAATGTTGGTTAAAGTAAAACAAATAATCTTTAAAAGAAAAACATGTGCTTGTCTAAAAACTATCAGCAATTATAAACTCAGATCACTGAAATAATATCACACCTATTACCCATCAAACATGATTGGTACCATGAAAAAAGTCAATCCTGGTGTAATGGATACATTGCTGGACTCCCATGTAGTCAACCATGGTTCAAGTACCAGACCTGGCAGCTTAAAACTCACACCAGGCGCATGTGCACATGTGTCCAAAATCCCAAGAGGAAAATGAAGGGATTGTGGCATGGCTTTCCCTTGTGGGGTGATTTCTCACTTTCTGTGTCTCTGTCTCTCTGTCTCTCCAGTGAGTGCACATGCCCTATAGAAAAAAATCCCTCTAGCACACACGCCCTAAAGGAAAAATATTCCTCTCAACAAAAAAAAAAAAGAAAAATTAATTCTTAATGTTAAAAATCTGTCACTGAAGATACTGATTCCTTTCATATAAAATGTGACTTTTCTGACATGCATTTATCAGTTTTAAAGTAAGCAATAATCTCAAATCTTATCAAGAATCACATTAAGGTGATTTCAGGTCAATTTAGATCACAGACAAAATATCTCTTAGACTATTTCGATCTGTTGTAAGTTAGTATCTAACTACTGCCAAGTAGCATGAAGCTGAAGGAAACTTTAATATGTCTCTCTCTCTCTTTTTTTTTGTTTTTGAGAGGTTTTTGCTATAGGGAGCATGCGCTCGCCAGAAAGAAAGAGACAGACAGAAAGCGAGAAATCACCCCCCAGGGAGGATGGCCACACGACAATCCCTTCTCCTCCATTTTCCTCTCGGGTTCTTGGGAATGCACACGCAGGCACCTGGTGTGAATTTAAGCCACCGTTTCTGGGACTCGAACTGCGGTCGACTACAAGGGAGTCCAACGACACAGCCGTTATGCCAACTGCTGGTCCCAGGAACTTTAATACGTCTATACCCAAACAGTTTCTGTATCTATGTAAGAAAAAATATATCCCTGGGGCATTTTTTTCCAGTACTTTTTTCATGGATCCCTATATTTGAATTAATGTCATGTTTATTAAGATGAGCATACAAAAATGATGGCCAATTGATAAAAGCAATAATGTAGTTTCCTCACTTTTTATTTTATTTTCTCTTTAAGATATTAGCTTACTTCACTGCACTGTAAACTAAAATCTTTCCAGTAGAAGTACAGGGTGTACTGAGCATGAGTGATTTGGTTCTATTTTCTTCTTCCTTGTATAGTTTCTCTACCTTAGAAGTAGGTACAAATATATAGCTAGAGAACTAACCAAAAAGCACTACTTTCTGGAACTAGAAAATGGCCTATCTCCCACTTCTAGCACTGTGTAACTTACCTCAACCACCATAGAGTCAAAATTTACTCAAAAACAACAGTTCTCAACCAAACATGCTGATACCCTTACTGTTATGGACTACACTCTGATCTTACAACAAATACAGTCAGAAAACCTAAGAGTACATCAGAAGCTATGTGACACATTTTGATATCATGGAATATAGAAAAAGAAAACATCCTTCATATTTGGCATATTTACCGAATTGTAAGTTTTAAAAGATCCAAACTTAATTTAAAACTGCCATTATGATTCTACAATGGTATCTGTTAGTAACATGAAAATCCATCATAAACCAAATTTTAATAAGCCTTTACTATTTATAAACAGTATTTTAAAAGAAAAAAATTATAATATATTCTATGTGAAGAAGTGTCAAAAACTTTTTTGAAAGCCTTTTGTTCTAGTAATTAAGATGATGAAGCTATAATACAAATAAAGTTAATTACTACCAAGTATCTTAATATTCAAAGCAATACAAAAGGTCGCATGTCTAATATCCACTAGGGAACTCTGCTTTCTAAATGTGACCAACTCTAAATTACTTTGACTTGTGAAAGAAATGGGAATTTGCCTATAGTTATTTTTAATTACTGATGTTTCAGTTGCATGTAGTAATTCACAAGTATTCGAGGTCCACTCTTACAAGTTAATGATCATCAAGGTTTTTTGACAATCATTTTTCTTACAACTTCGGACATTCTATTATCTATTAGGTTACCCACACTAGTGGGAAACAGATTTTAAAAGTCAGTACAGACAACCTTCAACCAATGAGTAAGTTACATTCTAAACATCTTCTTTCTCATAAGTTTTACAGACATCAAAAATAATGTTCTTGAAATCATGTTATAAGTAGTAACTAGATTAGTTCACAAAAGCATATTAAGTCCTTAAGGTCATTGAATTAACTGAACTAAGATGAGTCTTAAGAACAGATAACCACATAGCAAAGACTTTCTTCCCAAGTGAGTCATCTCTAGGTCAAACTTTAAATAAGCAATGCTAATGTTTAGCACCAACCTTCACTGTAGGACCTACATCTTTTCAGATCCCTACTTGTTTCAAACCTTCAGGAGCCAAGTGCAGTTGGGGTAAAAGAAAATCAGAAGTAAAACTGTAAAGAGGGTGACTCTATTTAGACCAGTTACAAAATAAATGGACATTCATCTGCTGAAGAATGTTGAACTAAATCTGTTGCTATTTAGTTCTTACAAAATATGGTTTCAATTAACCAGAAAATGCATTAACATCCACTGACACTTCATGTATCAAATTTCTAGGGACAAAATTCTTTAAGAAATTTTAAGAATTCATAAAAAAGAAGTATAGGGACCAGCAGATGGCATAAAGGTTATATTGCTGGACTCCCACATAGTTGACTGTGGTTCAAGAACCAGACCTGACAGCTTAAAACTCACACCAGGCACATGTGTGCGTGCGTCCAAAATTCCAAGAGGAGAATGGAGAAGAAGGGATTGTGCCATAGTCATCCCCTCTGGAGGGTGATTTTTCGCTTTCTCTCTGTCTCTCTCTGTCTCTGTCTCTCTGGCAAGTGTACACACCCTATAGAAAAAAATCTCTCTTAAATAAAATAAAATAAAATGGAAGTATAGTATTATAGTAAAGAGAAATGGGGTTTGGAGTCAAAAAGATCAACATCTGAATTCTGGCTTTGCCACTTCCAAGATGAAAAACCTTAGGTGAATTACTATTTTGAACCTCAGTTTATTCATGTGTTAAATGGGAATGAGAACTTCTTCCATGAGACAGACAGTTTTCTGATGATGATTATAAGCTGTGAAATAAAATAGGATGTCTTGCACCTGTTTGCAGTGGCACAACAAAAACAGAATACAACATTTCATTGCAAGAGACATTCAAGAGACAGAATAAATAAGACTTAAAAACCAATTATATATGAATACTGTGAAAGGGAGAGGTAGGGGAAAGAAGAGGAGGAAAAGAGAAAAAGGGAGGAAGGGAGGGAGAAAGGAAGAGGAGACTGTCCACCTCACTGCCTCCTTACTAACATCTACTATCTCCATCTTTAAAATCTTTACAGATTTGGTAAAAAACAGATCTGTTTGCTTCTTTTTTGGAATATATATGATTAGTGAGGCTTACATTTTTCATCTCTAATATAGAAATTTAATATATCAGAACAATATGACAAATTTATAGATGGACCAAAATCTTTCAAACTTACATAAAGTTGATGAAATATCATTATTGAAATGTTGATCACTATTTTCAAAAAGCTTTACAGTTTCATTTATTCCTTGAGAAATGACATTTTTGGAAGCGACTGTCATAAGTTACAATATGAAAGCTGAGGTTAATTTATATTAATTTAAAAAGATATCCCAGCTGATATTAAAAGAATGGCATGTGGCCTTCGAGTAGTTCAATTTTTATTACTTGCTTTACAATTTGTGTAAAAATAAATAGTATATTCTTTTTCACTAGACTTTACTTTTAAAGTTGCTATGGTTGTAAGCTCTATAAGAAGTAATCTCAGGCAGTCCCTAGGCAGAGAGAGTGATATGGATTCAGCACCCTTTTGATGAGTTTCCAGATATCGATAATTCAATAGACACATTTTTTAAAAGAAGGTGTCAAAGACTTTCTGTATGATAGACATTTCAGTCAACTTTTAGTGAAGGTTAGCTATAATGAGGTAGGCGCTACTGGAATAGAAAAACATTAAAATGTCGAAATAGCTATAGTAGGACAAAAATAAAGAAAAATAATCATAAGCAAAATTTATCCTACTTCATGTCATATAATGACAAGAGCTAGAACTTCAGAGTCCAAGACAATATTTCAGAATCTAGAAAAGTGAAAAGAGATTCTCAATTACACACATTTTGAAAGGTCACAATTATAAGATTAAGCAGCTGGATTACATAAAAGTTTCTGTGGGCAGACATTGCATATACTTATCTTCAGAGGTCTCAACCTGAGGTGGTACTGCCCTGAAGGGAAGGAAACAGTTCAGAAAAGCTGAGAGCCTTTTTTGGTGACAGTGACACAGTGAGTGAGGAATGCTAATGGCAGTGCTTATTTGGAAGGGCCTGGGATGCCAAACCTCCTGCACTGCACAGACCAGTCCCACACGGTCAAAAAATGTTCCACTCAAATGCCAAGAAGTAACCCGTAGAGAGATAACAGACACAAAGCACACTGTATGAACTGGTTATACTGGCTGAAATTACATGTAGGACTAAAAAGGAGTGAAAAGGAACAGATGGGCCCAGCTGTGGTAGGGCAAGTCTAGGGATGCTGCCATGAGGAAGGCTCTGGTCGCGGTGACTCTACCTCAACACATGGGCGCAGTGAGACATGGTTGGCTAAAGAGCTGTGGGGAGGATCACATTAAAAAAAAAAAAAAAGAGGAAAGAAAGAAAATAACAAGAAAACAAGGAAGAGCTATGAACAAGATTTTATAAGGTAATCTTCTAGGATTTATGTGAGGGCCTGGCAGGAAACTCTGGTACTTTTTGCCAGGAAATGAAATCTGCAATGGATACATGGCTGTAGAGTAAACTTTTGTACAGCTTGTCTGAATAAAATAAGATAACAAGACTACACTACACCACCATCATACACACTGTGCATTTAAACACAGAAATCCGGTGGGGCTGGCAGGTGGCGTGGTGGTTAAGGGTACTGGAGTCCCACATGGCCAACTGCCTTTAGAGTTCCGGACATGGCGGCTGGCTTTCTTGCTCCCGTCTCCCCTCTCTCTCACTCTGTCACATTCTGGTCAAATTAAAATGAATAAATAAATAAATGAATAAATAAGTAAATAAAATAAACTTAAAAAATAAAATAATTCTTAAGGAAAAAAAAAAAACAGAGATCTGGCAATCTACTAATCTTACCAAATATTAAAGAGTTTATAATAGAAATAATTGAGTTCAAAGAAAGCCCATAATGGATAAGAATACAAAAACAATATTTTTCTATCAAGGGAAAATATACACTGGTATGTAACATTTTAGTAAGTTGAAAATTTTTAAAGAACACATGAGTTTGTGGGTTTATTTATGCAGAAGCTTTAACTTAGTGGAAGAAACTGAACTAGTGAAAAGGATAAAATTGTTTGATGTTGAGTCCCAAAATTAAATATCTCACTCCTCTTAAACCCCAGGTAAGCATCTACCAAAAGTTCTCTAATCAAGAAGTATAAACTATGAAAACATATGCTTGCTTAAATATAGTAAAGGCTAAGATAGTAAAGATAAATTTAATTTCACAAATGGAAAGGGACCAGCAGTTAGCGTAATGGCTATGTCGCTGGGCTCCCATGTAGTCGACCGTGGTTCGCATCCCGGACCCGGTGGCTTAAAACTCACACCGGGCGCATGTGCGCGCGTGCCCACGATCCCCAGAGGAGAACGAAGGAGAAGGGATTGTGACGTGGTCATCCCCCTGGGGGTGACTTCTCGCTTTCTGTCTCTCTGTCTCTGTCTGTCTGGCAAAAAAAATAAATAAATAAAAAAGCTCAAAAAAAAAAAAAAAAAAAAGACAAACGGAAATAATAATCACCAGAACCAGGAACGAAGAGATTCCTGTGAAGTTTAAATTCAGTACTTTGGGGACAGCAGATGGTATAATGGTTATATTTCTGGATTTCGACTTTGACATAGTCAACAGCAGTTCAAGTCCTGGACCCAGCACTTTAAAACTGCACTGGGTACATGTGCCTGTGTGCGTGCCCAAGATCCAAGAAGAGAATGAAGAAGGGATTGTGGCATGGCCATCTCCCCTGGGAGGAGGCGGGGTGATTTCTCGTTTTCTTTCTCTCTGTCTCTCTCTGTTTCTCTGGAGAGCACATACACCCCATAGCAAAAATCTCTCTCAAAGAAAAATAAAAATTCAGTACTTAGTATTTACTGAGTCCACAGTATTCCTTTGTTACCTTCATAGCACAGTGTAGTCATTTCTATTACAAATTGTCATTAAATCATCAATTGTTTCATTATTAGAACTATGTAACTTTTTTTTTTTTTTTGAGGCTTTTAACATAGGGTGGGTGCACTTGCTGGAGAAAAACAGAGTGAGAGGGGAATGAGAAATCACCTCGTGGGAGGGATGGCTATGCTGCAATCCACTCTCCTCCACTCTTCTCCTGGGACTTTGGGCATGCATGCACACACACCTGGTGATTTTCAAGCCACTGAGTCTAATGTAGAAGGAGTCCAGATTGTAACTGCTGTGCCATCTACTGGCCCCAATAACTATGAAACCATTGAACTGAGCCTCAAATGATACTCTGACAATGTATCTTTTCTTAAAGAACTTTTATTTCTGAAATTAATATTGATAGTTACTTTGTTTTCCTGTTGGCTTAGTTTTAATTAAATTTAGTTTAGTTATAACTAAATCTACTCTTTAGTTTAAAAGCTCTCCTACTGTGGTCAAACAGTCCAAACACCCATCTAGGAAACCTCCACTATCCTGCTTCAGTTTGTACTCTATACTTCTACACAGCGGTCACCCCAAGACTTTCCTTCACTGTCAATCTGGGAATTGCACTAGCATCTCACCTTGATCAAACAATGTCTTTTGTCTTCTATGACTTATTTTCAAGGTTTTTTTGTTTACTTTCTCATTTAATGAATCATATTTCCATTAGTTTCTGGAGAAAGGATGAATGGGGAAAATATTTATTGAGATTTAGAAAATCTTTTCTTTGTTATGATACTTGAAAGATAACTTGACAATGAATAGAATCTTAACTTGGAAATTGTTTTCTCACAAATTTTAAAGACATTGCTCAACTGCTTTCTTGTATGAAGTTTTGTACTGAAAAGCCTGAGGGTATTCTGATTCTTATTCCTTTGATTGCCTGCTTTTTTTTCTTTAACTGTTCCAAAATTTCAAAATTATGTTCCCTGGTATGGGATTTATTTGTTATTCATTGTGTTGGGTAAACAATGAACCACCGAGATCTGGACAAGTTTTCTTATATTATTTAACACGTTCTATTTCCTTTATCCTCTTTTACTAGTACTTTTATTAGTCATATGTTGGACCTCATTGGCTATCTAAAACTTGAAAGGGTCTGAAATTTTACCCTATTTCCAAACTAACAAGTTGGCCTAGCATAGTTTCATAGATACTGGTAGAAAATATGAGAATCTAGGGTCAGAGACAAAGGACTTTATTACTCAAAGCAAGCTGAGTTTCATGTATGCCCCCTTTCCCCTTGTGCCATAGGCGCAATGTAGTGGTAGGCTAGGTACATGCTATGCCCAGAGTATGTCTCTGTAATAGGCAAGAAATCCCAAAGTTAGGAAATCCATGTCTCTCGTAAGAGGCTACAGCAAATCTGTCCAAAGTTTGTTCTGGATGCAGACATTATCTTTATTATACTGGAGAGCAAACAAATCTGCCCTTTACCCTGGAAGGAGTCAATATCACCATCTCCCAAGGCTGTTCACTATGTAAATATCTGGGACAAGATAATCCAGAACAAAGGGTCTCAGGTCTCTGTTTACAAGATATAGAGAGTGTGAGCAATCCAGAGAGAACTGACTACCAACACCTATTCCTCTAATTGTCTTAACCTTTTTCTCCAATTTCCCTTCAATTTATCTTTTTGTCTTACATTTGGAGGAATTTCCTCAACTTTGCCTTCAAAGCCTTCTATTGCAATTATGATTTCTAATATAGTTTTTATTTTCAAGAACTTTTGCTTGTGTTCTGAATATGGTATTCTGTTGCATAAATAAAATGTGTTCTAATTTCTTTCTGAGGTTATTATTGCTATTGTTTTCTGTTCCAGGCATTGTCTGTGTTTGCTAATTTCCCTTTTTCCATTTGCTTATTTTGATCTTTGTCTTTCATAATGAATACAGTCCCCCAAAGTGATCATCTTTGGCTGTATCTTCATAGTGAAGAGTGAGGCGACTTTAAAAACTGATCATTAGCTCTTCAAACATCAGCAGTACTTATCATCCAGTGAGCTTAGGGGTAGGAAAAACAGACCGGGACTTGACTATTAAGCTGGGGTTCTGAAAATTTTTATATATACATTATTTTTATATTAGTTAGTATCTTCAGAGAAGAATTTTTCAGTCTTTCGCCTAATAGACTGATAAAGCTGATCCAGACTAACAAGGGTGAATGCCACTGTTCTGAGAGCTAAATAGGACACTGGAAGTCTCTCTCTCTCTCTCTCTATGTATATATATATATGTGTGTGTGTGTGTGAGAGAGAGATTTTTGCTACAGGGAGCACTGGAGAGAGAAAGAGAGAGAGAGAGAAAGTAAGAAATCACTCCCTGAGGGGACGGCCATGCCACGACCCCTTTTTCTCCATTCTCCTCTCAGGTATTTGGCATGCACACACATATGTCAGGCATGAGTTTCAAAGGTCTGGGACTCAAATTGCAGTCAACTATGTGGGAGTTCAGTATTTTAACCACTATGCTATCTGCTGGCCCCTGAAATGCCTATTACCTACCTTTGCAAGGGTTCTGCACTACAAATTAATTTGTTCTTACAAGGTTCCCCCATGATGGAAGTTAGCATTCAGCCTTTCTGTTCTGCTAAATTGGTCATCATTTCTCCAACAATTTTTCTTTCTCTTTTTTCCTCTCTTTTTTTTCTCCTCTCTCTCTTCCCTTTCTTTCTTTCTCCAGTTTTTTCTTTTTCTTTTTATTTGCCAGAGAATGCATGTATTCAACAAAGAGAGACAATGAAAGAGACAGACAGTGAGAAAGTACCCCCACGGGAAATGGTCATGCCACAATCTCTTCTTTCTACCTTCCTTCAGGGCTTTGGACACACATATACATGTGCCTTGTGTGTTTCCGGGTTACCATATCCAGGATTCAAACCACATGATTGACCACACAGGATCCAGCTCCCTTACCACCAGGCCGCGAGGCCAGTCCAACATCGACATATTTTTATCAGTTTATGAGCTACTTGTATTTCAACTTCTGAGGAATGTCTAAGTAAGTTCTTTGCTCCTCTTCTACTGAGATGTTGAATTTTTTTCTTGTCACTCTGTAAAAGCTCTTTATATATGAAGGTGTTAATTCTATGAAAAAAGTATTTTCCCACTTTGATATTTGCTGCTTCATTTTGATATATAAAAAGCTGATGTTTTTACAAACTCAAATATATCAATTTTCCTTCATAATTTCCACCATTACTTTATGCTTAAAAATACTTATTCAAATACTTGTTAATATATTTTCAATTATAATTGCTTTGATATTTTCCACTTTTTGCATTAATCTATAATCTATAATCCAGTTAGAACTGATTTTTACCATGTGTTATGAAGCAAGAATCTAGTATCCCTCTCTCCCCAACATTTATATAATCCATATACATATTACAGTTTGTAAGTTTTCTAGGCAAGCAAATATTCCACCTATGTATTTTCTGCTCATAAGATACATCTATATTTTTGTGCAAGTGTCACATTCTAAATCTAAAGAGTACTAGCCTAATTTTCTTTTTAATTTTTTGCTATAGGGAGCATGTTCTCACTGGAGAGAGAGAGAAAAAAAAAAAATCATGTCCCAGGGGGATGGCCAAGCCACAATCCCTTGTCCTCCATTCTCCCTTTGGGATTTTGCGCATACATGCACGTGTATCCGGCAAGATTTATGTACTAACAATACATAAAATTAAATAAATAATTCTTTTTTAAAAATTTTTGTCTTTGTTTGTTTCTGAAACGTGACATGGTTCCATGTTTATTTTCCTGTTAAGTCTCATGATTTACTTATTAAATTTAATTACAATTATTTTATAGTTTTCTTCATTGTTGTGATAGAAACATTTTCCACATCCACTTCTACATGTTTACTGCAAGTATGAAGAAGCTATGAATTTTACTGAGCTTTTATACCTGGCTATCTCAGCAGATTCTCTTGTTAATTCTGTTATTTATTATTTGAGCTCCCTGTGTCTTCTTTTTTATTCCTTTTTTGGAGAGGTTTTTTTGCTATAGGGTGCATGCACTCACCAGAAAGACAGAGAGAGACAGAGACACAGAAAGCCAGAAATCACCCTCCAGGGGGGATGGTCACGCTGCAATCCCTTCTCCTCCATTTTCCTCTCGGGATCTTGGGCATGCACACACACGCACCCGGCGTGAATTTTAAGCCACTGGGTCCGGGACGCAAACCGCAGTCAACTACGTGTGGGAGTCCAGTGACATAGCCATTACGCTAACTGCTGGTTCCCTCCCTGTGTTTTTCTTAATGTACAATCATTTTTTTTAGGACTATTAAAAATGCAGTAAATAATTTGGCATAGAAAATGGCAACAGTGAGAATTCTAACAAGCTTCTGATTGTATAAAACAACTTAAACATCATTCACAAGAAATAAATTACTCGAATAACTGAGATTCACTTCTATTTCTCACATTGCTTCCCATATTAAATCCTCTGTCCCTGCTTTTCCTCCAAAAGCCTCCATCTCTCCTGAAGCTTCGTCACTGTGGATCACCTCTTGCCCTCCCCTACCATCTATGTAAACCGGTCCTGGTTTCTGATATACAGATGGGAGGGGAGAGAGATAAGTGATCCTGACTTTCAAAGTACTATTAAATATACAAAATTAATCCAATAAAATTCATGGAAAATGGAATTAAAATATGAGTTTATTTTAGTGCAAAAGATATGCATAGTTTTTACATAATACACATTCTCCATGAACTTTTTGAAGACCCCCCCCAAACATATTTATCCATTCAAATATATGCACACATAGCACAAGGCAAGATAAAAAGAATATCAAAAAACTCAAGAGTGCCCAGAAAGATAATCAAATAGGATATATTTACATAAGTAAATAACTTCACTTCTGATAGAACTGATACATGCTCCAAAACAGACATAGATAAAGGTATAATGCAAGATTATTCCTCAGAAAAATAGAGGTAGAAGTTATACATTACAGTAATGCTATAACTTAGATATAGTATAAACTTAAAAACTTTTCATCAAATTATCACATATATTTACCTATTCTTTTAGGTAAATTGTTTTCAAATAATCCAATAATCTACTGATAAGGGAACTACTAGCAACATAATTTATATGTTTTTTAAAAAACCCCCTTGCCAGGCCAAT
>NW_006159638.1:3449307-3488822 GCF_000334495.1 Tupaia belangeri chinensis
CACACGCACCCGGCGTGAATTTTAAGCCACTGGGTCCGGGACGCAAACCGCAGTCAACTACGTGTGGGAGTCCAGTGACATAGCCATTACGCTAACTGCTGGTTCCCTCCCTGTGTTTTTCTTAATGTACAATCATTTTTTTTAGGACTATTAAAAATGCAGTAAATAATTTGGCATAGAAAATGGCAACAGTGAGAATTCTAACAAGCTTCTGATTGTATAAAACAACTTAAACATCATTCACAAGAAATAAATTACTCGAATAACTGAGATTCACTTCTATTTCTCACATTGCTTCCCATATTAAATCCTCTGTCCCTGCTTTTCCTCCAAAAGCCTCCATCTCTCCTGAAGCTTCGTCACTGTGGATCACCTCTTGCCCTCCCCTACCATCTATGTAAACCGGTCCTGGTTTCTGATATACAGATGGGAGGGGAGAGAGATAAGTGATCCTGACTTTCAAAGTACTATTAAATATACAAAATTAATCCAATAAAATTCATGGAAAATGGAATTAAAATATGAGTTTATTTTAGTGCAAAAGATATGCATAGTTTTTACATAATACACATTCTCCATGAACTTTTTGAAGACCCCCCCCAAACATATTTATCCATTCAAATATATGCACACATAGCACAAGGCAAGATAAAAAGAATATCAAAAAACTCAAGAGTGCCCAGAAAGATAATCAAATAGGATATATTTACATAAGTAAATAACTTCACTTCTGATAGAACTGATACATGCTCCAAAACAGACATAGATAAAGGTATAATGCAAGATTATTCCTCAGAAAAATAGAGGTAGAAGTTATACATTACAGTAATGCTATAACTTAGATATAGTATAAACTTAAAAACTTTTCATCAAATTATCACATATATTTACCTATTCTTTTAGGTAAATTGTTTTCAAATAATCCAATAATCTACTGATAAGGGAACTACTAGCAACATAATTTATATGTTTTTTAAAAAACCACCTTGCCAGGCCAATGGCAACAATCCCTAAATTGAAGTACTGTCAAAAAATAAATAAATAACAAAAGTAATAAAGAGCATGTATTAACAATGCCTTTTCCTGTTTATTCCTTGAGAACATAATTACTTTTCTTCAATTAAAATAAAATAAATTCCTATTATGCAAATTTCTTAAACACTGAAATTCTCTAAGATCAAGTATTACAGAACTGTAATTACAACACTTATAATTCAGTGTTAAAAACCAATACAGTCTCTCACACTGCTGGGAAAAAAAAAAAAAAAAAAAAACATCAAGATCTGAAATTTTTACCAGGGTCAAAAATGTTCATTTTGAAATTCACAGTGTATAATAGCGAAACGCAGCTGTTACATAAGCCAGGTAGTTTATTGCCTCATTCATGCTATAAAAATATTACTGACATTTCATCTGGTCAACCATCTTAAAGGTTAATCTTGTTTCCTCTTTCAGATTTTATTCTAGGTGAACTGTTCCGGGCAGATTCTATTTACCTATTCTGAACAAACCACAAACTGTTTCACTGCTCACTCTTACTGTTAAGGACATATTGACTTGCTGCCTGCTCTGCTGTTTAATTCATTTATGCTGAGAGTCAGGCATGAAGACAGAATTTTAAATGTGACATTTGCAGACTGTTAGGTCATTTAAGCTCTGACAACACTAGGGAATTCCTGACATATGAACTGGACCTGATTACCAAGCACAGATGAGCTTCCCAAAGGGGCAAACTTCTGACCATTTTTTGTAATGTCTCACAGAATTTAAATACTAAATTTTAATGTCAATGAAAAGACATATATAGCCAATGTTGTAAAGTAAAAACCTGTTTTTTTAAATAAACTAAAACTAGTACTTCTAACCAATCTATATCAGCTAAATAAAAACTTCGATTGAAAAAGACAATAGAAAGACTCATGATACTGACTAGGACTCACAAAAAATTTGAGAAATTCTGACATAAAGGCTTTTAATATTTTCTATAATCTCTAAGTTTTGAAAAATCGTCCTCATTTAAAGGCTGTAACTCTAGTCCACAAACCATTTAAAATTATTAGATTCTGGCCCAGCAGGACAGAGGTTATATGCTGTCAAAATTACAGTACAAAGTCTCAGCTTAAATACTTACAATACTGCCTTCTCTAAGATTATAGTTATGTAGAAAGGATGATAGAGTCATTATAATTGGAAATGAACAAATTGCCCACACGACATTTAGAATTATACTCTACAAGGTTTGATAATAGGGTAAGGTGGAGGAAGCAGGGCATGATTGTTTTCTCTTTTTAGTCACTCAAAAAACTATATCAAATGAAATTTTTTCAGTTCTTTTTTACTTTTCACTAAGTACTACATACAATGGTTCAAAATGAAAGTTTTCTGAAATTAAGTTTTGTTAAGTAATGCCCAAAAGATCATTCTGATTTTACTCTGTATTTTATATAACTAAGACTTGGAATGTTACATAGCAAGTACCCTTTTAATACTGTTCTCTGAGTGAGACTTTCAACTGTAATAGATGCAGTCTAAATAAGGAGAGACGGCCTGGAATGCCTTTCAGCTATAGCACACTGATTCTGAAAAACCTAACAAAAGCAATTACTTTTCAGAGATTAAAAATTTCGTTTCTTTCAAAAGAATAAAATGGAAAGCAAACCTGGTGTATTATCTGAGCTACAGGAAGTTGTTCGGCGTATTTCAGAGGTTCTGTTAGTTCCTCATCCATCCAGTCTTCCTTATAACTGGAAAAAAATTGTAAAACATAAAGCTAAATTAAATACTATTGTAAAATCTGGCAAATATTTAAATATACCCAATGTGAAATATATTAAAATACACGAATGTAAGCTTTCAAAATAATCAGTATTAATAATCATTGCAAAAACTACCTAATGAAAATTTTAAATAACATGACTATAAACATATTCAGAATGTATTTAATTGATATGTAACTAAAATTAGCTAACATCACCTTTTGTTCTTAGATCCTGTCTTCCACTCTGAGACTTAAAAATGTTTAGGAACTCTGTCTATAAGGAGTGCTTTTTATTATAACATTTAAAGGTCTTGAAAACCACATTCAAGTCTTATGCTCTAGCTACCCATTCTCTACATCCCAGTCTGTAGTTCTGGCCTATCCAACGACTGGCCACCCCTACAGGGCCTTACACTTCAGGATTATCTTACCTTTCCCATGCTGCTATATCTGTTTGGACCAAACACCAATTCTCTTCTTTGTTTATGCTTCTTTTAAATGAACTAGTTTGTTTATATATCCATCTAGGCACATGCTTTTACCTCCTTGATGATCAAAACTATTCTTTGCATATCCAAAGTTTACCACATAATAAGCAATGTTTGTTGAGTGAACAATAAGTATATGAACAAAACGAAACCTAAAAATTCTGAGATGTTATTTTATTTTTATCTTTACTGTTCTTTTTATTTTTATAGACTCAGACTTCCCAGCCTCCAGTGTGTAGTATAGCAGTGCACGCCATCACAGCTGGGACTTGAGAGGTTACTTTTATATGGAAAATATTTCAAGATCCACATTTATAATGAGATGCAAAGTTGACAGGATGATGGTTAATATGATATAAAATAATAAAGTATGGAAATGAAAAATAAAGTCTGCTCAAATGAAGAAAATTTGATAAAATAACAAAATTTTTAAATTATTGGCCCTTTTAGAAAGAACAAATAAGCATTAAAATAATAAACCCCAAGTATTTCATCTTCTCTTTTCCCCTTTTTCCACAAATGACACATCAACTTATCAACTTAAAAATTAAATATAAAACCCTAAACTTTAGAGTCAGCTGGTGACATAGTGGTTGCAGCAGCTGGATCCCATGTGGCCAACTGCAGTTTGAGTCCCAGATTGGGTGACTTGGAGAGCAAGCTGGGCACATGTGTGTGCATGCCCAGGGTCCCAGGAGGAAGACTGGAGGAGGAGTGATTTCAACATAACGTCTGGGTCCAACCCGAGTGCATTCTCCGTTTCCTTCCCTCTCTCAACCTATTGCAATGAGTGCACATGCCCTACAGGGGCGGGGTGGGGAGGAGGAGCCTAAACTTCAAATTATTTTGAAAAACTAAATGAAACAAGAATGGCCTAAATTTCTAGGGCTGCAGTTAAGGAATTTAATGAGAATTCTGAAATCTCTCAAAAAGAGGCAAATACAAAAATAAAGGCAAAATCTTGCAAATGATTTAAGACTTCTGAGAATTTCTTACCTAGGTAAGAGTTTGTCTATATCTTGCATAATGAGCATAAAAATAATTAATATAGGGAACTTTGAAGATTTTCACAAATAATGAAGAAAAAAAACCACCATCTCAAATAACTGTTTCATAGAGAGAGAAAGTGGAATGGTGACTGCCAAGGGCTAGAAAGAGGGAACGATGTGAAATTTCTGTTTAATGTGTGGAGTTTGTGAGATAAAGAGTGACAGCGGTAATGGTTACACAATAATGTAACTGTACTTAATGCCACCAACTATATATTTAAAAATGGCTAAGATGGGACCAGCATATGGTATAATGCTTACATCAATGGACTCCCATGTCATTGACTTTGGTCGAGCCCCAGACCTGGCAGCTTAAAACATGGAGCGTGTGTGCATGTGTGCCCAAAATCCTGAGAGGAGAATGGGGGAGAAGGGATTGTGGCATGGCCAATCTCCCTGGGAGGTGATTTCTCACTTTCTATCTCAGTATTTCTAGCAAGTACACCCACCCTATAGCAAAAGTCTCTCTCAGGAAAAAAAAAAAAAAAGGCTAAGACAATAAATGTTATGTCATGTATCTATTATGGTTTAAATTGTGTTCCCTCACTCCAAAAGTCACATTTTGAAACTATAACCCCCAGTACTATATTTGTGTGCCTATAACATAATGTGATTATATTTGCAGATAGGGATTTTAAAAAGATACCTAAGGTTAAGTGAGGTCACAGCGGTCAACCCTAGTCAAATATGCCTGGTATCCTTTTAAGAAAAGGAGATTAGGACATGAAGACAAAATAAAAACATGTGAAGACACTAGAGGAAAATGGCCATCTAGAAGCTAAAGAAAGAGGCCTTAAAAGAAATCAATCCTGCCAACACCTGATAGCCTCCAGATTGTGAGGAAGTATATTTATGTTATTTAAGCTAATCGGTCTGTGGTACTTTGTAATAGCAGCCCTAAAAAACTAATATAGTATATTTTACCACAATTAAAAATAAAAATAAATATCCACTGCAAACACACACACACACACACACACACACACACATTGTTTTATAGCATTTCACAACATACAGTTTAAAAATGTTTCCACATTTTTATGTATTACAAAACACATACAGCAACAAAAAAATTGATTATTGAACAGTAATCTTGGGTATCACTATGGTCATAAAGGTGTTTTATTTAATGTTTCATAATAAATGAAAAGGATTACTC
Source organism: Tupaia belangeri chinensis (assembly GCF_000334495.1). Lineage (NCBI taxonomy): Eukaryota > Metazoa > Chordata > Mammalia > Scandentia > Tupaiidae > Tupaia > Tupaia belangeri. Next base: position 3,454,762 of record NW_006159638.1, read on the forward strand.
ATTGTAACTTCTTGAAAATGTTGTTGTATGTTATTACTAAGAAATGTGATGAGGGACAGTCAGTGGCATGATAGTTAAGGTTGCTGTATCCCTCATAGGTGACTGTACCACAGACCCGATGGCTTGAAAGACTTGCTGAGGGTGTATGTACGCATGCCCAAAATCCTGAGAAGAGAATGGAGAAGAAATTGGCCACACGGCATTCCCCGCTTTCTCTGCACATGCACCCTTATAGCAAATTAAAAAAAAAAAAAATTAAGTATGATGAAAAGCTGGTTTCCTTTTTGCTTTTATTGTATTTTCTATTTTTAAATTACTTTTTGAGTTGGAAGCTCGAATGGCCTTTTTTTCCCCTTTCTATTTTAAGGTCTAAAATACTAGGATATATCTCAAAAGTTTATTGCCCCATATCAATTTTCGCAGATATACAGGATACAAGAATCCTTTTAACATGGGAATTCAAATCTATTTTATTTCAGAAACTTTTCACTAAAAATATAAATATTATTGTTGTTCATTTTCCAATGTTTTTCTAATTTAAGGTGTTGCACCAAATACGTTGGATCTTCACTATCCAATTTCTAATTATTTTGATCTCTTACTTCCACATCATTTTCTTGACTCATTTCTATTCTCTTCTCTTACTAACCTTTGTAATATCTATCATCCCATGTAGTTTAGTCTTCATTTCTGAGATGCCTTTTATCTTTTTTCAGTCTCTTTCCAGAGTTCGGTCAGGTCTTGTTTCACACATCTTGTCGTTGTTTGTCCACTTCGATTCTGAGTATTGAATGCCATAATGGCCTTTCATAACAAAATTGCTTTTGTAATGTAGGCTTATTTATGTTCATGTGTTGCATTTCCATTTTTCTGTCTTGTGGTTGTTCTTTCATTTCTCTCCTTTCTTACTATTTTTGCTTTCATTTTTGTGAACGTGTATGTGTATAATTTACTAAGGTTTTCTTTTAATTATCTGTTTCATTCTTACAGTCACTTTGACAGATGCTGGCTTCTTTTTCAGTTGAGGATTATCTGTATTGGCTGTTTCAGGATGAGCCATACCAAACTATCTTGTGATGGGGGAGAAAGGAGGTAAGTTGGCTTATTAGGTTTCTCAGTTCAAGAGCACCCTCTTCTGTGTCTACACTGAAGTGTAGTTTTTTAAACAGTGGTACGTTTTGTCGTGATGGTAAGTTAGAATTTATCTACCATTTATCTAACAGAGCCCTTACCTTGAGCTGTTTACCTCTTTCATTTCACCACCGAAACCCAAAGAGACAACTCCACCTACACTGTATGCCTTGAAAGGTGTTTTTAAACACCTGAAAATCAGTGCTTTCCCAAGACCTGTCACCTACGGTTACCCATATTTCTAAGCCCATCTCTCAAATCACCAGTAGCCAGAGCTCTGATCAACCACAGCCCAATTTTATAGCATAATTCTGACGGAGAAAACTATAAATGCTAACTTAATTTACATGTGGCTGCCATCCTAAGAGAACATGGAACGGTACAGTTCTCATTCTTAAAACCATCCCAGTATTCCTTTTAAACACTGTGGATCCTTTCAGTGACCCTCTAAAAGGATATACTTTTTCCATTATCACTTTCCAAAATCCTTCACTAAAAAGGTCTTAGTGATTCAATAAGGATGTAATATCTGCATGGAAAAAGCTGTGTGTTTCTTTTTTTTTTTTTTTAAGATGTTTTTGTAGAGTGTAATAAATGAGATCTGAATACTCTATGAAAGGATACTGGGTCAAATACAGTACTACTACTCTCAAATGAAAATGAAATTAAAATACCACAGAAACCCTCTTCATAAGTAAATAAAGACTGCTAGCAAATTATGAAGCTTATGAACTTAGTCTTTACAATCCCTGACTCTTTTGAATCTTTTTCTCTTTCATAGATACCTGGAGCCCTCAAAAATCTCCTCCATGCTAGCGAAGCATTTCTGAAATAATATTGTAAAATTATTTACTGTCCATATATAAGGCCATCACTGACTCAAGAGTAAAATTTTTATTCTATAATGCCACACAGAGATCAGAAAATTCATGTATTAAATAACATAGCTTACTGTGAGTTGGTGGTCAAAGAATCTTTCCAAAACACTGAAAATAAACTATCATTACCAACAAAAAAAGAAAGCCAGGAAAGCGGGGATATTGTGCTACGCTAAATGAAAACTAGAAATTAAGAAGATCAATAGTGACTCAAGACATATCCTCTAGAGTAATCCAAAATCATTAGGAAGAAATTCCCTAAACACTAGAAATAGGACTCTGGCCCAACATTTAGTATAACCTCTTGAATATAGTAGCTCAAAACAATTATTTGAAATTAAAAGTACATAATAGGGAAACAAAGTTAATTTATTATAATCTTTCCAAAAAAGAGGATAAAAAAAGATCCACTCATACAATACATTTTTTTAAAGTTCAAGTAGTGGTATAACTAACCACATATCTTGTGCAAGATGTAACTGACAAACCTGGGAACCTATGCCAGTCTTGAAAATTTAAAGATGCTCTAAGAGAAAAGAAAAACTCAAGTTTATTGGTCAACAGGGACAAACACAAAATGTTATTACAACTCTGGAAAGGTCTCAAGAAGATAGGTTGTATGGCAATGAGAAAATAATCTAATACATTGTCTTCGTTGAAATGTGATTCCCCTGCCCAAACTCCCTGCATCACTGTCTTTATAATATCAAAGTAAAGACTTGTGAGAAGATATGAAAACATAACCATGGTTATAAATGTATGTTAAAGATGTACAAGGAAGATGGTGAGCCAGGGAGAGAGATGTAATACAGGATGAGCACAGAAAGTTAATGCCCAGGAGAAGTAAGACTGAATTCATTTGTAGCCCAATTATTGAAAAGCATCTTACTGTCAGCTTGCAATATAGTATAAAAAAATGTATCTATCTGAGACAAAAGATTACTTCCCAAGTAACTCAGTAAAGCTGAGAAATTAAAGTCCCAGAAAATCAAGCTCTAGTTCTCATCTGAAGAACTTTATAAGTAACCACTCACCTGGTAGAAGTCATAGGAGGGCTTCCTAAAAATGAAAGAACCAACTAACTTGTACATATAAGAAAGAGATGAAATACAGGATGAAAACAGAAAGTTAATGCCCAGGAGAAGTAAGACTGAATTCATTTGTAGCCCAATTATTGAAAAGCATCTTACTGTCAGCTTGCAATATAGTATAAAAAAATGTATCTATCTGAGACAAAAGATTACTTCCCAAGTAACTCAGTAAAGCTGAGAAATTAAAGTCCCAGAAAATCAAGCTCTAGTTCTCATCTGAAGAACTTTATAAGTAACCACTCACCTGGTAGAAGTCATAGGAGGGCTTCCTAAAAATGAAAGAACCAACTAACTTGTACATATAAGGAATTGAGTTTGTATAATAAAGGTAATTCTAAATTAGTAGTTGTTGAAGGTTGAAGGTGGACATCAGAAGAAAAACTCAAAATTATACTCTACTCAAAGCTACCAAATCTATCAGGAATTAAATGTGCATTGTTCCAATCATTTCATTATGCTTTATTTCATTTCTCCATGTAAGTTACACTCTGTGTATAAGTCAGCCACTTATTTTTTATTCAAATACAGAAAAGCCAAATATGATCTGTCATTTGTTTCTGTATGTCCAGTGAGCTAAAAATGGATTTTACATTTTAAGTGGCCTAAAAATAAAGTCAAAAGAAGAATATTTCAGAAGTGAAGATAATACAAAATTCAAGTTTCAGTGCTGCACTACAACAGCACAGTTGAGTATTTGCAGTTGAGAATGTATGACCTACAAAGGCTAAAATATTTGCTATCCAACTCTCTAGCAAAAAAGTTTCCCGACTTATGTGCTCCAGTAATTATTCAGAAATCAGCTTCTGAAGTAGGAGACAGGGACCCTAAAAATATAGTTAAGAGTATGGGCCCAAAATGAATCACAAAACAGGTAAATTTTGAGATGGAGGCAGTGGTGGCTCAGTGACTGACCTAGAAAGCATGACCTAGACCTAAAACAATGGCTTTTTACATGCCCCACCACATTCCAGGAAGAAGGTAAGATCATGGTTTTCATGGTGCAAAGCTTTTAGCCAAAGAATCTCCTGACCTTGGTACTCACTCCAAAATTAGGAGAATAATTTGATCCACCCAACATGTGCCTCTCCTTACCAGGAGAGGAATGTATGCACAAGCCCCACCTAGAACTGAAGTCCAGACAAAGCCCTTCCTGACCCACATAAAAACCCCTGGTCTCAGTTATTCCTTGGCAACACATTTTCCAAAACCCCTCCCTTCTTGGGAGCTCTGTTTTTCCTTCCCTCTCCTTTAATAAACTCCCCGCTTTGCTACACCTATTCTCCATGTCCATGATTCTAATTCTTCCTGACCATGGAACAAGAACCCGTGACTCACTACAAGCGTGAGCCTGATCACCTGGGCCCCCACATTCCCGCGTTACTTCTTCATCATAACTTAGGCACATTGAATATTTTGTAGAAACAACTAAACTGCTATCCAAAGTGGCTATTTAATTTATACTGACACCAGAAACCTCTAAATTCCTGGGCCAGCCTCATTGCATGGTGACTAAGGCAGCTACATCCCTCAGGGCTTACTGCATGGTTGGAGTCCTGGACCTGACAGCTTCAAAAACATATCAAGCACATGTGCATGTGTGCCCAAAATCCTAAAAAGAGAATGGAGGAAAAGGGACTGCTGTGTAGTCACCCCCCCGGGAGTGTGTTCTCATATCCCCTCTCTCTGTCTCTGTTTCTCTCCAGCAAGCGTACATGCCCTGTAGCAAAAAAAAATTTAAAAAAATAAAAATCTAAATTTCTCTTCCCTCTCGTTACCACTTAATTTTCTACAAGAAACAGTATCTTACTCTTTTCATTTCCATTTCCCTTTTTAAAACAATTTTAGGGGCTAACAGATGGTATAATGGTTACATCATGGACTCCCATGGAGTCGACTCCAGTTCAAGTCCTGCACCCAGAAGGATTAAAACTCGCACAGGGCACGTGTGTGTGTGCCCAAAATCCCAAGAAGAGAATGGAGGAGAAAGGACTGTAATGTGGTCTTCCCCCCTGGGGAGGAGGAGAGGTGTGATTTCTCATTTTCTGTCCCTGTCTTTCCAGTGAGCACACACATCATATAACAAAAATCTCTATTAAATAAATAAATAAACAAGTAAATAAATACATCTTTTAAATGGTCACTGGACATGAGTTTTCCTTTCTTCCAAACTATTTCTTCTTTGCTTATTTTTCTAGTGGGTTTGTCATAATTGATATGCACACTTACCACACCGTTTAAAGCTATTAAAATTCACAACCCTTGGGGCCAGCCCATGACGTGGTGGGTAAGGTGGCTGGATTCCGCATGACTGACTAAGTGGTTCAAGTCCTGGACACCAAAGCTTGAGAAACTGTGTGCATACCCAAAATCCTGAAAGGATAGAGAAACGTATAAAAAGCAATTGCAGCATGATCGTTCTTCTATCATGAGGTTCTCTCAAGATCATTATCTCTCTCTTCTCTCTCCAGCAAGCACGTGCATCCTCTGACAAAAATTAAAAACTAAAAAGTTTACAATCTTTTACCAAAATAAAGCAAAATGAAAACATCAGAGCACTTTAATATTGGGTTATCAGAAAAGTGATGACATATTTTTCTGTTCTTCTGTGGAAACAAGCATCATCACATTTCTGATGACCCAACAGTAATCACTTCTTATTCTCTCATATAATATTGTTATTAAAAACATTAGTACTTTATCTTACTCCCTTAAATAACATAATTATAAAATACAGTATATTTAATTTATTGCTGAAGCTTACTCACATTTTACCTACTTTTTAGTTCAGCATTCTCATATTGCATTCGAACTTCCCTTCTGACTCATTTTCCTTCTTCAAAAAGTACAACACATTAGTTGTGTTTTACAATAAGTTAAGATGTATTGATACAAAATATTCTCAGCTTTTGTATGTTTGAGATGTTCTGTGTGTGTGTGTGTGCGTGCGTGTGATTTTTCTTTTTTTTTACTTTTTTTTTTTTTAGAGAGGTTTTCGCTATAGGTCGCGTGCGCTCACCAGACAGACAGAGAGAGAAAGAGAGACAGAAAGCGAGAAATCACTCCCCAGGGGGGATGGTCACACCGCAATCCCTTCTCCTCCATTCTCCCCTAGGGATCTTGGGCACGCATGCACACGTGCCCAGCATGAGTTTTAAGTCACCAGGTCCGGGACGTGAACCGCAGTCGACTACGTGGGAGTCCAGCAACATAGCCATTATGCTAACTGCTAGTTCCCTGCGTGTGTGACTCTTTAGTGGTAGTTTAGTTGGTTAATAAATTATAAGCTGACAGTTATTTTCTCTCAGTACTTTATTGAAATTACTCTAGTATTTTTTGGTTCCCACTGTTGCTATTAAGATGCTGTCAAAATAGTAGTTGCTGGGACCAGCATAATGGCTATGTTGCCTGACTCCCATGTGGTCAACAGTGCCTTAACCACTATGCCAACTGTTGGCACCTTGTTTTAATTCCAATGGCCATTTTCACTTCAAATCTGGTAACTCAAAAATCTAATATTCTGGGACCAGCAGCTGGCGTAATGGCTATGTAGCTGGACTCTCATGTAATCAACTGCGGTTCGAGTTCCAGACCCAGTGGCTTAAACTCACACTGGGCACGTGTGCGTGCGTGCCCAAGATCCCAAGAGGAGAATGGAGAAGAAGGGACTGTGGCATGGCCATCCCCCCGGGGGGCGATTTCTCACTTTCTGTCTCTCTGTCTTTGTCTTTCTGGCAAGCACACATCCCCTATAGCAAAAACATCTCCAAAAAAAAAAAAAAATCTAATATTCTTATGGGTCTAATTCTGTGTTTTTTCAACATTGTGGTAGGTGGAATTCTGAAATGGCCATGGTGTTCATGCCCTGTCTAATCTGCTCTCCAAAGCTTAGGCAGAACTAATAGACTTCACTCCTATATTAGGCTGTTATATAATAAAAGTAAGGAATGCTGCAAATTTTTAAAAAATCTAATTACAGTCCCAAATCTGTTCGCATTGAGTTAATCAGAAGGAGACTGTCTCAGGTGGGCTAGACTAAATTAGGCCAGTCATTAAAAAAGACTGGGTTCTTCCTAAAGTCAGAGAGATTCAAAGTGAGGGAGAATTTTCTATAGGCCTTTAAAAAACAAATAACCCTGTGGAGGGAGCTATGGAATTGGACAAGGACTTAATGCGGCTTGAAGGAACTAAGAATGGTTCTTGGCTGGCAGGCAGCAAAGGAAGGAAGGAAGGAGGGAAAGAAGGGAGGGAGGAAGGGAGGGAGAAAGGGAGGGAGGGAGGGAGGAAGGAAGGAAGGAAGGAAGGAAGGGTATGTGTGTGGATCTTAGCCCTAAACATTGCAAATAACTGAATTTTGTTAATAATGGGTATGCTAGAAAGAAGATCTAAACGTCAAATGAGATCACAGCATCAGCTGACATTTTGATTTCAGTTGGTAAGACTCTGGGCAAAAGACCCAGTTAATCCATAACTTGTGATCTACAGATATCGTGAAACAATGAATGGGTATTATTTTATACTGCTAAGTTTATAATAGCCTGTTATACAGCATTAAAAAACTAATACTCTTAAGGTGTCTTATTTTCTCAAATAGTTTGCAATTTAGGATCATAAGCACATATTTGACTAACCTTAATCTATCAGAATTCTGAGAAACCTGAGTTGACTTTGTTTCCATGTGGCTTTTGGTTGCTATCAACCTTGTATCACTTCTAATGAATTTTTCAATTTAAAGCCTCTTGGACCAAGAAGAAAATTACAGCCTTCAATCATGGAAGAATATGACTATGACTACATATTCCTAGAGAAGCTTCTTCCCCCCCGCTCCCCACTTATAGATGAAGCAAATCAGAAGAATTTTCATTTATTTTTTCCAACCTACTCTGAGAATAAACCCTTGAAAGTTGATGGTTATAATGCAGAAGTCTTCAGTCCAACTATTCACAAAAAGTCTTTTGTCCTGATCCTCATACCAAGTCATTCTAACTCACAACTCTATGTTTCAATATCAGTAGTAGATTTCTCTATTGTTAAGCAAAATGCAGCTTCCTATTGAGCATATTGTCTACGAACAGATAAACAGGCCAACCGCAAGGGAAGCCACACAGGCCCCTAAAAAGGCATGTTTATATTCAAGGTGCAACTGGACACATACGGGTTAGACTAAGAAGAAAATTATAACCCCAAACCATGTGAGAGCCCTAAACCAGAAAGATACCAACCACTTTTTCTTTTTATAGTAAATCTAAGCTGGCCTTTGCAAAAAGAAGCAGAGTCTAAGCTTGTGGCTAGCTGATCAGAGAAGGTGCTGTGTTTTTAAATACCAGCTGCTACCATCTAAAAACACTGTAAGAAGTTAAACCTACGTGGCCCCTTCCACCAAATAACAGGGTGCATATCCACCAGGTCTATTTCAATCTGGAAAAAGTCAGTAATGCTATTCATTGAATGGTATTGTTTATCTTACACATCTACATTCTTTACAGCTCAGCTATGTACTTAAAAATGGGGGGTTTTGGGGTAATTTATAGAGCATCTAGGTATTTTATAAAACAAGAATTTTTTAGAAAAATCTAGTCAGCAACAATTCCAAAAGTGAAGTCAATTGATTATTCTTTATTATTAACTTCAAACTACCTCTCTAACTCATTTACATTAACTTCTTGTTCTGGAAAAAGAGAAATGTTACATTTCATCCTAAATTGTGCAGAGTATTCTTCTGTTTAGAAGTATTTCCTTCTAATAAAATTTGAAACTATGAATGTTAAAGATCATAAGTCAAGTTGTATTTTTACTCCTAAGATAAAAAAAGAATTTCTTGTACTTGGTGTTAACTTGCTAACAATTTCATGAACTCTTTCAGTGACATGTACTCTTTATTATCAGAAGTTATTCAATTTCTGGATAGCCAAGGTTTTACTGTACTTAATTTTCAAAGATACAGAAACAAACAAACAAACAAAAAATTGTCCTTAACTCTGAAACCATACAAGACATATTTTAATCATTCTTATGATTATGAAGATACATATAACAGTGCTTTAACGGTCTGAAAAACATCATTATGAAAATAACTTTTTTAAAGTACAAGTTAGAATTTCCTCCACAGATAATATTTTAAATGTATATATCATGCTTATGCAAAACAATTATAACAGTTATAACACTATACATCTTATTATTTCTTGTCTCACCATATAAAAGCAAAGTGCCAAAGACTGTTGTAAAGCATGCAATTCTTTTATTATTATCATTATTATTATTATTACTATTAAAAGACAGGATCTTGTGAGGTCATGATGCTCCTGCCTTAGCCTTTCAGCTGGGAATATCGGCACGTGTACCAGGTATGTCTTAGATGGGGTCTCATTATCCTGCCAAGGCAAACCTTAAGCTCATGATCCTCCTGCTTCAGCCTCCTGAGTTGGCAGGATTGCAGATACATGTCTCTGCACTGTAACTTTAGGCAGGATCTGGAATCTAACTAACCTGGGCCTTCCAGGTGACCCTAAAATGTAGAGCACAGATTCTTAGCAGTGCATGCAAGCAACTAAACCAAAACATGCTATCTCTACATCATCTGATAGAAAACCTAAAATACTACGTTCCTGCTCCATCACTCAATGTATATGGTTCAAATATATATAAATACACATATGTATAAAGAAATAAACATTTAATGGGACCAGCAGTTAGCGTAATGGCTATGTCACTGGACTCCCATGTAGTAGACCGTGGTTCGAGTCCCAGACCCGGTGGCTTAAATTCACGCCTGGCGCATGTGTGTGTGCCCAAGATCCCAAGAGGAGAATAAAGAAGAAGGGATTGCGGCGTGACCATCCCCTGGGGGGTGATTTCTCGCTTTCTGTCTCTCTGTCTGTCTCTGTCTGTCTGGCGAGCGTCAACGCGCCCTATAGTAAAAACCTCTTAAATAAATAAATAAATAAACATTTAAAACATTAGTTATATTAATTTTTAAAAAAGCGAATTTTAACCCCCTTACCAAGTATCTCTAAATCTCTGAGTGACGATATGTCAATAGACCAAACTAAGCAAACAATGTCTATTTCTACTCACAGTTTGAAACAATACTTAATTCTCAGTCAGCATCAACACATAGTGTATCATGTGACAAACTCAGGTATTCTCAGATTATATCATATGAACTATTAATACTTCATAAACTTTTCTTTCACTTTTTGGGACATGATATTAAAAAGTATTAATGTTAGAGACTGATTTCATCACATAAAGAACAGAGAAAGGCTCTCAATGTTGACATTATTAATACAATGAAATCTATTATTCTCATTGAAAAAGGCATAACAATATCAGCTGCACACTTCCTTTAGTGAAAGTACTGTCCAAATAATATATCAAAATTTCATCAAATTAAAAAAAGTATCAAGTCTCAAATACCACTAAGACAACAATTTTGTATATGTGAATTTAAGAATATAAAAGATGAAAAGTAAAAGAGCTAGCTAATGTTGATAGGTTAATATCATTTGCAACTCAAATGAAAATGGACTATAAATTTTTGTTATATCAAGAAACATAATGTTGGAACCAGCAGTTAGCGTAATGGATATGTCGCTGGACTCCCACATAGTCGACCGCGGTTCGCGTCCCGGACCCGGTGGCTTAAAACTCACGCCGGGCATGTGTGCGTGCGTGCCCAAGATCCCAAGAGGAGAATGGAGAAGGGATTGCGGTGTGGCCATCTGGGGGGTGATTTCTCATTTTCTGTCTCTCTGTCTCTGTCTGTGTGGCGAGCGCATGCACCCTATAGTAAAAACCTCTAAAAAAAGAAACATAATGTTTCCCTTTCTCACATAAATATTTAAGATAAGAAGACATGGCCAAAACTGGAAAAAAATTTTTAGTCTCCTACTTTTTCTTATTTTTTCTGAGAAAATTAATTCTGAAATAAAAATTTTTAATTACTTTATAGGAATTTATCTTTTATATTTATAGAGAAATATACTTAAAATAATACTTATTATATCAATTTAATGAAAATTCACACAAGTGACCTTTGATTTTTTTGAGAACCAGTTTAGCTTTAATTTAAAAAAAAACCATGAAATTTCAAATTATTGATTAGTCCTAAGAAAGTAATAATTTTCTAATAAATTTAAACGTTGTGATCCAAAATTGGCATCAGTTACAAAGGATATCGCAAGCAAAGACCTCAGGGTCCTATCCTTTACAACATCCATTTCTCCCCCACAACAGAACCTGCAGAGAGTTGAACCCTAATACAGCATTATGATGTAAGACTAGTCTAGAAGATATGCTACAATAATGAACTAATACTCACAAAATAATTATTAGTAAGATTTTTAAAAACACAAATTAGCACAAAACTCTAAAATAGTGGGGCGGTTTGGATTTCATTATTTATTTTTTATTTAATTTAGTATTATTATTTTTTTAATTCACCAGAGAGGGAGAGAGAATGAGAGAGAAAGTGAGACAGCAAGTCACCAGATCAGGGACTCAAACCATGGTTGACTTTGTGGGAGGTACAGCACCTTAACCACCACATTACCTGCCAGTCCCATGAAACAGTTTTTTTAACTACATAGGTTAAGTCTGAAAAAGCCGGACTAACAATAATCCCTGTCAGAATGGGCATGGCATGGCAGACAGAAATGTAAATCAAGCTATACACACAGAGCTATCATGCACCAGATAAAGATGGCATCACTCTCAATGTAGCTCCGATACTAAGATGACTTTGATGAATTTTAGATGGCACACTTTTAACAAAGCATTGTAAAAGTATGTTCATTAAACATTATCCCCAATCCTCAAAATAATTCTAATGGTAGAGCATAGATCATCCTTTAACAGGTAAAAATAATACCCTAGTCTAAGAGCAATTAGATAATCTGCTTAAAGATACAAGATAAATAGCCAAACCAAAAATTGAATGCACGTCCACTTATTGCCATGTTTTCTTTACTATATACCATGTTGTCTTAAAACTTCCTTCCAGGGTCAGTCTTGTAGCACAGATTCCACATGCCAATAATAATTCAAATCCCAGTCCTGGTGGCTTGCAAAACAAGATGGGTATGTGTACATGCATGACAAAAATCCTGACATGATGGAGAAATGGAGGAAAAAAGTTTGCAGCAAGACCCTGCCCCATGAGGGATGAGCACGCGTGTTCTCTCTCTCTCTCTCCTTATTCTCTCAGAAGTATACACACTCTCTGGCAATTTAAAAAAAAACAGTCCCTTCCAGTGCTATTTGGCAATGCCTCACCTATAGAATGATAACCAGGTAAAAAGCATATGGCAATTTCAACAAAAATTGCAATATCTGGGGGCCAGCAGGTTGCATGGTAGTTGAGGGGCTGAATTCCCGCATGGCTGACTGCAGTTCAATTCCCAAACATAGTTGCTTGCTTTCTTACTTTCCTTATCTCTCTCTCTTTGGTCAAATTTTTAAAAATAATAATAACAAAATTAAACAATTCTTTAAAACAACTGCAACTTCTCAAACAGGATTACAAAATTACATTACTAATATAAATGTCTTCTGTCTCTTGCTTTACCTACCAATTACCAGCTTAAAGTGTTACATATAAATCAATCATTTAAAAGTTGAGGCCATTTTCCCCCACTGTCAATTAGAAATAAGGATTGCTTTGAGAGCCAGACGGCAACATGGTAACAAAACATAATGCTCTGTGAGGCTGCTCCATTTGGGAAGGGTTGCAGTTCACATACTGAGACCTCCCTAGGTATGCCAGGCATGTATATGCACATGATCGAGGGCTGGTTGGGCTGGGATGGATCATGGGTGTCAGGATGGTCGAGGGGATCTCTCTCTTTCTAAGGAAATCAACAAACCTATTTTTTAATAAAGGGAGATTGCTTTATCTTCATTATTTATTAATATATAATTCTCACACACACACATTAAGGTTGTTTTGACGCTTCAGTTTCTTGATGAAATATTTAATAATATGCAAACTAACATCTAAAACTATGTCTGAAGAGTGGTAATTCAAATAAATCCTATAAATTTACCTATAATTCCACATTGCCAGGTTTCTTAAAGCAAAACAGCTTACATATAAAAGGAAATCTTTACCATCCTTTTTAAATCAACAATTCAATATGAAAAGTCTTTCTGTCCTGACAGTTGGCTAAAGAAATAAAATGATTTATTTGAAGATAAAACTTATTTCAATTTCCAACATTTAAAAGAGTTAACTATTCTATATGCACAGATATATACTACTACTGCCATCTTCTGGTAAAACACAATTTCACAATTTCTGTTTATAGTACACAATTCCTCCAGATATGTAATAACTAGTTTTTATTTTAAAAAGCAAAATAGATTATTTAAGCAAATGGCTAAAATGCAATACAAATAGAATTCTAACATTTTTTTTCATTAAGTTCTCTCAATAAAACTTAACATTTATTAAGCACTTTACTATATTTGAGGGACAGAATTAAATAGTTTATAAGCAAAATTGAAATTAATTCTCTTAACTATTGGGTTGTCGGAAAAATCATGATGCATAGAAAAATACGTCGTGACTTTTCCGAGAATCCAATATATGAGGCAGAGTAATCAAGGATGCAGAAACTGGGAACAAAAGAGAGCAAGTAGTTTGTCCAGCATTATAGAACTAATCAATGGCAGATAATCTGTATTCAAATAGGAGCTCACCATTTTCAGTGACCTTGCTTCTGATTATTATGCTATAATATCCCCTATAACATCGGATAATAATCATTAAGATAACCTGCTAACTCATTTAGAATGTTAAGGCTTAATTTAGTGGATTAGAGCAATAATACAATTAGTACAGAGTTCAGGAGGGACATGGAACATAGAAACAATTAAAAAAAAAAAAAAAAAAAAAAACCTTAAGGACACCATGATTTACTTTTCCATGTTTCAGAACTTTATTCCTAAAACAGTCAAATGGATTAACTTCTAAGGATTTTATAAAAGAGATTATTGCATTTTTAGATTTTGCACAATTTAAATTTTGTGTTCTATATATTTAGTGTTTAAATAGAAATTAACTTTGTTTTGATAGCTACTAATCTATATTAGTTGGAAACTACTACTCCAAGTAAGCACATTTACCAGTTTATGTTCACAGATGTTTTATTTATGCAAAGGAATATAGTACCATATTTGCTATACTATTTATATACACTGATTTTTTTTAAGTTTATTTTTTTATTTCACAAGCAAGAGAGAGAAAGAAAGAGAACTCAAGGGGCTAGCAGATGGCATGATAGTTACGTCACTGGACTCCCACGTAGTTAACCGTAGCTTAAACTCTGCAGCTTAAACTCACAACCAGGCACATGTTCGTGCATGCCCAAAATCCCGAGGGGACAATGGAGGAGAGGGGATTGTGGCATGGTCATCTTCCCTATAGGATGACCTCTAGTTTTCTGTCTCTCTGGTCTCTCCAGCAAGCATATGCACGCTATAGCAGAAATCTCTCTAAAAGAATAAAAGAGAATTCCAAACAGGGTCCTGAAGCTATCATCCACCCCAGTCTTTCACCCAGTCCCAGATCACAAGCAAACGTGTTCCTGGCATACTCAGGGCATACTCAGAGAGGTCTCTGGACTTGACCTGTGAACCTTCCCAAAGTAGACTGTCTCTCAAAGCACTGTGTTTTACTACTGTGCTACCACCGGACCCCTACACTGATTTCTTAAATGTTATAAACAAATACAATGCCTTTGTTAATTATAGATAGCAGAATAAATTGCTAAAAAAAAATTCTCATGAAATGATCAACACATTTTGAAACTATAATAAAAACTTTACGTGTATGAAAACTGACAAAATGGATACTTTAATGTCAGTTTTGGTGCCTTATAAATCAAATGACTCTCCTCTAATTTCCAAAATTCCACTTTAATGAATAAGATAGTGGTTACAAACAACATAAAATAAATGGCCAAGTAAGTTGTTTAAGATAATACAGAGTAAGATGAGTGAACTAATTGCTTTGAAAAATATGCTAGTATGTAGAACAATTAAGAGAGAAATCTTCCATTGCTATTTGAGTCATTTTGGTGAATTTTTTTACTCATAAAGTGTCATAATAGTTTCATTTATTGTGAGCAATTTTCAGTGAATCATTTGATCACAAAATTTTATGTCTCTTATAATCAATCTTTTCTAACTCTCAAACAAATGTTACTATTAAATATGTACACTTAACTTTTAATTTCCTAATAAACATTACAAATAGACTTGAGCCTACATGGTCAATTATATAATACATATTATAGAAGGTCCTTTATGTCCTTTACATGTGCGTACAAGTTTTGGAATCAGTTGCCAATTTCTAAAAAAAAAAAAGGATTCCTGGGATTTCCATTGTGATTGAGTTGATCAACACCAGAATCAATAAAATCCCAGAAATAAAGCCAAATAAAAATTAACTGATTGGAGCCAGCAGATGGCGTGGACTCCCACATGGCCAACTGCAGTTCAAGTCCTAGACCTGGTAGCTTGCTTTCTCAATTTCTCCACACTCCCCCGTCCCTCTCTAGTTTAATTTAAATAAATAAGTAAGTTAAATAATTCTTTAAAAAAAAAAAAACTGATCTATTGTATTTCTATATTGAACAACAACAAAAAAAAAAACAGAAAAAAATATAAAAAGGCCATCAAGTGGTATGGTAGTTAAGGTGCTGGACTCTCCCATAGCCAACCATGGTTTGGATTTTGACCTAGTGGCTTGCTTTCTCACTTCCTCTCTCTCTGGTGAGCACACATGTCCTGCAGAAATTTTAAATAATAATAATAATAACAGTTAAATAAAATTAAATAAGCAATTCTTTTTTAAAAAATCATAGAGGAACAAGCAGGTGGCTTGGTGGTTAAGGGTGCTGGACTCCCACATGGCCGACCACAGTTCAAGTCCTGGACCTGGTGGCTTTCTCTCTCTCTCTCTCTCTCTCTCTCTCTCTTTCTCTCTCTCTCTGTCCCCCTCTGGTCAAATTGAAATAAATAAATGAATGAATAAATAAATAAAGTTAAATAAAATAATATTTTTAAAAATCATAGAAAACATTTATTAAATCGCATAAAAAATACTTAGGTTTAAATTGAACAAAAACTGTGGAAAAAATTTACACTGAAAGCTATAAAGCAATGCAGAGATAAATTACAAGATATCTACATAATGGTAGTTTGTTTGTAAATTAGAAGACTTGCTATTGTTAAGCTGTCCATACTCACCAAACTGATATCTATACAGTCAATCCAATACCCATCAAACTCTCAGTGAGTTTTTTTCTTTTCTATTTAGATATTCACAATAGGACTCATAAATATACATGAAAATGCAAAGGACCTAGATTGGTCAAAGAGACTTGAAAAAGAAAAACAAATTCGGGGCCGGCTTCATGGCCTGCCTAGTGGTTGAGATAATATTTCTAGAATCCATATTAAAATTCCAGGATCACATTGGGATTTAATTCTCCTAACGCTTATAAATTAACAATTTTGAAACGACAATGTAAAAATGCAACAACCTGAATAAACCGTATTTATAAACACTAGAGGGTGCTCTGATCCAACAGTGCTTGGTATCTGCTTTGATACCAAAAATAATTGTCTCCTTTTAAAGATTAATTAAGTCTTCAGCACTAATCATTTTTGCTTTTGAATTAATACATCCAGCTAATACAAGAGTCAAAATTCCATTCTTCCAGGACATATTTAAAAGACAAATCACTTTTTGTTGTACAGTTGTCATAAACTTAGTAAAATAATACGAAAGAAAAAAAAGCACAGAAATATAAAAATGGTATATTTCAAGAAAGTTGCTATTAACTAAGCCATTATTTAATCTGAATAAGGTATTTTACCTTTAAAATTATTACAGAGGGGAAAAAAAAAAAGTAACATTATAAAAATTTCCAAAATTCCCATACCCAATCAATTTCTCTCAATCTTTCTTTCTCACAAACAGGCATGTATACATACTCAGTGCTCACTCACACACGATCCACTTCCCAAAAAAGGGAATACAGAAAAGTATGGATGGCCTTTTTAAATGAAGTCTCAGATCCTACTACCAACACCACTACCAACATTGTATTCTGGAGCTTGAATCCTACCTTACCTTGTGATCTTACCTTCTGATGAATATTTATTGATTATGCCCATCAATACGAAAACATACAACCTACATATGTAAACACTGGGTGGAAATATGCAATTTTACTTATAAACACTCACCTTTATCTCTTGATATGTTTCATAAAAATGTACAGATTGTGAGATAAAATATTCTACCTAAATAATAGTTTCAGATGCATACCTGCTTTCCATGATTTCTGAATCCTGTTGCAAACTAATCGTCTCTGTTGTAATTTCCACTTTACGGACACTTCCAAAGAAATCAGTTATCAGGACATTTTTAGGATCCCTTTGAAAGAGATCAGTGCGATGGCCAGGAGTAGATACACACAAACTTTTGGGACATACCTGAAACTGAAAAAATAAAACAAAATTATAAAAACAGTAAATACACATACATGCACATATATATAAATTTTACTAAACCAATGACAGTCCAGCCAGTTGGAGTATATATATTTTTTAAAGAATTATTCATTTAAATTTTTAAGCTTATTATTATTTTTTAATTTGAGCAGGGAGAAACAAAGAGAGAGAAAGCAAGAAAGCAAGTTGCCAAGTCCAGGTCCATGGTTGGCCATATGAGAGTCTAGTACCTCAACCACATTTATTTAATTTTATTTATTCATTTATTTATTTTAATTTTACCAGACACACACACAGAGAGAGAGAGAGAGAGAAAGAGGAAAAGTGAGAAAGCAAGCCACCAGGTCCGGTACTTGAACCACAGTCGGCCACATGGGAGTGTCCAGCGCCTTATCCACCATGCCACCTGCTGGTTCCTCCTGGAGTATATTTTTTTAAGTTCTTCCAAATGAAAAGAAGGTAGTAATTTTGAAGTTTAAAGTTTCATTCACACTGCAATGTTTGGCATTATATAAAAAACTATACAGATACTAGAATCATCATAAAATGAAAATTAACCAGGGAGAGGGAAAAGTCACTGTCTTGAATCATAAGCTACAAAGTGTATTTTGAACTCTTAAACCCATTCACATACAACACTATGATGAATGAAAAGAAACCCAAGGCACATACACACTCTAGTGCCCCAAACAATACCATATGAAAACCACAACTTCACTGTTATACAGATGTCATAAAAGTGTTTGTGTTAACCTTATCCTGATATTCTACATGAGTTAATTATCAAAGAAAAACACATATTTGTTCATTCATAAATGCATAAAAAGTATCTAGTAGATACAGTTCATACCATTACCAGTTCAAACTATTACCATCCAAAGATTGATAAGACATTGATATGGTCTGGATAATGGTTTGTCCCTGAAAGGCTCATGTTTTGGAATTAGAGCCCCAAGTGTAATGGTAGTGGGAGGTGGTAAGACATTTTAGAGCTGAAGCATAGTGCAGTGAGTGGATCAGAGGCATCACTTCCATGAAGAAGTTAAAGTTTCACAGACCAAGCGAGTTCTAGCTCTCGTGAGGAGTTAGTTCTTATAGGAGTGGATTATTATATAAGGAAGATGGTATCACCCGGTCTCCACCTCTTTACACACACCTGCCATCTTCTCTGCTTCTGTTGGCCATGTTGTGTTGTCAGCCTCGTGACCACTGTAAGTCAAAATAAACTGCTAGTCTTGAGACCAGCAGTTAATGTAATGGCTATGTCGCTGGATTCCCACATGATCGACTGCAGTTTGAGTCCCAGACCCAGCAGCTTAAACTCACAATGGGCGTGTGTGTGTGCGTGCTCAAGATCCCAAGAGGAGAATGGAGGAGAAGGGATTGCAGCGTGGCTATCCCCCCTGGGGGGGAGGGGTGATTTCTCACTTTCTGTCTCTCTGTCTGTCTCTGTCTTTCTGGCGAGCGCACGTGCCCTATAGCAAAAACCTCTCCAAAAACAGAAAAAAACATAATAATAATAAAAAAAAACCTGCTAGTCTTTATGCATCACTCAGTCTCAGTTACTTCTGTAATTAACACAATAGCAGACAGATATGGTCTTGTCTTCAAGGCTTTAAGTCCAGTTAGGGATGAATAAACGTAAAATAGAAAAAAGATAAGGGGTCCACTTTGAAAAATGACAAATTTTATTTATTTAATTTTATTTATTCATTTATTTATTTTAATTTTACCAGACACACACACAGAGAGAGAGAGAGAGAGAAAGAGGAAAAGTGAGAAAGCAAGCCACCAGGTCCGGTACTTGAACCACAGTCGGCCACATGGGAGTGTCCAGCGCCTTATCCACCATGCCACCTGCTGGTTCCTCCTGGAGTATATTTTTTTAAGTTCTTCCAAATGAAAAGAAGGTAGTAATTTTGAAGTTTAAAGTTTCATTCACACTGCAATGTTTGGCATTATATAAAAAACTATACAGATACTAGAATCATCATAAAATGAAAATTAACCAGGGAGAGGGAAAAGTCACTGTCTTGAATCATAAGCTACAAAGTGTATTTTGAACTCTTAAACCCATTCACATACAACACTATGATGAATGAAAAGAAACCCAAGGCACATACACACTCTAGTGCCCCAAACAATACCATATGAAAACCACAACTTCACTGTTATACAGATGTCATAAAAGTGTTTGTGTTAACCTTATCCTGATATTCTACATGAGTTAATTATCAAAGAAAAACACATATTTGTTCATTCATAAATGCATAAAAAGTATCTAGTAGATACAGTTCATACCATTACCAGTTCAAACTATTACCATCCAAAGATTGATAAGACATTGATATGGTCTGGATAATGGTTTGTCCCTGAAAGGCTCATGTTTTGGAATTAGAGCCCCAAGTGTAATGGTAGTGGGAGGTGGTAAGACATTTTAGAGCTGAAGCATAGTGCAGTGAGTGGATCAGAGGCATCACTTCCATGAAGAAGTTAAAGTTTCACAGACCAAGCGAGTTCTAGCTCTCGTGAGGAGTTAGTTCTTATAGGAGTGGATTATTATATAAGGAAGATGGTATCACCCGGTCTCCACCTCTTTACACACACCTGCCATCTTCTCTGCTTCTGTTGGCCATGTTGTGTTGTCAGCCTCGTGACCACTGTAAGTCAAAATAAACTGCTAGTCTTGAGACCAGCAGTTAATGTAATGGCTATGTCGCTGGATTCCCACATGATCGACTGCAGTTTGAGTCCCAGACCCAGCAGCTTAAACTCACAATGGGCGTGTGTGTGTGCGTGCTCAAGATCCCAAGAGGAGAATGGAGGAGAAGGGATTGCAGCGTGGCTATCCCCCCTGGGGGGGAGGGGTGATTTCTCACTTTCTGTCTCTCTGTCTGTCTCTGTCTTTCTGGCGAGCGCACGTGCCCTATAGCAAAAACCTCTCCAAAAACAGAAAAAAACATAATAATAATAAAAAAAAACCTGCTAGTCTTTATGCATCACTCAGTCTCAGTTACTTCTGTAATTAACACAATAGCAGACAGATATGGTCTTGTCTTCAAGGCTTTAAGTCCAGTTAGGGATGAATAAACGTAAAATAGAAAAAAGATAAGGGGTCCACTTTGAAAAATGACAAATTTTGGGGCTGATAAGTGGCATGGTGGTTAAGGCACTGGACTCCCACATGGCTAACTGCAGTTCAAGTCCTAGTCTGGTGGCTTGCTTTCTCACTTTTCCTTTCTCTCTCTGTCTCACTGTGGTCGAAATAAAATAATAATAATAATAAATAAAATTAATTATTTTTAAAAGGACAAATTTCTTATAATCTAAGAAAGGAAAAGAGATGAATAAAACTATTTTTTTAAAAGGAAAAGCAAGCTTTATGAATGGGAAATAACATTCCTAATAAAGGAGCAATTGCAGGGATGTATACAGCAAATGAACTACTAATGGTTTGGGTGAAACACAGAATATATAATCACAGGCCTGTCAATGCAGGCCCAGGCCCACAGCACCTACTCACTGTGGAGACAAGACAATCTTCTTAAATAGTCGCCAACATGAAGGGGGAGAGGTGGAGAAAGGAAGAGCAGCTACCATTTATGTAAAATAATGTACAAGTCCTGTGCTAATAAGCATTTAAGCCTGCCAACAACTCTGAGATACATAAAAATTATATATCCACTTCAAACCAAGGCCCAAAGAGATTAAGTAATTTTCCTAATGTCACGCTGCAAGCAATCCTTGCTTCCCTATTCAAAAAAGCAGTGTAAGAAACACAAAGAAAAGAACAGGATATAAATTAAGAAACAAGAAGGAAAAATAATGGAAGAAGCTCAACAAAGTAAAATGCCAAACGGGAAGAACAAAATAGAGGGAAAATGGAAGAAACAAAGTAAAAGATAAAAAGAAGCACAGCCTCTATAGTGTCAGTGGTGTGCTGGGGGCCACATGGCTAACTGTAGATGGAATCCCCTGACCAGTTGACCTGAAGAAAACTGGGCACATACATACACACGTGTGCGTACACACACTCACACACACACATACCCCTGAGATCCTGACAGGCTGAAGGCTTTGGCAGAGGACTGTTATGGCATGGCTGGACCCTGTTGAGGATGCTTCTCTCTCTCTCCCTGTCTAATGTAAGTTCTCACATAAATAACAATTTTTGAAAAGATAAAAAGTAACTAGAGATAAGATTGAAGTTCCAGGTATACTGAAAGCCTCTCCAGATATTCCTGCATAAGCAACTTGATGGGCTTTATCAGGAACCAGCCGAAGGAAACAGGGGAAGTGTCAAATGAGCTTCAGAAACACTGAATAGTATTGTTTTACTTTGCTGCAAAATAAACATGCTTCTACTTATTATGAAGTCATTCCTTCCTTAAAGAATGTTTATCATATCAATCTGATTTCCTCAATCTCAACAACATGACTCACAGGTCCTGAATTCCTCAGTTTAATTTTTAATAATTCTCTTCACTTGCAGAATTCCTGCACTCTGGCCAAACTATGTTTATTAACAGAGACAAGGATCACCTGATAGTCCAACTTCTGTGCATCAGCAGCTACTCCATTTCCCTAGAGTGCATTACATTTCTCTTCCTTCAAATCTGAAAATGTATCTCTTCCAAGAAAAAGTTAAATCACTAATCCCACTATATTTAAAGAAACCATATAAACATATAGTTATTCTCTAAATAATAACATGTATAAAGCATAAAATTTTCAACTCTTTAAGAATTATTTAATTTTAATTATTAATATTATATTTTTAAAATTATTTCTGTAGAGCACATGCACTTACCAGAAAGAGACAGACAGAGAGAGAGAGAGAAACTAAGCTACCAAGTCCAAGACTCAAACCACGGCTGGCCATGTAGGAGTCCAGCACCTTAATCACCATGCCACCTGTTAGCTCCAGAACTTGAAACTCTTATTTAAGATGCTCAAAGTTTTTAAGAAATATCACAAATATAAATAATCACAATACAGTACTAGAAATATAGTAAAAGTACATGGCAAAAGTTATACATTCACAGAAGAAAGAACGTTATCTGGAGGATCAAGATACTTCATATAACAATATTTTATGTATGTGCATTTCAACTGTTACCAATGACACTACATGTTTTTAAGGGGCTAAGCACCAGGTATTCTCATTTTGCTGGTCCTGAAGCACCTAATATAGTACTCTGAATACAGCTGATAATCAGCAAATTTTATTACATGCACATAATCCAATAGAAAATAAGTATTATTAAACAAATGATCTAGACACATCTAATCAGAGTACTAGTGAACTCCAATAAAATGGATTATTCTTACTGAATAAGATTAAAATAATCATTATGTTTTAAAAATGGAGGGGGGAGGGCAAGATGAGATGTTAGTGAGAAATGTTTATTAAATACTAAGTAGTGGCCCAGCTCCACGGTCTGGAGGTTAAGGGAGCCGGATCCCGCATGGTCAACCTTGTGATTCAAGTCCTGGACTTAACAGCTTGAGAAATACACAGGCCATAAGTGTGTATGCATGCCCCAAAAACCAGCAGGAGCAGAGAAATAAAGGAAAAGAGATTTCAGGCATGACCATTCCTCATGAAGGGGTGCTTTCTCCTTTTTGTTCCATCTCTTTCTGGAGAGTGCACATACACTCTGACAAAAATTTAAAAAACAAAAAAACTATAAACAGTAAATGTGAGCAATAAAAAATTGGTTTCCCTATCTATCCTGTATAATTTCAATGGAAAAAGTAATTTATCAAACATTCATTATACATTTAAAGTGTGAGGTACTTGAGGTCAGGAAGTGGCATGGCAGTTACGGTGCTGGCCGACCCCAGTTTGAGTTTTGCACCTAGTGACTTGAAAATCGCCCAGGGACATGTACATATGTGCCTAGAATCCTGAGAGAAGAACGGAGGAGAAGGGATAGTGGTGTGTCCATCCTCCCTTGGGGATATTTCTCACTTTCCCTCTCTCTCTCTCTCTAGCAAGCAGACATGCCCTATGGCAAAAAAAAATTAAAAAAAAAAAATTAAAAAGTGTGAGGTACAAATATTTTAAACTTTTGAGACAGTGTGTCATAATATTTATTATATAAAACAAATGAGCTTTTAAATAAGTGTAACTAGAATTTATGTGAATAATACGCATACAGTTAAAAGGATTTTGTTGCTTTTCTTTTCTTTTTTACAATATTCAAATAATTCAAGACAAGATTTAACAGACAGGGCCAGGTGTGATGAATCCACATGGAAAAGGTTGTGAGTTCTCATCCCAGAATCTCCCTGAACATACAGGGATTATACTTGAGTGGCCATGACCTGGGCTGGCTATGACTGGGGGTAGAGAGAGGCCTGAAAGAACTATGGGGGATGCCCCTCTCTCCCTACTCCTCACCCACTCATAGAAGAAACAAATAAATAAACTTTAAGAAAAAAATGTATTTAACAGACATAACAATATATAATCTTCACAATGAAGTTAGTTAAAAGTTCTTTCAAAATTGAAAGCCTAAAGTAGTAGTTTTCAGAATTTTTCAGAACCTCTTTAATAGATGGAAAACTTACCAGAAGGTTTCTGTATAATAAAAAAAGTCAACACCAAGTTGTCTGGCTGAAGTGCTAGAAGACAGAGCCCTGTCGACTCAGTCTTCCCCCTTCATTACTACACTCCAAGAAACAGGAACAGGGTATGTCTCTTTCATTAAGGTATAGCCTGTGTGTGGCACTTAGCAAACACTCAAATGTTTGTGAATGAGTGACAAGTTATAAATTAGGGGAAATGGGAGTCATTGTCTAGAATTGTTATTTAAGCTTTTGATTATGCCTACTTTGAATAGCATGTTCAGAGTAGATTTAATTAAAAAGATACGATCTGCACAGAAACATCAGGGAAAAAAATTAGAACTAAATTCATCAAACCATGTCAAAAGACTATATCCAAGCTACAGATCATGAAAAAATGTAAGATAAGGACCCTCTCCTCCTGGAGCCTCCCACTGAGAAATACTTATATCCAATTAGTAAAATCAATAAAAGACAGACTGTGATAAATAGTACAGAAGAGAAATCAAGTTCCATGGGAACTCTGAAATTATAAATTCTAACAGAAAAATATTAAGGGAGACTACCTGGAGGATATATAATCTGATTTGACTCCTAAAGAACAGGTAGAATTTCAATAAGGTGAATCTGGGGGGAGGGAAGGAGGTATATTTCTTTCCTTTTTTATTTATTTACTGGGGGGCGGGGGTAGAGGTTTTTGCCTTAGGGAGCATGCACTCTCCAGAGAGACAGAGACAGGGAGAGAGAAAGTGAGAAATTACTCCCCAGGGTGGATGGCCATGCTACAATCTCTTCTCCATTCTCCCCCTGAGATCTTGAGTTTCAAGTCACTGGGTCTAAGACTCGAACTGTGGTCGGCAATGTGGGAGTCCAGTGACCAAAATGCTACACCAACTGCTGGCCTCACAAAAAGTCTATTTCTGATACAGAAAAGTGAATGAGTAAATTATTGAAAACAGGAAAGTATCTCAGGAATAGAAAGTTAACTGGGCTAAAGCTTTAAACCTCTTATGGTAGAAAGAGATACTAATATAAAGATAATTCCAATTAGTTTAGGGTCATAATTCAGCATATGAAACAATCCTCTACAGAAGTAAAGAGAATAGTAGACCCCAGATAAAAATCAGTGTATCTACATCTACAAGCTACAATTGTATCAAGTGTATACTTACAAGGTCATTCATATTAGTTTGGCTAGCTGGATTAATTTCTTCCAAAAATTCCAAGACATAAAATGTGTATCTATCCATCAAATGAACTCCAATTGCAGGATCAGGTTGGTGCTATGCAAAGAAAAAAAAGTCTATGTCTAGTAGCAATAGCATCATTATAATAAAATGTTTAAAATGTAATGAGAATTTTATTCTAATGTATTACACAGAATAAAAAATAGAAGCAATATTCATAAAACATGTAAGTGATTTCAAAAACAGCTACACAATGGACACAGCAGACGATGCAATTTACAAATGGGGAAAATACACCTACCGAGAGTGAATCTTCTCCCACCTGGCTACTAGCTAAAGCCATTATGTTAGGAGAATAAAATCGTTCATACATGGATGCTCCTTGACAAGTATCAATAATAAACAGTAGCTCATTGTAGCTGAAAGAAAGTGATAATATCGTGGACATGAGTCATGCTGTTAATCATACACCAACTAAGAATTCTATAATACTTCTACAACATAAGGTATTTAAGTTATTATTAGTCATTTCATTAGCTAAAAATCTGAAAAGTTTCAGTAGAACCCCCAATATAAATCTGGCATTAGAAAAGTATAATCCAGGGAAAGCACTCCAACAGGTAGTAGTGACTGTGCCACCAAGCAGCTGCCTCAATTTCCCCCACACCCTTATCTATCCCACATGACTCAGAATCAAACAAATGTTCAACTTAACACGTATTTGACACTCATGCTATTCTAGAAACTGGGCTAGATTTAGAAAATAATGCAAATGACTTAGTTACCATACTCCAAAAGTTTAAAATCCACCTGGAAGACTGAAAAATAAACATTTAACTAAACTGGAACATGATAAATATTATGAATATGTACTGAGAGCCTACAGTGTGCCTCACACTAGGCTGGAGCTGTATCACTGCCTGCCCCTGTAAGTGCTAGAGTCCGGCCCATCGAAGTAAGTGTTCTCTAGGTTGCGACAGGAATACCAGGAAGTAAAAAGAAATGAAGGTCAGGGAAAGGAGATGCTTGCTAAGGACAGTGAAGGTGTGTGGTTTTACCTAACAGAAAAAGGAAGGGCACATTCCAACAGAGGAAACAGCACCTATAGTGAAAAAGTATAAATGTGTGAATAAAGTTCTCTGTAGCTGCGGTTCAGAGTAAATTTAGATGAATGAAGAGAAATTGGTTTCAAAAAGATAAGAGCAGAGTCAAAAAGATTCTACATGAAGTATGGATTTTTTCAATGATTTTATTTAACTTTATTTATTTATTTTAATTTGACCAAGAAGGACAGAGCAAGAGAGGGAAAGTGAGAAACCAAGCTACCAGGTCAAAGACTCAAACCATGGTCAGCCATGTGGGAGTCCAGTGCCCCAAACCATCATTACACCTCCAGTGCCCCTTACCATCATGCCACCTATCAGCCCCTGAAGTGAGAATCTTATCCTTTAAGTTTGAGGAACCCACCAAAGATTTTTTTTATTTTTGCTTCTTTGTGTAAGTTTAAGAATAACATAATCAGATCTAAGGTGGCTGGCTGGAAAAGGTGAAAATAGGGAGGAGATACATTTCCTAGGTCTAGATCAAAAGCTAACATCACACCTAGAAAAGAAAGCATAAACTCCTGAACCACAATATCCAACTGGGTAATGGAAGGTATAGTTAATATGACACATTTGTTCTGAAACAAAATTTATGAATCAGAACATTTAAGTTATGAGAGGCAAAACAGTAAACACTTAAGAAAGCGAGTTCCAGGACAGGTCCACTTGGGTGTAAATTAGTACTGGTACTATCAACTATGTAAATTTTAGCAATCCTTATCTATCTGTGTCTCAGTTTACTCATTTGTAAACATGAATATAATAATAATAATAATAATGTCTACTGGGACCAGCAGATAGCATAATGGTTATATTACCACACTCCCATATAGTAGACCAGGTTTGAGTGCTGGACCCAGTGGCTTAAAACTCGTGCCAGGCATGTGTGCATGCATGCCCAAAATCCCAAGAGGAGAATGAAGGAGAAACTATTGCAGCATGGCCATAGCCCCTGGGGGGTGATTTGTCGCTTTCTGTCTCTCCAGCAAGTGCACACATCCTATAGGAAAAATAGCTCAAATTTTTTTAAAAAAATAGTACCTACTTCATGCAGTTGCTATTAAAATTAAATGAATTGATTTAAAAAATTAAATCAAACAAGTGCCCACCCAGCAATTGAAGGAATTCAATAAATGTAAGCTATGAAAAAGATATAACCAACACCTAGTAAAAGCTTCAACACACCCATACGTTTTGCTTATGTTTGTATTTCAACATTTATGTTTATTGTATGTGATAGCTATTAACATATTTCTCTTTTCTACTAGAGTTTAAACACTTTGAAGGTAAAATAAGTATCATATTCCCCTTTGTGCCATAGAATGTAACTCTCATTTTTTTAGAAGAGGTTTTTGCTGTAGAACGTGTGCTTGCCGTGTGTGCTTGCCAGAAAGACAGAGAGAGAGAGACAGAAAGCAAGAAATCACTCCCCAGGGGGGGATAGCCACACCACAATCCCTTATCCTCCATTCTCTTCTCAACATCTTGGGCATGCACACACAGGTGCCCAGTGTGAGTTTAAGCCATCAGGCCCCAGACTTAAACCACGGTAGGCTACATGGGAGTTCAGTGACATAGCCATTACACTAACTGCTAGTCCCTAGAATGTAACTCTTACTGTTTATTGAAAGTAATTAAGACAAAAACAGTTCTTCATTACTTTAAATTCACTTAAGTCATATAATGACAACTTTCAACTAAATGGGACAACCTCCAGCTAAACAGATGTTTAAGAAAGATTACTTAAAAAGTTACAAATGTTATCTTTTTTACAAATTTTATATCATAATTTCAGCAATGTTTTTCTAAAGAAGAAATGCTACATGTTACCACACTGGAAAGTTGTTGGGGGTTGGGGGGAAGGCAGGGTGGAGGGGAGCAGAGAATGTGCTAGGAAGGAAAAGTAAACACAACTGAAAAGTTAATAGATGTTCACAGGCCAACTGTTAGCACGGTGGTTAAGGTGTTGTACTCCCACATGGCTAGCTTGAGAATCATGCTGGGCATGTGCGTGCACACCCAGATTCCCTGGCAGAGAATGGAGAAAAGGGGACTGCATCATGGCCATCCCCTCTAAAGGGTGATTTCTCACTTTCCCTCTCACTGTCTCCCTGGCAATTGTACACACCCTATGGCAAAAACATGAAACAAATAAATAAATAGATGTTCATAATCTCCACAAATAATAGGGAACTTGGTTGGAACAACTCTCACTTCCTCCAAAAAATATACTAAATGATAAAAGGTGATCTAAAAAGGTTAATTTTTTTATGTTATACAATAGCTGATTTTTTTTCTCTTAAAAAACTTAGTTTGGTAGAAATAACAAAAATTTTAAAAGTAGAAAAAAATAATTAAATAGGTCTTATAAAACAAGAACTGTGAATCTACTAACCATGGAAAATAAGGTACTAATTTAAGTTATGAAAAGAAGTCATTTGCTAATTACCGTCTTTTTTGCCACATTTGTTCAAAAGCATCTGCAAGCTCTATGTTAGTAATTTCTTCAGAATCTTGAAATTTCAAAAAACCATTTCCACCATGTCCTTGTAAGGAGAGTAAAAAAAAAAAATCAAGTAGGTACATTTTTCAAATGTAAACTTCATACATCTAAATATATACATTTACTTCATTTGTTGTAATATTTTAATACCACTTGTTAATTTATACTATGAACTAGTTACTGTGAAAACCAATAAATTTACTATACCAACGAAACTAAAAAAATAAGTATACCAATCAAAAAGAGATGGGCTGCCTCAAAAATAACAGACATAGGACCAGATGTGGTGGCACAGGTGGTAGGATGCCACTGTGAGATAATGAAGCCACAAGGGAGGCCCAGGTTCAGTTTCCAGGGGCAACCTGAAAATGCGAGGTGCACTCGTGCATGCCCATGATCCTGGGTGGCTAGGAAACTGGGGGATGATGGCAATTTGGAGAGACCTTGCCAAGAGTATCTCCTCTAACACTCTCATAAAAGAAATAAATAAAATAAACTTTAAAAAAAAAAGATATATCTTTAAGAGTTTTTCTATTATTAAATTCTAGAAATCCATGTTTATACTCTCCCACTGGCTTTTTCAGTATATCAACAATGAATTTCCATCCACATAAATTTTTCAAATACCAGGCAAATATGTTGCTCATGAATGGTTAGTGACCATGCCTTTGTGGGGAGGAAGAGAACACTGTGGCAAGCACACAGTTTATTAAGTGTAAACACATACTTGAGTTCAGCCTCACTTAACCCCCTGCCCAGATGCTTGTATGCTCTATATTACCCACAAAACCACATACAGCAGTCCTGAATATCAGCACCTCAGTCATCAAGCTGCTGTAAGGATGAGATGAGTTAATACACACACTGATTTAGAATATCATCTGCTGAGTAGTAAGCCTGAATAAATATTAACTATTATACTTTTTATTTTCATATCATCAGCGTGCTTTTCTTACAGAGAATAGCAGCCTTTTTTTTTGGGGGGGGGGCTTTTTGTTAGGGGGTACAGGCAAGAACAGCTAGAGGGTACATGCACTCACCAGACAGACAGACAGACAGAAAGTGAGAAATTACCCCCCAGGGGGGTGGCGACTCTGCAATCCCTTCTCCTCTATTCTCCTCTCAGGATCTTGAGCACGCATGTACACATGTCTGGCGTGAGTTTAAGCCACCGGGTCCGGGACTTGAACCACGGTCGACTACATGGGAGTCCAGTGACATAACCATTACGCCAACTGCTGGTCCCACACAAATTGTTTAGTTTAGTAAAACAAACAAAGCTAAGCTGCAAAAGTGTACTTTAACTTTATTTGGCACAAAAGCTTGAAATTTTCTTGTAATTTTCAGATAAAGTAAAAATAAAAACTTTCCTGACTTCATTAACTCTATTGAGTTAATTTATAAAGTTTTTAAACTGATTTTACAAAGTTATAAATAAATGGTAAGTAAAGAAAAGCCACTAAGTAGGAGTTAATAACCATTAACACATCGCTCTATAACATCTATTATAGGAATCATTCTGTACCTATTTCATCATAAAGCTGAATGGAATGCCCTCTGAAAAGTTTGTTGACTATCTTTTAGATCAAAATGTATATTTATTGAATTTTACTATAAGGCTGGCATTGGTGATAAAAACATGAAAAACACATAATTAGGACATCTTGGAAACCAAAATATAGAGTAGTAACTCTACATAGAAACTCAGGATTAAATGGGAATGCAGGGTCAGCAGATTGTGTGGTGGTTAAGGGCGCTGGACTCCTACATGGCCAATAGCAGTTCAAGTCCTGGACCTGGCGGCTTGCTTTCTCATTTTCTTTCTCTCTCTCTGATGAATGCATGTGCCCTATAGCAAATTTTAAAATAATAATGAGAAAAATAAAATAAATAATTCTTAAACAACAAAATAAATAATCAAACAAAAAATGCAAGAATGCAGAGGAGAGCCTGCCCCAGTCAAGGAACTGAGAAATCATCTTTGGGAGGGCAGTTACAAAATGCATTATTCCTACCAGGATACTTGTGAGAGAAAAAAGAAGGAGCTATTGATAATTATAGGAATAACAGGTGCAAAATAGGATCATTCCAGGTAACTGGAGACACAGGTCACACACACTACACTTAGAAAGCATTTAAAAAAAAAAAAAAAAGTGACTGCTGAGCTAACACTAAAAGGATAAGGAGTAAACAAATAGACAAACCGACAGAAAGGACATAACATGCAAAGGCAATAGTCTAGCAAGTGTGTGGAAGACAGAAGAGTCAGTGCTTGGAAGAGAATTAGAAAAGGTATAAGAAATAACTGAAATTAAGTAAATGATCACATAACCGAATCATAATACATATTATATATTATTATGTATGTTATATATTTTAACTAAATTCTATTATGGAGAACTTTATTGCAAATATCCTCCAAAGTACATTCAAAGGACTACTACATATTATAACTGGGGAGTGTATTCACAGTGCAAGCTTATGAATTCCATCCCGGAAGAAAACTGAGTAAGAATTTTAGGATAAGGCTTAAGTATCTGCATGTACACTAAAATGTGAGACTAAATCCAAGAGAGGGCATCCCAAAGTTTTAAGCAGAAGCGAGGCAGAGTCACAATTTCTATTAGACACTTCAGAAGGATGATTCACAGGAGAATAATACTGAAGGCAAGATGCTATTGCAGGATAGCATCTTCTATCACTAAGTAAGCAGTGATAGACTTTACCAGGGCAATAGTAAAACAATTAAGAAAAGAAAATAAGGAGCAGAGTCAGGCGGTGGCACGGTGGTTGAGGTGGCTGGAATTCACATGGTTGACAGTGCTGTTTGGGTCCCAGACTTAGCAACTCAAGAAACACACTGTGTGCATGTGCATATGCCCACAAACCCAAGAAGAGGAAGAGAAGATGCAGCGTGACATTACCCATGGGAGGTACCTCCTCCTCTCCCTGCCTCTGTCTATCTCTGATAAGCGCACACACCCTCTACTAAAAAAAGAAAGAAAAAAAGAACAGACAAAATGTAAAAAATATTACGTTGTTTTCAAATACTATTTCATGTAGGTTCTAATCATAAAAAGATATAACTATGTGATAAATAAGCCAAACCAAAAATCATTTAATATGCTTAAATATCTTTCCATATGGATTATTTTCAGAAAGTTTCAATATACAGTCATCCTTTGACATCCACTAGGGCCTGGCTCCAAGACTCTTTACAGATACCAAAATCTGCAGATGCTCAAGTTCCTTATATAAAATGGTGTGGTATTTGTACATAGCCTATGCTTATCCTCACCTATACTTTAAATCATTTCTAGAGTATAGTACCTAATGCAATGTAGATGTTATACATACAGTTGTTATATGGCATTTTTTAATTTGTAGCATTTTTATTAATGTACATATTTTGTTTTTCAAATATTTTCAATATATGGTTGGTTGAATTTGAGAATATTAAACTCATGGATACAAAGGGTCAACTATTTTCTACTATAAAGCTCTAAATGCTAAAATTACCTGTCATATAAATAAGAATATTGCTTCTATCATCAGAAAGAAGGCGCTTTGACCGAGGAGTACTTGGTGGGATCCTTCCAGTTAGTACCCGTAAAAAATTCTCCACGGTAACCTGTAAAAAATTAGGAGAAATCAAATGAAACAGAATCTGGGGAAATCTGACAGATTTTTTTTTTTTAACTTTCACAAACATTCTTTCTTCTTTGTGTATTGCTCACCATAAACTAAAAATAAAACCAAAAAGAATAAGTCAAATAAAATATATTCATTTGAACATATATCTCCAAGTAACTTTGTTTTCCTGAGTTGTTGTTTAATTTGCTAGAGGGTACTTGCACTTGCTGGAAAGAGACAGAGAGAGGGAAAGCGAGAAAACACCCCTATAGGGAGTGGCCATACCACAATCCTTTTTCCTTCATTCTCCTCTCGGGATTCTGAGCATGCACACACATGCATCTGTTGTATTTTTCAAGTGGCTGGGTCAGGGACTAAACCACACAGCTGGTCATGTGAGATACAACTGCCTTAAACCACCAGCCATGGGCTGGCTTATAACTCTGCTTTTATTTTTAAAAAAAGCAAACACACACCCACCCACCTACACACACACACACACATCCTAAAAACTAACAAAGGAAAATTACCTTGAGGAAAAAATAAGTCAATTTTAAATTTAAAACTTTAAATGCTACACAACGTATTGCCTTTTAAAATTACTCAAAACCTTAAAAATTATGTCAGAAGAGGCAATTCTTCGGGAAGATAGGAAATATAAGAATCTGTAAATAAAGTCAGGTATACTATTGCAGCTACTCTGTGTGACTATTTAGTCAATTACAGGTTAACCATAATCTATGATTTATGAGAGTACTTGAGTAAATAATCACCAAAAGTTATGTATCTTTAATGTTTGAATGTATTTTATTACTTAGATTTCATTAGGGATACCTATAATATGTTTAAAAAAAATTTTTTGTAACTAATCAGACTTCCCAATCTGGAATTTCTAACCCTCTGGGATTTTTCTTTTTAAGTTTATTTATTTTATTCATGCCATAGAGCACATATATGAGAGAAAGATATAGGGAAAAGGAGACAGAAGCCTCAAAAGGACTCCTCACACCACAATCTCCATCCCCAAACTGTTATTCTCAGCAGGATCGTAGGAACGCATGAGTAACTGGCATGTTGCAGGACATACTGGGATTTAAACCTACAGCATGCTATGTGACTTCTAGCCCTAAATTCAGCACCCTACGAACTATGCCACCAAGGTTGGGCCCTCTGGAATTATTTTAAGGTGTATTTAAAGTCATGAAGAGTAAAATCTTAATTTAAAATTAGGCTACATCTAGTTAGTCCTATAGCATAGTGGTTAAGGGAAGCTGTATCACAGCTAATTGTGGTTTGGAGTCTGGCCTCTGAGGCTTAAAATACACATTCGGCATGTGTGCATGCATGGCCAAATCCCAAGAAGATGGAAAAATGGAGGATTGAGGTATGACCATACTATATTGGGCGGGGGGGGGGGGGTTTTCCCCCCACCCCTCACT
>NW_006159638.1:3488902-3501478 GCF_000334495.1 Tupaia belangeri chinensis
TCACCAGACAGACAGAGACAGAGAGACAGAAAGCGAGAAATCACCCCCGAGGGGGGATGGCCACGCTGCAATCCCTTCTCCTCCATTCTCCTCTCGAGATCTTGGGCACACACGCACACATGCCCGGCATGAGCTTAAGCCACCGGGTCCGGGATGCGAACCACAGTCGACTACGTGGGAGTCCAGCGACATAGCCATTACACTAACTGCTGGTCCCCATACCTATACACTTTTGAAATTAAAAAAAAAAAAAAAAAGAGTTAAGCTAAGTCATGTATTATACAGCTTTAAATTTAAAAAGTAAAAAAAATCTATGCCATTTCCTTATTCAATTTTTCCCAAGATCATGGGTATATATATATATATATATATATACACTTGTGATCATTTCAAATAACTTCTTATTGTCTAACAATGAAGGAAAATGTGGGGTCTACATTTTAAGATGATAAACAAGTAAAGTAAAAATTCAATCGCACACATTTAATTAAATGAGCAAATATTTCTAAGTGCCCACAACAGGTTCTAGGGACTTGCCAGGTATAAGATAACATAAAATATAGGCCATGTCTTCAAAGAGTGTATAGCTACGGGAGGGAGGAGAATAAATATGCTTTTAAATTGCTTCAGGAGAGTTCTGGGAACTGAGTGGAAACTATGTCTTACTTTTGATAGGTTTGGTGAAAGAGGAAAGATTATCTAAGAAAATTTCATCAAGGAAGACCAAATTTCAACATATTCACAATCTATTAGTTGTGTTTACTTTTTCATTTACAGACAGGGTCTTGCTGTCACAGTCCTCTCCGGCTTGGGCCTCCCAGCTGAGACAACAGCACATGCCAACATGCCCAGCACTTTTTTAGACACTATGCTGTTTCGTTGCCCAGGCAAGTCTTCCCTCACGATCCTCTTGCCTTAGCCTCCCAAACTGCTGAGATTATAGCCATGCACCCCTGCACTCAGCCTTTAGACTGGACAGGATAGCAAACCCAAGCCTCATGTGTGGTTCAAGACTAAAGAGCACAGCATTTTAATAGCACACACCACCACAGCTAGGACACAATCTATTACATTTAAAATAAAATTTGAAAGGGAGAACATAAGGTATAATATCTTTTAATTGTACATTTTTATCTAATCATATATACATAAAACTATTAGAAGTATATTAAGAGTGACTATTCTTAAATAGAGTAATTATGAGTAAGTTTTGGTCAGTTATTATCGTTTTTTTACAATTAATTTATTTAAAATGTTAAACTAGACCTTTTAGATAAAACATTAAAAAAATTAAAAATAAATTTACTGTAAGGGAGAGTTGACACATGAAATCTTACTAAAATGGGGCTGGCAGATGGTGTCATGGTTCAAGGCACTGGCCTCCCACATAGCTGACCGCAGTTAAGAGTCCTGGACCTGGTAGCTTGCTTTCTCACTTTCTCTCTCTCTCTCTCTCTCTCTCTCTCTATCTATCTATCTATCTCTCACTTTGTCTCTCTCTGATCAAAATAAAGTAAATAAATTAAATTAAATTAAAATAACTTTTAAAAAGTAATCTTAATAAAATACTCTAAAGTAGAGCTATCAGGTTGGCATGGTGGTTAAGGTGCTAGCCTCTCACATGGCTGACTGTGGTTCAAGTCCTGGACCTGGAGGCTTGAGAATCATGCTGGGCATGCCTGCATGCGTGCCCAAAGTCCTAGGAGGAAAATGGACGAGAAGGGATTGCAGTATGGCCATCCCCATTGGGGAGTGCTTCCTCACTTTCCCTCTCACTGTCTCTGTCTCTCTGCTGAGCACACGTGTCCTATGGCAAAAAAATTTTTAAACATTTTTTCTAAAATAAAAACCAATATAAAGTCTTTCTATCCTAGATACATATCTGAAATGTTCAAATTTAAATAGTTTTACTCATGTATGAGTTTTTCGATATGAACACCAGAGACAGTTGTGCCAAGGTTACAATTATATACTAAGTGTAAAGGAAAAGAATAAGATTATTTTATTCTTTAGAAGAAAAAGAATTTTGCATTTTAAAGTAACAACAGAATTTCAATAACGTTACTAGATTAAACACATTACCTCGTAGCTTCTGTAATCCACTTCCACATCATCTCCATACACATTTAGTTCCATATTCTTGTGACTAAACACTGTAGCTGGCTTGGGATTTCTAGGATTGCATGCCATATCATCTGCAAGCATTAGGACAATGTGACTAGAAAAAAAGAATTCAGTAAATGTGCTATTTAAATCAAATAAAAAAGTTAAACACATAAATTTTTATTATGTAACAATTTTGTTAATTCATGTTAGTTCTTTTCCTGATTAAAAGATATGTAAATTTTCAACTACCTATTAAAAGATTTAATTGTTTTTTTCACAGCTTTATGTAGTATAAATTTTAAAGCAGAGAAATTAGAACAATCTGCAAAGAAGTTATCCACAGAACTTGAAGTTACCAGCTTGAATTCTTTTCTCAGCAGTGTATACTTTCTTCCATATAGCAAAGGGAAGCTAAGGAATCATGTGGTTTTCCCCAAATATTCAGTAATTTTTAAAATGTTTCATAGACCCAAAACTTGTTGAGATAACATTAAACTTTGATAGTCTATGTAGTTGAACTTTCAGAGTCCTAAATGCATAAATATAAGGGCATGCAATTGGGGGCCAGCAAGTGGCATGATGGTAAAGGGCGTTGGACTCCCACATTGCCGACTGCGGTTCGAGTCTCTGACCTGGCAGCTTGCTTTCTCACTCTCTGCCCTCCACCCTCTTGCCCTCTTGCTCTGTACCTCTCTGGTCAAAATTAAATAAGTAAATAAATAAAGTTAAATAAAATAATTCTTAAAAAAAAAAAAAAAAAAGGGAACAAGGAACATGCACTTGGGCCAGCAGATGGTCTGACAGTTGGGGCACTGGACTTCCACATGACCAACCACCACAGTTTGAGTCCTGGACCTGGAGGCTTATTCTCTCTCTCTCTCTCTCTCTCTCTCTCACTTTCTCTCTCTCACATGCATGTCCTATAGCAAAATTGAAGAATAATGATAATAATAAAGTTAAATAAATAATTCTTTTTAAAAAATGCATGTGATCTATCAGCAAATGCAAGCAATATAGCAATGGAACACCTCTGCAATCCAGTCACTCCTACTAGCTTAGCTCCACTCCAACTCTCCACTGTTAGCAGCCTTCATCATCTCTTGACTAGATGCTTTAACAGTTCCCGACCTGGCTTCCTGCTTCCACTCTCATCCTCTTTCACTTCGTCTGCCATATAGCGGCTAGCATGATATTCCCTAAATAAGTCAAATGATTAAGCTTTCCTACTTAAAACCTTCCAAGGACTCTCCATTACAGTAATTAGAGTAAAATCAAAACTCTTTACATTGTCTAAAAGGCTCAATTAATCTGGTCGCTCTCTCTCCAGCTTCAGCTTCTACCACCCTCATTCACTGTTTCTTCCACACTGCTTTGTTCCAGGAATATGCCAAGCTTTTCCAGGAATATTTCACTTCAGGGGTTCCTGACCAAATTTAAACTTTTCTCCTTACAGATCCTCATATCATTCTAATCGTAGCTAGAGTACTCTATTTCATTATGTGTTTTATTATCTACAGGATATTTATGAATTTGAAATCTCTATCAGCTTCCACCAACACCATCCCATAAGAGTATTAGCTCTGTGAGGGCAGAGGCTTTGTCTATCCTAATCATCACTGTATCAACCAGGCTTAGTAATAGAGCCTGGCATATAGTAGGTACTTGATAAATTTCAAGCAAAGCATTTTAATTTTAGCCTATACTTTATTTAAGAAGTTATAAAATCTCTCTTAAATACTTCTTGTCTTGAGCCTACCATTCAAACCAGTGAACATGAATCAGAAAACTCTTTTTTTTCTACTATATACTTGAGCTTCCCAAACATACGGAGAAAATGAATGTGGCATACGTAATTAGTTTGGCAGGAGAGAGCTAGAAGAAAATGTTCTACTGCATATGTTCCAAATACATTAAAGTTCAAACTGAAACATTGTGATTTTTCTTGAAAATTGGCTAGATTTCTACTTTGAAAACTTTCCAACTCTGCTATATTCAAAGATCAGCTCTTCAGCTGTTACTGACTCATAATCATAGAACAGTGAAAGTTATTCTTCTTAAAATGGAAAATAAATCTTTTCTTTTTTAAATAACTTAAGGAGATAATTAATTTACATAAAGTTATCATTAGTCATAACTTTTTGCTAAACAAGACAAACTGACCTCCAAATGTTAATATAAAAATGAGTATTCCTTTAGAGCATATGTTTTGTTCAGGGTTTATTTCATTCTATGATACTAAATTAGTCAATATCTATACAATGTCAGTATCATTCATAAAGTAGTCATTTCAACTTAAAATTATAAATTCAATCAACATTTCTATCTAGAGATAATGCTGAGTCTTACACCCAAGTATTAACCAGGCCCAATCCTACACTATCCAAAATAAGATATGGAATCAGCCCAAGAATCTATGCACAGACAAATGAATAAATTAGGGCCAGCCCCAAGATACAGCCATAGTGCACTTGCTCAAGAGAAGCTAGATTCCATATGGTGAGCAGGGTTCAAATCCTAGGCTTGGTCAGCCTGAAACATGCTGGGCAAACACATGAGTGCTTAAGATCGAATAGGCGCAAAGACTAGAAGGGATTATGGCATGGAGGGCACTCTTATCTCTGTCTCTCTCTCCCGTCTCTTCTTTCTTCTCTCTCTTTCTCATGTGTACATGTTCTATTATGAATATGGAAAGGGAAAACAAACAGCATTTTAAAAAAGGAAATTATAAGTTAAATTCTAACAAAACTACCAAATTAAAAATACTCTAAAAACATTAATCCCATGTGAAAGATGACATTATCTTACTAAAACTCAAGACTGCTACTATGTTTAATAGAAGAGCTTCGGGTCTGTTTCTACATTTAATGTTTTTTCTATATTCTGACATCACACTACAAACAGAACTTGATGATATAGAAAATGTCTGTTCACACACATATGCTGTACAATTTGCAGCTCATAATCTCCAGGTTCTGTTTACTGTTCAGGACAATCAGATCCCATATTTAAGTAAGCTGTTGCCAATAAACATTCTTGAAATGCCAGAGATCTCACTTGTTGACTCCTTAAAATATTTTTTTCACTTGAATATCTGATTAGCATTGTGGCAGTTCTTTAAATCTGCACTGAATGGGTATCAAATCAATCTCTGCTGGAATTAAGGCCAAAAAAATTCAACAGGGAGGATGCAGTACTACATAACTATAAATAACTGCAAAAAGTTGCTTTATACCTTATTAAAATTAAGAGAAAATCTGCAAAATATATTCACTTGATATGAGAATAGTCTTTTCAGTTTGGCAAGCCTATTCTAATATACTA
The DNA here is from genome assembly GCF_000334495.1 of Tupaia belangeri chinensis. Taxonomy (NCBI): domain Eukaryota; kingdom Metazoa; phylum Chordata; class Mammalia; order Scandentia; family Tupaiidae; genus Tupaia; species Tupaia belangeri. The sequence goes on from NW_006159638.1 coordinate 3,494,330, forward strand.
TGGGTGATTAATCAGTTCTTTTACTTTATTTTTTCAAGGTCCTCAAAACCTACTTCACACAACAAAGCATATATAATACAGCAAAACCTACTTCACACAACAAAGCATATATAAAACATCTCTCAACACAAAACCAAGATTAAAAGTGAGCAGTGAAAATGCATGGCAAGTTTAGTTACCGAGTAGTTATTTATATAAATGATTTCCACATTGTTTGACTCATACATTTTTATTAGTAATAAAAAAGTGAGGACATACCCATAAATATCTACTAATCTGTAAATAATATATATTTACTTAAATGTATATAATTCTTATTAGTGAAGCATGAGTTTTCTTCTTTTTTCGATAAAAACAAACTTAAGAAAACTGCTAATATTTTCTTTCTTTACCACTTTTTTGGTATCTAATCTAATTAAAATCACCTGATCATGTTTATGTAGATTTTTTTCATGCTTATATAGATTTTTAAAATATCATTATCAATATGAAAATGAAATTTAAGATGTCTCAAAAAAGAAGTTATGAAATCCAATTTGACACACATGTGGGGGGGGATAGTGTAAAATAAATCCTTTCCCATTATTATGTCTGCCAAACACTGAAGGAACAAGTAAGCCCTACATCAGGGCTCCTAAAACATTCTTTACCTGTCTTCCTAAATTCTTTATTAGCCTGATTAGGAACCAGTAACCAAAGGGTAAGAGTGCATTTTGAATATTTCAGAGTCCTGACCATTAGAGTGTGAAATTTCAGAAGACGTAAGTTTTCTTTTATAGTAGACTGACATTACCTCAAAACTTTTTCACCGAATGAAATTTAAATAAATTACCATATTGGTCAAAGTGGTTTTAAACTGTTCCCTTAAACTTGTTATACACTCTGAAGCCATACTACCAATAGGATAATACTGCCTTAGAGTATCTTTAGTACTCAAGCTAGAATTGTAAGGGTTTTTTTCAATAATATCATCATCCCATGCAAAAACAGTAACTGAGAATGGCTGCTTCCTGGAAGGCGGTGTCACATGGAACCTCTTAACCTCTGCACCCTCAGCCCTCAAGATCCCAACACCATGACCTCCGTTCCGACACAGTTGGTCCTCTCACTGCTTTTGGTGCTGCCTGTTGTGGAAGCAGTGGAAGCTGGAAACGCCTTTGCGCTCTTGTTGGGGTGGTCCTCAGCATCACAGGTATTTGTGCTTGCTTATGTGCATGTGCACGAGAGAGAAATGAACAGATATGACTTTGAAGGGCCTTGTGAATCAAGCTTCAGCCGGAAAACCTTTGTGCAGTTGAGGCTAAACCTGAGCATTGATGTCTGAGTTTCCCCAAATGGTACAGGGTAGTTTCGCACTGATGTCTTTGTGGGGAAAAAAATGTATTTTTTTTTTAACAACAAATAATACACTTAAAAATGTGGCCTATAATTTGTGTTTGCTGGTTAGAAAGGTCAAAGAAGTAGGATGTCTAAAACTTACATAAGTAATATTTCACAGTTTTACTATTGTCAAGCACATGAAATAAGGAAGTCTTGTCCAGAATCCAGGGAAGTCGCCGAATGTTCAGTTATAATCACTGCCTCCTGACCCAATAAGAAGTCTTCATATTTTTATTGGATCTTTGTTTTTTTATCTCTCATGTTAATATTGTACTTAGGTATCAACTAGCTAAAAATTTAAACTTTTATCTCTGTAGGACAAAAGTTTTCAAAATGTATTCAATGTATCCAATATGAAAATGGAGAAGAGATTTAATTTTAAAAAAAAAACTTTATATTAACATTGAAATGGAAAAGAGATTTAATGTAAACAAAAGCTTTTATACTAATTAATTAGGTTACAATCCCATGGTGAGAAGTACTATATTAAATACAAACCCATTATGTTGTAAGTTCAAAAAAAAAAAAAAGAAAACAGTAACTGAAATTAAAACAGCAGGAAATATGGAGATCTCAGGGATCTTTGGTGTCCTCTTACATCTAGGTTTCTGTCTCATAGGTGTGCTTCTTTCTCACCAACTCAATTTACTTAGGATACTCTTCAGATTATTGCTTCTGCAGCAATGTAATGACTATTGGACCAATAAGCTAGCTTGAAATCAGGCTAATTTACTTTTAGGCTTTTCTTCTTCCTTTTCCGTAGCTTGAGGAATTTCCAAATTAGTAATTCTTCACTACCAGCACACTGTGAAGCTAATCATAACAAATCTGCTAGTTACAGATGCTGGACCATCAAGATTTTCTGAATTACTTTCAATCTGCCAAATATCAAATAATTAGCATTCCTAAACTATATGATGCCAGGTATTTTGTAATAGACTATTAGAAATAAAAACTCAGAAAAACACATTACAAACAAGCATCAGTGGCAGACATGTTATCACATTCCCACGTTATATGAGTCTAGAGCTATAAGCTCATATATTTAAAAATCACATGTGGCTTAACATAATAAAGTCATAATAGCTAACATTTATTGAGCACGTGGTATACCTCAAACTCTATACTAACAAAATAAACATCATAAGCATTATCGTACATATTATTGCCATGAGATAGGTATTAGTATCATCTCAATTATACAGACTATGAAACTGAAACACATAAAGGTTAAGAAACATGCCCCAGGTCACATAGCTAGCAGAATCTGAATTCAAATACAGATTTGTTTGACATGAACATCTGCTTTTAACAATTCTGTGTTATACTATTGGAACTGCCATTTGGAAGGATTTAATGATATGTTTTGTATTATATTGATAACTCGACTCAGATGGACTGAATTAGATACATGAGTTCATTGTTGCTGTTCAATATTTATGGCATATAAATAAAATAAAAATAAGCCCTTGAAATTCTAAAAGGAACTATCCAGAGACTTTAGTAAACTCTAAAATCAAACAATAGCACTAGGGTATATAATTTCTCCTGTAATTACAGGAAGGTACCCCATTAAATGTAAAAATCAGAGAACAGAGCTTCACTTAGAAGTTGAGCATAGTAGAGGCTTATATTCTAGACAGTGTACAAGCAATTTCCCCAAAGCAGTTTTTACTACACAAAAACACTGTGGGGACATCCTGCTATTATCCCTTCTCTCATTGGGTCTTTTCAATTACCAGGCCTGCTATTTTCACTCTCAACCACTTGTACCAGTAACTTAAACCTTAAGTCTTCACTGGTTCATCTCTTTTTCCAACTCCCTGCCCATATTAACAACTCTTCCCACTCATGTCGCCTTTCTCCTCAAGTTCTGGTTAATATGGGTTTTACTTTTTAAAATAATATATTTGAGTTTCATGATTTGAAACCTTAGAGATGGATACTATTTTAAATATAAGTTAATAGATGTGGATAGGATTTAACATCAGGGTACTTTTCAATAAACTGAGTAATTTCCCATTCAAGTTCAAGCCAAATTCTTGGAAACGATGAACAAAAACCCTGTGAAATATCTTTTCTCCAAATCAATTTACATTCACAAATGTCGATTTCACTTATCCTTTCAACACCTGTGACAGTCAAATATAACACAGCAGAGAGAGAACCATTGCTTCTATCAAGTCTATTAAAAATCCTCAGAACTTCCTTGGAAATACGTATTATCACACTTCCCCTGGTGAAATGTCGAAATGAGTCTGACTTATTATGAGGTCACTCTCATTGCCAATACCCAAACACTTTCATTTTTCCTTGGGGGCTATAATTTACTCTCCTACCTTTTTCTCTTCCCTGGATCTCTACTTCAGTTGAAATTACCCAAACTGACAAACCTAATCTAAACAGCATAGGTTATGAATACACACAACTGTTCAGAACGTTCCCTCTCTTTCAGATCAAAGAGGCCATGACTAGTAGAGTGGGAGGGCGTGTGTGTGTGTGCGTGTGTGTGTGTGTGTGTGTGTGTATGTGTGTGTGTGTATGCATGTGGCAGGGGTGTATCAGTGTGGGAGATCCTCCCAGGGTATTGTCTTTGGTCCTTCAGGTGACAAGTTGAGAATGAGGGAATAAAACTAACATCAGGTAGGCAGACTATCCCTCGGAGGTTGGAAGCTGTATGTCCTACTGACATCTAATGACTTCGTAATTATAATTTCTAGGGTCCCTAAAATAAGCAAGGTCCAATTACAAGAATCATCATATTCAGATACGTTTTTCTCCTCAGATATTTATCATTTATTTATCTCAGTCCAATTCCAGCCAGTCATCTGATTAAAAAGTCAACATTTTTACTATAAGCAACATTGCCAGCCTTTATCACATTTCCAAGGAAACAAAGCTAAAAAATGAACAAAAGTCAAATTCTTATGCAGAAAAGGGTTTTGTTAATCCTTTACCACACATTAATATTTATTCCATTTAGACTCTTTTAATTGCAAGGATTCATTGAAGTTAGTCCAAGTAAGAAGGATGAATATTAAAATGGCATACAATTTTATGGCATTTCAAGAATAAGGCTTTATGGATTTTAAAACTCTAACGTGATTCTAAATATGTCACCATAACAATTTGTGGAATGTCGCAAACTGCAGTGTTTTCCCACTGTTGTGATTCTATTCTGCAAACATCTGCTTCTTTCTCTCCTTTGCCTACTAATAGACTTATTATTCCTGTCTGGGCTGTACATTCATCACTGGAAATGGCTCTAACTCTACCTTTTTAGGACCTTTCTTATGACAATTAAGACTCTGATAGTATTTAGCATTATTAAATTAATGCCAATCAGTTAATGCTCGACTAAAGCAATCAAAGTAATTAGAAAGCAAGACAGGCTAATTAAAAAAAAAAATTGTACAATGAAGCAAAGAAGGGAATTAGCAAACACTGTTGGGTCAGCAACCAACAATACTCATCCTAACTTACTATCATTTTCCCATCTTACAAATGAAAGAACTAAGACTGAAAGAAATCACATAATTTATCCAAGATCGAAAAACCAACAGTGACGTTCTCAGGCCAATTCCACATTGATTAGAAGCCTGGTGCTGCAAACATGTAAGAATGAACCTTAGGAACAGCAAGGAATTACTTTATATGACAGCGGATAGAACTGTGAGTGACAATGTAGTCCTCCTATTGACTGTTCTGGGTTCCTCCCATCTGTCTGATTTCTAACTCTCTGCAGGTTGCACCAATTGCCCAACTTCGGGATCCCCATGGTGAGAAACTAGGGACACAGAGGGGAGCTGTAGCCATTTACTCATATCTTTATCACATATATTCTCTGTATTGCTTCTTTGCTGGTCAGGTAGCAACCAGAAGCAAAAGCAATTTAAACTGAGTCATCACTCTTGCCCATCTCTGACAGTCTGACTTTGTTGTCTGGCCTAACTCAATAGAGAACTAGGATTTAAACTAGTCTGACTCTACAGCCTGTTCTCTTATCCTTATGTTTAACTGTCTACTGTTCAAACTGTGATATTCTTCCACTTACTCCTTGGAAGCCCCTGAATTTTAAACTGGTTCATAATTTATTTTAAAACATTCATAAACAAAGCTGTTTAACAAGGTCATTACAAATATTCAAGAAACCAAATTACTGCACATTCTGACATAAATACCAGATCTAGTAGGTTTGCTTTATTGGGGGTACCAAAGTGAAAATAAAAATAATTTGCTGAGCTATCCTCACACTGAATTAAAAACAGAGCTCTAGAGAAAGTATATTACAGGAGAAAACTCTGAAGATAGATTGCTATAATTTTGGTAAAGTTATTAGCTTACTGTTTATAACAATAAATCAAGTATATTAAAATAACATGTAAACATCAACTTCATAAGACATATCAGCATTCATTTTTAATTAATTGCTTTCACTTATCCTTCTTTATTATAACATTTCATTTATTTACACTTGAATTGGGCAACATAGTATAATACAGTATTCTAGTATTAATTTGCTGCTATGCAATTGGGTTTTTTATTGCTTTTTTGTTTTTTGTTTTTTGGGGGTTTTTTTGCAATTGTTAAACTCATACAGCACTTTACCTCTCAGGAACACATTTTCTCGTGTATAAAATGAAGGATTTTTATAGACCATCAATGTAGAGGCCATTAAAGACAAATTTTTATCCCAAAATTTGCAAATATGGAAAGCTTTAGAAGACCAAAAAATGTACTAAAAGTACAAAGATATGAGAGGAAGAAAACTCATTGTTTACAAACTATATAGCTACCAAAAAGACCATGGTCAAGTTATTAGAATGAATAGGAGATCATCAGGTTGTTAGAACAATACACATCAACTTCATAAGACATATCAGCATTCATTTTTAATTAATTGCTTTCACTTATCCTTCTTTATTATAACATTTCATTTATTTACACTTGAATTGGGCAACATAGTATAATACAGTATTCTAGTATTAATTTGCTGCTATGCAATTGGGTTTTTTATTGCTTTTTTGTTTTTTGTTTTTTGGGGTTTTTTTTGCAATTGTTAAACTCATACAGCACTTTACCTCTCAGGAACACATTTTCTCGTGTATAAAATGAAGGATTTTTATAGACCATCAATGTAGAGGCCATTAAAGACAAATTTTTATCCCAAAATTTGCAAATATGGAAAGCTTTAGAAGACCAAAAAATGTACTAAAAGTACAAAGATATGAGAGGAAGAAAACTCATTGTTTACAAACTATATAGCTACCAAAAAGACCATGGTCAAGTTATTAGAATGAATAGGAGATCATCAGGTTGTTAGAACAATACACAAAAAGCAACTGCATATACAGCAACAGAAGACAGAAAAATGTATCTTTGGAAAGGAACCATTTACAGTATCAACAAACAACAAAAGATAAGAAAATTACAAAATTCTAACAAAGATATTTATAAAGATTTTAAAGTTATAAACTTAATTAAATAAATTTAAAAACATAACAAAAAATATTATACCTTATCCATAAATCAAAGGATTTCATGACAAAAAGAAACTCCTCTCTAAATAAACTTGGTGTGTGATGCAAATCAAAATCCCAATAGGCTTTGTTTTATTTTTTTAAAGAAATTGACAAACTGATTCTAAAATTAATGTAGAAGAACAAGACCCAAGAATAACCAAGACAATTCTAAAGGAAAAATGTCAAGGAAATCATGTTACCAAACTTGCGGACAACAGTAAATAGAAATACTGTAGCACTGGTGAAG
>NW_006159638.1:3501492-3506804 GCF_000334495.1 Tupaia belangeri chinensis
CACTCTTTCTTCTTTAACATCCCATACCTTCCTATTTATATACAAATCAATAAAAAAAAATTATCTTATGATCCATAAAACTCCTTCATGGTCTTTTTAGTCTTGCAATTTATACTACTTCCTATGTAAATGTAAGAGCAGAGGGACCAGCAGATGGCATAATGGTTATGCTGCTGCACTCCCACATGGCGCATCATGGTTTGAATCTCAGACCTGGAGGTTTGAGACATGCCAGGTGCCTGTGCGTGCGTGCCCAAAATCCCAAGAGGAGAAGGGATTGCAGCATGGCCATCCCCCCTCAGGGTGTGATTTCTCGCTTTCTGTTTCTCTGGCAAGTACACGGGCTCTCTCACAAAAATCTCTCAAAAAAAAAAAAAATACCATGAATACCACAAGAACAGAAAGGTAGCAGTATCTTGCCATTATTCTCCCCCTCAGCATACATTTCAACTTCCTAACTAGGCTAGGCAGTTCCCTACTCAAGATATTATACAAGGATACTTGAAAAAGTTCAGGGAAATGAAATTAAAGTAAAAGTTTATTTTGGTGCAAAAATTTTGAAATCCACACGTTTTTCATAACACATATTTCAATGAACTTTTTGAAGATCCTATGTATACTTCTCCACTACAGCTATCATGTGGGATGACAGACAGACCACCTCCCTAAGTAAGAATAAAATGACAGATTTTTCAGAATACATCATTTTCAAACACTATTATTAAAATTTTAAGGAGTATATGAGAAAAAGCCATTGGAGAATAGCAAGAGACCAAAGAAAGAACATTCAAAAGCATGAGTTAAAATTGTCTTTTAAATATGACAGTATACTGTAAATTATTTACAGAACACATTTACTACAGTTCTAGCCCTTTTGTTCATTAAAAAATTAGTAAAAGCTATAAAATATGTATTAATATATGTAAAAGTACATATAACTATCAATATATTTTTTAAATATATAAAACTAGGAAGTCAGCTAGTGGGAAGGTAGTTAATGTTGTTGGATCTCAGATAGCCAACACCTCTAGCCCTGGCACTAGAGGTCTGAAAACACATTGGGTACATGTGTGTGTGCCCAAAATTCCAGACAGAGAATGGAGGACAGCGGACTGCAGTATAGTCATTCCCCCAAAAGTGCTTTCTCACTTTCTCTCCCTCTCTCTGTCTCTCTTTAGCAATTACTATATATATATATTATATATATATATATATAGTAATATTGGGTTGTTGAAAAAGTCATAATAACAAAGAATAAAATTATAGAGCTCTACATATTTAATCATTGTGACAGTTTTATAAATTGCAATAGCCTATAAAAACAGTGGACTTCCTCTACCAAACTCAGTAAAATTCTATTTACAACGTGAAACAAAGTAAAAAAATAAAAGATATATGGTTAGCATAGGGACATTCTAGGTGTTCTAGGCAGGATAAACAGAACAAAATAAAAGTGAGAGTGACCAAGAATTATATATTAGATACCACAACAAATGACAAAGGAATATAGTGTACTGGAACTAAAATAGCAGTAGTCAAAACCTAAAAGTTGGTTGAAAATTTTGGAGTTGTTAAAGGGCACCAGAGAATCACTGAAGGTTCTTGATCGTGGGAGTGAAAAGATAAAAGCAGTCTCTGAAAAGATCATTCTAAGAGCTCTGTGTAGGATGAGTTAGAGGGAAAAGAGACTATAAACAGAGTATAAACAGCTACAAAACTGTTAAAGTACAAAAGCATGAAGTAATGAAGACTTAGATAATAGTGGAAGCTAAGGAAAGAATAAGAAAATGGGATAATTGGAGACACAGTCCTTACATATATTTAATTAATACTATTTTCACAACCTCTCAGTTACTACATTCAACATATACACATTTTAGAATTTAATAAGGTATTTAAATGAGTGTACATAATTATATCAATCCCTACAGATTACAATAACAATGAGGTAACGCATATTAAAAATAACTCTCTAAGTGGAAATGTTATGTAAATGTTAACTGTTGTAATTTAGGGGAGGAAATAGCTGTGATATAATAGATATGCTCTGGCCATGGTCAGAAGAACCAAAATAAAATTCTGGTTCTATTTTTATTAAATCGTAGGTTTAAAGGACCCTTAAGCAAGTCATTGCACCATCCTGAGCAATCATCTTTAATATGTCCAATGGGAAAAAACAATCGCTTAGTAAAGGACTCAAAGAATAAACATGTCATAAAATCTCTAACACGGTCCTGAAATGTAGTAGATAGTGAATGTGAGATGCAGGGAAGAGAAAGGAGAACAGAAATAGGAGTCATTTTGCCTGACCTTGTTGGAAAGAAAGCCACAAGCCTTTTCAAAGACCCACAACAGCCATTCTCTTCTCCATGTTATCTTAATGAGGAATTATACAATAAGATTGCTGGAATATCTTACGATACTCCATCTGAGACATGCCCTCTTGTGTATATGGCCAAATCCACAGCAGCACAAAATTCATTTGTTTCATATACATCTTATAAACACACAGCTGAAAGATAATTCTACACAGTATTTCTTAGGAATTATTTTTTATTTAACTTTATTTTTTTTAATTTGCTTATTTATTTTAATTTGACCAGAGAGGACAACGAGACAGGGAGAAAATGAGAAAGCAAGCTGCTAGGTCCGGGACTGGAACCATGGTCAGCCATGTGGAAGTCCAGAGCCCTTAACCACCATGACACCTGCTGGACCCACTATACAGTATTTTTAACATTGCAGCATTTTGACTGCAACCTATCACATGAGGTCAGGTGTGGAATTTTCCATGTGTTGGCATTATGTCGGAGCTCAAAAAGTTTGAAACTTTGGAGTATTCCAGATTTCAAATTTTAGGATTAGGGACCCTCAGCCTATATTATCTAATTGCCTAATGTCCAGATGAAAGTTTGGACAGTTTCTCGGGCTACAACAATCTATTTCTATAGAACAGAATGTAACTGTGCCCTGAGTCATTTCCTTGCTTCTTGTCTGCTCCTGTAGCACTTTATATGTATCTCTATGTATTACTACTGTAAGTACTTGAATCCTTCAAAGATGGTACTAATATTACCATATGTCATATGAGGAAACAGTCTTTTTGTGGTACAGTGACTTAACCAAAATCAGCATTAAAACCAGATTTCAAAAATACCTGACTACAAAGCTCTTTCCTCACTGCCCCACAGGTATTCAATAAATTCATAAATATCTGAATTGACTGCAGTTTCTCACTATCCCTGCTTGGGTAGTATAACAAAAAATCTATTATAAGCAAACCAAATGTAGAGGACATAATCTAGGTGGAAATGCATGGGTGCAACTTACTATCTGAACTCCTTCCCACTTTATAAGTCTTCAGAGAAGGAAGAGCCCAATTCTCTATGCAGATACTAACGATGTCATAAACTTGTTTTTAGTCACCCTGAAGTATGGATATTGGCACTTAACCTAGACTTGCTAAGAGCTAGAGAGAGTAAATAAATAGGAAAACAAAGAATGAATTTTGAATTGCCAAAGGCGCAGCAACAGCAGCTATGCAGTGGTGGAGTGTAGCCTTCAGCAATAATGCAGTTGCATTACTGTCTTTTCAGCTATCTAGTCTTCCTTGTTCCTGAATATTAAGGCTATAGCCAATCCAGCAATTCAGTAAATCCCTCTTCTGCTTGAACCAGTCAGAATTGCCCTCTGTTGCCTGTAATTAAAAACCTGACCAAGACATTTAATAATAAATAACACTAAACAATAACACTTTATCACATCTTTTTAACCTTAATATTTGATTATTCTTTCACATAATTTGCCATTACAGTTGTATGTAAGTAACATCTACTTTACACCTGGTAGTATGCTCTGAACAACAACAAACTTCAAATGACACTTAACTTTTTCAAAACCAACACAAAAATACAAATAAAATAGTAATCTTCACTAAGGTTCAAAGTTAAGTTTTAATAAGGTTTCTTACCTGTCAGGAATACCTAGTCTCTTCACACTTCTATAAACGGAAAGAGTATTTGCAACATGCCGATAATTAAACCAGAATCGTGATGTGCATACCTAGAATATTAAAAAATATATGATTTTTATGAGTCTAAATAAGCCATGGAGTTAGAACTAAATTTCTTTAAGTGGAATACAGAAATATCTAAAGGAAGAGTGTGCCATAATTCTGGTTAAGAAACAGCAAGAAAATAAAGAATTGCCAATAAAACCAATCTTTCTAAAGAAAGGTCTTTCATAACTGGTATTAAATTAAAAAGACCATTCAGTTTAAAAGAAAACACATCTTTGGGCAATTTAATCAAATACTGAACGAACTTAGTGACTCTCAATTTCTGCGATTCTATAAAATTCTTATTTCTAAAAGATTAAATTCTTTACAATCATAGATAATACCCTAACAGAGAAGAAAATTACCTACCTTAGATTTTATAAGACTCTTGTCATTCTGGATTGCTATCTTAATTGTGAGAAATACAGGACATGGACTAAAACATAACATACAAAACAGTTTTGATGCACATGAGAGGATGTCTTATAAAGAAGCTATTGACCTAAGCAGAAAATACTGGTAAGAACAATTCAACCAAGTTTTGGGACTAGGCAGTAGGGAGTGGGGAGGAGGGACTCAGGGAAGAAATACTGAATACTTAACAGACTAAAGCATATAAAGCTCTCACTTGAAAATGATGTATATGGTAATATCCTTGATTTGATTGTCATATACTGCATGCATACTTTGAAAAATCATATGTATGCTATAGAAAATGTATAATGATTAAATGTGAATAATAAAAAAAAATTTAAATAATGGGCATTAGAATTAATAAAGTTGTTTTTTAATTGAAAAAAAAATGTCTTGGCCCGCCCTTGGCAGGGAACCACCGAACAATACTGGAGCCATATGAGAAGGCCCTGGGTTCAGTTCCTAGGTCCACCTAAACAAAAGAAAAAGATTTCTAAAAACTGTATCATAGGTGCTATGAAAACCTAGCTCCATAGTTCTTAGAAGTCTATTGTGGGGCCAGCAGATGGTATAGTGGCTACATCACTGGACTCCAACATGGCTGACCACACTCCAAGTCCCAGACCCAGTGGCTTGAAACTCTTGGTGGGCACGTATGCATGTGTGCCCAGGATAATGGAGAAGGGATTGTTGCTCAGCCATACTCCTCCACCGGCCCCCGCAGGGGTGATTTCTCACTTTCCCTCTCACTGTCTCTGCTCTCCTACTCCTCAACACAAACCGCTAAGGCAAAAACCTCTAAAAAAAAAAAAAAAAAAAAAAAAAAAAAACTTATTCTAAA
>NW_006159638.1:3509204-3527811 GCF_000334495.1 Tupaia belangeri chinensis
GGGGGGGGGGGGGAAGGAAGGAATGGAATACAACTGTAGACACCTGAGATAGTGTGAGAAGAGGGTGGGAAAGGGCAGAGGGTCAGATATAGGGGTATAAATATATATATATATATACGTATATGTATATATATATATATAGTAATATTGGATTGTTGAAAAAGTCATAATAACAAAGAATAAAATTATAGAGCTCTACATATTTAATCATTGTGACAGTTTTATAAATTGCAATAGCCTATAAAAACAGTGGACTTCCTCTACCAAACTCAGTAAAATTCTATTTACAACGTGAAACAAAGTAAAAAAATAAAAGATATATGGTTAGCATAGGGACATTCTAGGTGTTCTAGGCAGGATAAACAGAACAAAATAAAAGTGAGAGTGACCAAGAATTATATATTAGATACCACAACAAATGACAAAGGAATATAGTGTACTGGAACTAAAATAGCAGTAGTCAAAACCTAAAAGTTGGTTGAAAATTTTGGAGTTGTTAAAGGGCACCAGAGAATCACTGAAGGTTCTTGATCGTGGGAGTGAAAAGATAAAAGCAGTCTCTGAAAAGATCATTCTAAGAGCTCTGTGTAGGATGAGTTAGAGGGAAAAGAGACTATAAACAGAGTATAAACAGCTACAAAACTGTTAAAGTACAAAAGCATGAAGTAATGAAGACTTAGATAATAGTGGAAGCTAAGGAAAGAATAAGAAAATGGGATAATTGGAGACACAGTCCTTACATATATTTAATTAATACTATTTTCACAACCTCTCAGTTACTACATTCAACATATACACATTTTAGAATTTAATAAGGTATTTAAATGAGTGTACATAATTATATCAATCCCTACAGATTACAATAACAATGAGGTAACGCATATTAAAAATAACTCTCTAAGTGGAAATGTTATGTAAATGTTAACTGTTGTAATTTAGGGGAGGAAATAGCTGTGATATAATAGATATGCTCTGGCCATGGTCAGAAGAACCAAAATAAAATTCTGGTTCTATTTTTATTAAATCGTAGGTTTAAAGGACCCTTAAGCAAGTCATTGCACCATCCTGAGCAATCATCTTTAATATGTCCAATGGGAAAAAACAATCGCTTAGTAAAGGACTCAAAGAATAAACATGTCATAAAATCTCTAACACGGTCCTGAAATGTAGTAGATAGTGAATGTGAGATGCAGGGAAGAGAAAGGAGAACAGAAATAGGAGTCATTTTGCCTGACCTTGTTGGAAAGAAAGCCACAAGCCTTTTCAAAGACCCACAACAGCCATTCTCTTCTCCATGTTATCTTAATGAGGAATTATACAATAAGATTGCTGGAATATCTTACGATACTCCATCTGAGACATGCCCTCTTGTGTATATGGCCAAATCCACAGCAGCACAAAATTCATTTGTTTCATATACATCTTATAAACACACAGCTGAAAGATAATTCTACACAGTATTTCTTAGGAATTATTTTTTATTTAACTTTATTTTTTTTAATTTGCTTATTTATTTTAATTTGACCAGAGAGGACAACGAGACAGGGAGAAAATGAGAAAGCAAGCTGCTAGGTCCGGGACTGGAACCATGGTCAGCCATGTGGAAGTCCAGAGCCCTTAACCACCATGACACCTGCTGGACCCACTATACAGTATTTTTAACATTGCAGCATTTTGACTGCAACCTATCACATGAGGTCAGGTGTGGAATTTTCCATGTGTTGGCATTATGTCGGAGCTCAAAAAGTTTGAAACTTTGGAGTATTCCAGATTTCAAATTTTAGGATTAGGGACCCTCAGCCTATATTATCTAATTGCCTAATGTCCAGATGAAAGTTTGGACAGTTTCTCGGGCTACAACAATCTATTTCTATAGAACAGAATGTAACTGTGCCCTGAGTCATTTCCTTGCTTCTTGTCTGCTCCTGTAGCACTTTATATGTATCTCTATGTATTACTACTGTAAGTACTTGAATCCTTCAAAGATGGTACTAATATTACCATATGTCATATGAGGAAACAGTCTTTTTGTGGTACAGTGACTTAACCAAAATCAGCATTAAAACCAGATTTCAAAAATACCTGACTACAAAGCTCTTTCCTCACTGCCCCACAGGTATTCAATAAATTCATAAATATCTGAATTGACTGCAGTTTCTCACTATCCCTGCTTGGGTAGTATAACAAAAAATCTATTATAAGCAAACCAAATGTAGAGGACATAATCTAGGTGGAAATGCATGGGTGCAACTTACTATCTGAACTCCTTCCCACTTTATAAGTCTTCAGAGAAGGAAGAGCCCAATTCTCTATGCAGATACTAACGATGTCATAAACTTGTTTTTAGTCACCCTGAAGTATGGATATTGGCACTTAACCTAGACTTGCTAAGAGCTAGAGAGAGTAAATAAATAGGAAAACAAAGAATGAATTTTGAATTGCCAAAGGCGCAGCAACAGCAGCTATGCAGTGGTGGAGTGTAGCCTTCAGCAATAATGCAGTTGCATTACTGTCTTTCAGCTATCTAGTCTTCCTTGTTCCTGAATATTAAGGCTATAGCCAATCCAGCAATTCAGTAAATCCCTCTTCTGCTTGAACCAGTCAGAATTGCCCTCTGTTGCCTGTAATTAAAAACCTGACCAAGACATTTAATAATAAATAACACTAAACAATAACACTTTATCACATCTTTTTAACCTTAATATTTGATTATTCTTTCACATAATTTGCCATTACAGTTGTATGTAAGTAACATCTACTTTACACCTGGTAGTATGCTCTGAACAACAACAAACTTCAAATGACACTTAACTTTTTCAAAACCAACACAAAAATACAAATAAAATAGTAATCTTCACTAAGGTTCAAAGTTAAGTTTTAATAAGGTTTCTTACCTGTCAGGAATACCTAGTCTCTTCACACTTCTATAAACGGAAAGAGTATTTGCAACATGCCGATAATTAAACCAGAATCGTGATGTGCATACCTAGAATATTAAAAAATATATGATTTTTATGAGTCTAAATAAGCCATGGAGTTAGAACTAAATTTCTTTAAGTGGAATACAGAAATATCTAAAGGAAGAGTGTGCCATAATTCTGGTTAAGAAACAGCAAGAAAATAAAGAATTGCCAATAAAACCAATCTTTCTAAAGAAAGGTCTTTCATAACTGGTATTAAATTAAAAAGACCATTCAGTTTAAAAGAAAACACATCTTTGGGCAATTTAATCAAATACTGAACGAACTTAGTGACTCTCAATTTCTGCGATTCTATAAAATTCTTATTTCTAAAAGATTAAATTCTTTACAATCATAGATAATACCCTAACAGAGAAGAAAATTACCTACCTTAGATTTTATAAGACTCTTGTCATTCTGGATTGCTATCTTAATTGTGAGAAATACAGGACATGGACTAAAACATAACATACAAAACAGTTTTGATGCACATGAGAGGATGTCTTATAAAGAAGCTATTGACCTAAGCAGAAAATACTGGTAAGAACAATTCAACCAAGTTTTGGGACTAGGCAGTAGGGAGTGGGGAGGAGGGACTCAGGGAAGAAATACTGAATACTTAACAGACTAAAGCATATAAAGCTCTCACTTGAAAATGATGTATATGGTAATATCCTTGATTTGATTGTCATATACTGCATGCATACTTTGAAAAATCATATGTATGCTATAGAAAATGTATAATGATTAAATGTGAATAATAAAAAAAAATTTAAATAATGGGCATTAGAATTAATAAAGTTGTTTTTTAATTGAAAAAAAAATGTCTTGGCCCGCCCTTGGCAGGGAACCACCGAACAATACTGGAGCCATATGAGAAGGCCCTGGGTTCAGTTCCTAGGTCCACCTAAACAAAAGAAAAAGATTTCTAAAAACTGTATCATAGGTGCTATGAAAACCTAGCTCCATAGTTCTTAGAAGTCTATTGTGGGGCCAGCAGATGGTATAGTGGCTACATCACTGGACTCCAACATGGCTGACCACACTCCAAGTCCCAGACCCAGTGGCTTGAAACTCTTGGTGGGCACGTATGCATGTGTGCCCAGGATAATGGAGAAGGGATTGTTGCTCAGCCATACTCCTCCACCGGCCCCCGCAGGGGTGATTTCTCACTTTCCCTCTCACTGTCTCTGCTCTCCTACTCCTCAACACAAACCGCTAAGGCAAAAACCTCTAAAAAAAAAAAAAAAAAAAAAAGTCTATTCTAAGAGAAATGAATGAAAATTGAGGTTGGTTAGTAGTAAGCATAAGTAAATTAGTCATAATAAAAATCAATCCTTTTCAATACACTTTTCCATATATAAAAGGCTTCTTTGCATTTATTATATTACTTACTGAGTATAAACCTAAAAAATTTCCCTTAGTTCATAAGCTATTTACCTGAAAGAAAATTAAGCTGGGAAAGAAGAAGGGACTGGGATACCAACTTAATAAAATTTTTCACATTTTTATTGAATGCAATATAGAAAAAAACATAAAAAGGCATGTGCATGCTCTATTAGGTATTTAAAGGGGGAAAGTTGTAGATACAAATGTGTTTATTAACACTGGAAATTTCTAAAAGGATGATAGTCAAAGAGGGGTACAAAAACTTTTCAGTTCATGCTCTTCCTTACTGTATTTTTATTACCATGATATGAATTATCTTTTTTCTAATTGAACAAAGGCAACAATACCTATACCAAGCAAATCCTGAGAATAAAATGGAATCCAACTTTCTAACCCCAACTGGTGGCAAAAGTTTTCTTGGTCATTTTACAGGAGCAAAGAAAGGGGCATTCCACTGACTTCTTATCTAGCCAAGATTTAAACCAAATGAATCTGAACTGGGGGTAAACCTAGATTTCAAAAAATCTGAATTATATAACACTGAAAAATGCATCTTTAGGACTTTTAATGAGGTCTCGCCAATTTTAATCATTTTCCACTTGAGAAAGTACAATGTATTCAAGTTTTATTATACTACGCTAAATTAATGTGTAAAATATTGCACACAACATGAAAAGTGCAGTTTTCATTAAATACTTACATATTTTTCACTCTCTCTTTTTCATCTAGAATTCAGGATTGGAGAGGGGCTTAGTAAGATGTCTCCCAGAACAAGGAAAGCTTTAATGTGTGTGTGGTATTAAGCTAACAGACTCAGTTCTAAAGAACAAGTCCTTTGGCAATTGGTAATTTACACAGAGGTAGCTATTCTTTCTTCCAGGAATTCCCATTAGAAACCATTACCATGAAAAAGCACTTAATTTCCTGTAGAGAAAGTTTACTTTCTCAAATTGGTAGATTATGGCCTGGTTCCTAATAGTTTCCTCACTTTTAAGCATTCAGTGAAAACCTCTCTCCTTATCTCAAGCTGCTTCCCTTAGATTCCTTCACAAAAGCTCCTGTGAGGGGTAGCATGTAGGAGGTGCTCTTCCTTGGAGAACAAGAAAAGGAGCCATGAACCAATGTTACACCGTTGTATTTAATCACAACACAATTGTATTTAATAAAATATGTATGGTAACTGTACTCTCTTTATTTACATCTAGCAACCTATAGATAATCATATACTTGCAAGAAACGATTCTCAATAAACTTACCAGGCCTCATTCAGACAATCTACCTTTTGCCTCAGTAAAGTTAATTACAGACTTATATGTTTGTCCTGCATTTATAGTTGAATTCCTCCACCTTTCCTTCACATTCCCACTTTATTCTTATAATCCAAGTTCCCCAGTTTTCTTTCTTTTCCAACATGAGTTACTGGTTTTGAAATGCTGTATATTCACTGCTCCTACTCTTTTTCACAAAAAATCAGCTTTCTTTCCTGACACTTTATACCTATTCTTTGTTTCCTCATCCTTTCTTTCAGACAACACTTTTATGTGTTTTTTTTTCATTAAGCCAAACATTTTAGGTCTTCTAATGATGTAAATTTCATTCAGTGAAACCCCAATAGTGAAAAAATTATCCAAATAGTCTTTAAATACAGGAAAAACAAAATTCATTACATGTATTCTGTTTGGAGAATTAAAACTATAAATTTATAAATTCAGTTAAATTAAAGATGCTAATTCACACCAAAGAAGAAAAAAGACAAAACAAAAATAAATAAAAAAGAATAGGCCTATACGTAAACCTTACTAAGAGTTGAAATAATACAAATTAAAACAAAATTTAATTTGTTACTCAGCAGTCAAAAAGAAAGTCAAAGTTCACAAAACCCACTTGACTTGCATTTAGAAAGAGACACAGCATTCCTAGAGGGTAATCATAATTTGAGACTTACATTTCTCTTTTTATTTTATTTGCTAGAGGGTGAATGTACTTGCTGGAGAGAAACAGATAGAAAGGAAAGTGAAAAAGCACTCCCCATGGGGAATAGCCATCTGGTCATTCTCCCTTCTCCCTCATTTCTCCCTCCTTTCCAGGATTCTGGCACAAATACACATATCCCCCAGAGTGTTTTCCAAGCTGCTGGACTGGGACCCAAACCACACAGTCAGCCATGTTGGATCAAGTCAACTTTTACACTGTCAGTGATTTTGGATCAAGTCAACTTAACTACCTTTAACTACCACACCACTGGTTGGCCCCAATGACTTCACATTCTTATGCCTAGGAATTTATCCTAACCAGATAATCAGTCAGGTTTACAAAAAGGTACATATAAGGATATTCAACACAGTCCTACTTAAATTAATGAAAGTTTAGAACTGAAATGTCTATGAATTAAAGATTTGGTACCTTCAGAAATAGAAAATAATATAGTCTTTGGAAAAGACTGTGTAACTCCATATCTGACAGCAGAAGAGCCCCCAGATAAGATAATGGGTTGCAAAATAGCAGGTTTAATATGATCCCACATATAGAAAATCATATATCTACATATCTTCATGTATATATAAAGGGCTACAATGATGCTCACCAAAATATGGACTCTAAGATGTAAAACTTGAAGATAACTTTTTTTTTAGTAAAATTCACATAACATAAAATTAGTCTGTCTTCTTTTAAATGTGTCTGTACAATTGAATTTTCTACAATGATCATTTATTATCTTTGTAAACTGAAAAACTAAAAAAAAATAACATAAATAGAAAGTATCTATAAACTAATATTATAGATGAGAAATACAATTACTAGTTCCCAGCATTAAAATAATTTTACATTTTATAAAATGTTCCCTTGAAAATTAGCATTTCTCATTTGTTGTTATATTTATCTACAGATCACCACTTGACAGATGTACTGAAGGCAAAGAATATTATTAGTTGATGCAGTCAATTTAAAATATAGCCAAATCAAAATAAAGGAGTTCTATCAAAAAACTTAAGAAAATAAATTTTATATTTAAAAATCTGATTTGCATAAAAGTTCTCAGACATATACCTAAAGTCAACAGCACAGTATAATTCCGAAGCATATACTTACCAAAACAGCCCAGTTGTTTGTATGGCCACTCCTAAAAAATTGTTCTGCTTGATCCTGTTAGTAAAAAAAAGGCAAACTAATTAAAAGAAAAAGCCACTACTTCCCAGAATAAAAATGGATAAAGGACAATTAAGACTCAAGGAGCTTTTACAGTCATAATAACAATTATCTTCTGTAAATATATGATGATTCTAGCATTTGATCTTATGGACAAAATAAAGTATTGAAGCTTATCATTTAAGACACTATAAGAAAAAAAAAATCCCTAAACTAGAAATATGAAAATTTAGGTTCAGTCTTGGCATAGACAATAACTAAACAAAGTAACATTGATTAAGCTAATAACTTCCTTAAGACTCAGTTTTTTTGTGCAAAATGAAAGTACACCACATTGTTATTTTAGCAGTATAATGATGTGTGTACAAAAATTTCTGCTTTAAAAAATCACTAGGCATGGGACCAGCTGGTGTCATGGTGGCTAAGGTGCTGGACACTCCCACATGGCCAACCACAGTTCGAGTCTCAGACCTGGTGGCTTGCTTTCTCACTTTCTCTCTCTCTTTCTCTTTCTCCGTTTCTCTCTGGTCAAATTAAAATAAATGAATGAATAAATTTTAAAAATTACTAAGCATTACACAAATGAAAATTACAAAGCATTATACAAATGAAAGTATATTATATACTCCCATCTTACTATTTCCCATACCCTGATATTATTATTATTTTTTAAGACAGATTTTTGCTATAGGGCGCATGTGCTCACCAGTGACACAGAGAGAAAGTAAGAAATCATCCCCCAGCAAGGATGGCCACACTGCAATCCCTTCCCCTCTATTCTCCTCTCGGGATTTCAGGCACACACATACATGTGCCCGGAATGAGTTTCAAGCCACCAGGTACAGGATTTGAACTACAGTAAGCCATCTGGGAGTCCAGAGCTTTAACCACTATGTCACCTGCTGGCCCCTCCTTATACCTATTAAGAAAGTAGAAAGTAAGCCTAGTAGGTGGCATTGTGTATATGGTGTATAAGACACTGGACTCCCACATGGCTGTCGTAGTTCAAGTCCCAATCCTGGCAGCTTTCTCTCTCTCTCTCTCTCTCTCTCTCTCTCTCGTGTGCACACGCATGCATGAGCACATGTGCCCTGTGGCAAGTTTTAAAAGTAATAATAATAAATTAAATAAATAATTCTTTAAAAAAAAAGTAGAAAGCAAGCTCAATGCTCAAAGGAGAACACAACATTTCTCTGTTCAAGATTTAACAATGCTACTATTTCAAACTACAACCTCACCCCATCATTTTCCTTAACATGATTTATTTTCTCTATTGAGTTCATCATCTTACATTATATACTATTATCTTATTTATTATTGTATCCTATTAATGGTCTGTCCCTGCCCAATAGGATGTAAGTCACAGTAGGCCAAAAGCTTACACCAGTTACATGTACTGATATATCCCAAGTAGGCTTGGCACTCATTCATTCAATAAATGTTTTTGAATGAGTGACTATATAGTCCAAAATCTTTTACTGCCAACAAAGCAAGAGTCTCTCCTGGAACACTGAAAGCACATTAATGATAGGTTCAGGATAAGGTAAGAAGGCATTACATAAAGATTGTACCATAAAGCCATAAATTTCAAAATCTCCTTTTAGGTTGTACTCTCATAATCCCTCTATTAAAGTGATCATTCTCTGCATGAGAATGCAAGATGAAATTGTTTATGCCAGGAACTTCTTAAAGATAGTATTGTGCTTTTAGTAATATCATAATTTTTATCTCCATGAGTTTGTTGTGAAAAATAACACAATTCCCCTACATCCTTAGGCAAACAAAATAATCACCGCTCAAACTGCTCACAGAAGTCTTTTTAATCCTTTAATCATTCAGTAATCATTTCTGTTGATTCTCTAAAACATCTGCAATTGCATTAACTCACTTTTTAATACTGGTCACGATATTAAACATTAAAGAGCAGACAAATGTGCTAAAATGTCCATAGAGTTTAATTTTTTTTACTGGAGGATATTATTAGGGGGTTGGTCTTTTTATTTTTACTATTATGCTATAAGGTGCATGTGCTCACTGGTGGGGAGAGGAGGTGAGAGAGACAGAGAGACAAAATGAGAAAGCACCCCTCTCAGGGGAGGGTCACACCACAATTTCTTCTCTATTCTCTTCTAGAGATTTTGGGCACTTAGGCACATTCATCTGGAGTGTTTCTCAAGCCTCCAGCTCCAGGACTCAAACCACCCAGTGGACCAGGGAAGATCCAGGTGCCCTAAATACCACACCACCAGCTGGCTGGGTTGCTTGTTTTTAAATATTTTGTCTCAGTCAAACCTGGTCTTTCTCATCTTCTTCTAATTTTCTATTCAATCTTGAAATTGTGAATGACTAACTCATTTCATGTTTTTATTCTACCCATAACAATATCCTTCCTCTTAAAAGTTTGTTCAACATCTACTCCTACTATGTGCTGGGTACTTTAGTTGAGCTCACCAATATATTTGATTGAACTCATTCTCTAGCATACCAATTCACTAATCTGTTAAAGTAAATCTACATTATATTTGGCATCTCAAGATAATAAAAACTTTATTATCTAATGTGCTATCCTGACACCTAATGAATATAATTTTCACTATATACTAAAATACTAGTAAATTGAAACCATACTGACTTCAGATCTGCTCCCAAAGAGTAGTAATTACTAGAACAGCCAGAATGGTTGGGTTGAAATCTGGGCTCTATTACTTACTAACCATAAAAACTTAGGAAAGTTACTTAATTTCTCTGTACTTCCATTTCCCCATCTATAAAATGTTAATATTGTCTGACTCATGAAATGTAGAAACAGGAGCTGAAACATAGTAATTGCCTAACAAACATTAGCTATTTTACTTTTTGACTAACAAGAAAATTTCAGAGAAAATGAAATTAAAATTTCAATTCAAATGTGCATATGTAGCATATACATAGATACACTTTTTTTTTCCTTTCTAGTACTTCAGAACTTCTCAACAGTTGCCTAGTTGCTGAAGAAAGCAAGGTGCTACAGAGGACATAGCATTAATTTGGTAATTAGAAGGCCTGAACTAAAACCTAGGTCCTATCCCCCAGGTGGCTGGGAGATTATTGAAAGTCATTTAGTTACTTAGACTTCATTTTCCTCATATAGAAAATAAGACTTGACCAAAATAATCTTGAATTTACCTCCTAAATTCTAAATTCTTTTTTTAAGAATTATTAATTTAATTTTATTTATTAATATTTTAAAATTTGCTATAGGGCTTGCATGCTCACCAGAGAGAGACAGAGAGAGGGGGGAAGTAAGAAAGTAAGCTGCCAGGTGCAGGACTCAAACCATGACTAGTCATGTGGGAGTTCTCATGAGGCCATGAGGGAGACACCTCAACCACCACGCTACCTGCTGGCCCCAACTTCTAAATTCTTACTTCATTTACACTTCAGTGAAAAATCTGAGATGGCAAAAGTTTTCTGGCTGTCTAAACAACAATCACGGTAAAGTTAGGCATTCTACATACAGTGAATTGAGAACCAATTATGTGCCAGGTATGTAGGTACCCATATACAAAAATCATTAAAAAGCAAGCTACATTCTCTCAAGAATCCCAGGGTTTAACAAGGAGGACAAGAATACAAGCACACTACATTTCAATATAGCATTCACTCATTAATCACATTTGTTGGGCTTGTACCAGTCACTGCGCTAAGTGCTCAGAACAAATGACAGGCAAAAACAGTTGTAAATGCTCATCTTCAAAGCAGTCATTATCCAACTGGATACACATGTATTAAGCAGTTAAGGCCAAACAATAAATCCTATACAGTACAGTAAAAAAGGAATGTAAAAGGGGGACCTGACTTGTCAGTGGAAGTTCCCCTAAAGTGACATTGGAGTTAAGAGCCAGCAGATGAGGAGAAGAGGGAAAACCATTTCAGAGAGAGGAAACATAGTACCTAATAGGAGAGATTAGCTTAAAATTTTGAGAAACTAAAAGATTTGCATCACAGCGACTTTAAAGATAGATGTAGACAAGAGGCCACAGTATGCATGGCTCTATTTGTGGGTATGAGGAAATTTGCTCTTTTTTTTTTTTAAGACGAATTTTTGCTATAGGGCATGTACACTTGCCAGAAAGACAGAGAGACAAAAGGTGAGAAATCATCCCCCAAGGGGGATGGCCACACCACAAGCCTTTCTCCTCTCAGGATCTTGGGCACGCACGTGCACACACACCTGGCATGAGTTTTAAGTCCGTGAGTCTGAGACTCAAACCCCTGTCAACTATGTGGGAGTCTAGTGATGTAACCATTCCGCCATCTGCTGGTCCTAGTAAGTTTGTTCTTTATCTTCAGAGCAATATTAAGGTTCATGTGAGTGACATGATCAGATCTGCATTTTATAAACTTACTCTGGCTGCAGTGTGGAAAAAAGATTGGAAGGAAGAAAGAATGACTACAGGCAGACCAGTTAGGGAGATGCTGCATTCTGAGAAATGAAAGAATAATAGTACCAAGTACACAAGGATTGCTAGACTAGCCACGTGTACAAATTACAACAGCAAAAACAAAAGTAAGGGACAGGGAAAGGTTCTACAGAGGGTATGCTTTTATTGCATTTTACTGGAACAGTCAAACAAGAGATATACAACATGGCAATGTGAAAAAGCACAATTGTTTAATTACAAAATCAGTAATGGTATAAAAAATGAAGTATGCAAGATAATCTGCTAGAATTAAGTAAGAAACAGGCCTTCTATTATAGTATCTTTAAAATATGCTATAAAAAATTGAACATACAAATTAACAGTAATTCATGAATAAATATATATATATATATATATATGTATATATATGGCATATGCTCAATATCTGTTTTTAATTGATGGAGTGTATATTGAAGGTCCACCGGTCTAAGCTCAAAGTGCTGAGGTGGTGGGGAGAAAAGGTTCCAATATGGAAGACTGGAAAGTAGGCAGGTACCAGATCGTAATGTTTAGATTTATTCTACAATGAATAAACATTAGGAATTTGATCAGAAGAATAACCTGATCAAACTTACATTTTATAAGGACCAATCTAACATCAAAGTGATGGAATATGGAAGCCTGGGAAAAACAAGATTAAGTTATCATTGTATAATAATAGTCTAGGCAAGAAATGGGTAGGGCCTGGATTAGAAGTGAAACTATAGAGGGGAAAGCATTTATGAGTTCAACAAAAACTTCGGTAGTAAGTACAATGCAGGATAAAAGAGAGAGTTTAGTAACATTCCTAGGTTTCTAGCTTAGGAGCATTTCTGGGTTAAGAAATTCATGGGGGCGGAGAGGGGGCGGGGGGAGAAACCGGGTTCCCAGTTTTCACCATACTTTTAACTGAGATAGCAAAAAACTTTGGACTCTGATTTTCACCTGTCTACTGACTATCTTGGCTCTTTATCTAGCTAAATATGCAAGCTTGAAAACGATACTAGATTGTAAAACCAAATTAAAGAATCAAATATATACCAGGAAAGCAAAAAAAAAAAAAAGAAAGAAAGAAAGAAAGAAAGAAAAGAAAAGAAAAGAAAAGAAAAAGAAAACATAGAGAACCTGTAGTCACGTTGCAAGACAAAAGGGAGCGAAGGGAAAAGCCCAAAATAAAACACCGAATCCATCCGATGCATACCGAAGGGGAGCGCTGCCCTTCAGTAGCAGAATTAAATGCCGCGCTCTGTGCGGACACTTCACCTGCCTCTGGCTCGTATTTCACCTCTTAAGAACTGCACACACGTAGGAGCAAAGGATCAGGCCCCCTTGTGTTTCCGAGGATTTGAGCCTTTTAATCTATTTCTTTAAAAGACTGAAAAAGACGCTCTCCCCACAGTTCAAAACCTGGATCGACAGCTGAAAACCCCGGGAGGTTCCCTCAGCTGCAGTGCATCGGACATCTGGGGCGCTCACAGCCACGACACAGCCATCTTCCCAGAGTTCTGTCGTCAAACGAGCCTGACTCCTACCTCGATCTGACTAGTGGCCAAGCCGCCGACGGACAAGAACAACAACGCTGCCCGGGCAGCTACAGCCCGACTGGAAGAATAGGTGGCAGCCATGTTTGCCGGCTTCAGACGTCTTGCACCTGGAGGGGCGGAGCGCGTGCCGTAAAGCGACATGGCGGGTTTTTAATGTGTGTTCCACTTTTTGCGACACAACCCCAGCCTCGCCGTGTACCACCCCTTGCCGGCTTTCAAAGAAGTCAGAGGTTTATAACCAAGTGAGGGTACAGCGATCGAATATTTAAAATAATAAAAAAAATTTTTTAAAGAAGTCAGCGGTTTTGAGGAGTTCGTTTCTCGACTATCTGGAAAAAGAGTAGTGGAGAATTCTGACTTTTTTTTATCTTTAGCTGCGTTTCAGCTTTTGTATTGTAATTAAGATATGTTTCCCAAGGAAAATTGAAAGGTTTGGAAATTTTGAAAATCCGTGATTTCATGAACTTGAAGAAGTTGTTTCCTTTTTTGCATAATGGCTCTGCCAATTCTGTTCATAGACGAAGCCGGGGTGTAGTGGGGAGAACAAGAATTTTAGCACAAACAATGATTAACTAGATAAATTTTATGTGGAGGGACCAGCAGTTAGCGTAATGGATATGTCGCTGGACTCCCGTGTAGTTAACCAAGGTTCAAGTCCCAGACCCGGTTGCTTAAACTACCGGGTGCATGTGCGTGTGGGGGGTGATTTCTCACTTTCTGTCTCTCTGTCTCTTTCTGGTGAGCACTCACGCCCTACAGGATTATCCTCTCCAAAAAAATGGAACAGACACCTGACCAAAGGAGATATATAGTTAAAAATAAGCATATGAAAAGATATTTAACATGTTATTAGGGAAATGCAAATGAAAACAACTGTAAAATACCACTGTACCACTATTAAAGTGGCCAAAATCGAAACACCAAATGAAGCAACAGGAACTCAAATTTGTTGCTGGTGGGAGTGAAAAATGGCACAACCACCGTGGGACAGTTGAGCAGTTTCTTACAAAACTAAATGTACTTTTACCATATAATCTAGCAAAGGCATTCTTTCATATTTACCCAAATGAATTGAAAATATATGTCCACATCTAACCTGAACATGGATGTTTAGATCAGTTTTACTTGTAAATGCCAAAACTTGGAAATAGCCAGGATGCCCTTTTTGTAGGTAGATAGATACATATTAACTGTGATACAGCCAGACAGTGGAATATTTTTTAGCACTAAATTGAAGTGAGCTACCAACCCATGAAGAGACATGGGCTAACATTAAATGCATATTACTAAGTGAAAGAAGTCAATTTGAAAGTTACTTACTATTTAATCCCAACTATTATGCTGTCTGGCAAGTCATGACTTTTTTCTTATGTTTCTCTATGAAAAAATGCTTTGATGACTTTCCCGACAGCCCAATATGTGCCATTCTAGAAAAGGCAAAACAGTGGAGGTAGTAAAAAGGTGACCAGAGATAGGGAAGGATGACTAGGCAGAGGACAGAGGATTTTTAGGGCAATGAAATCAGTCCTCATGATAGTACTATGGTAGATACATTTCGTTATACACTTGTCAAAATCCATAGACTGTACAACACCAAAAGTGAACCCTAATATAAACTGTGGGGTTTGAGTGATAGTGATGTGTTAATGTAGGTTCATAGATTATAACAAATGTACCACTATGATGAGAGATGTTGATAATGGGGCAACTTGTACATGCGGGGTTCAGGGTAGATGAGCCCTCTGCCACTATCTGCTTAATTTTGCTATGAACCTAAAATTTCTCTTAAAAAAAATAATTCTATTGGGAACCAGCAGTTAGCATAATGGCTATGTCGCTGGACTCCCACGTATTCGACCGCGGTTCACGTCCCAGACCCGGTGGCTGAAAACTCACGCCAGGTGCGTGTGCATGTGTGCCCAAGATCCCGAGAGGAGAATGGAGGAGAGGGGACTGCGGCATGACCATCCCCCCTGGGAAGTGATTTCTCGCTTTCTGTCTCTATGTCTCTCTCTGTCTGTCTGGCGAGCGCACGCGCCCTATAGCAAAAACCTCTCAAAAAAAAAAAGTAGTATTAATAAAGTAAATTTTAAAAAAAAAATTTAAGGTTAGCAGGTAGCCTGGTGATTGGAGCACTGGACTCCCACATGGCTGACCAAAGTTCAGGCCCCAGACTTGGCAGCTTAAAAATCACTCCAGGTCCATATGTGTGCATGCCCAAAATCCCAAAAGGAGGAGAAAGGATTGCAGCATGGCTAACTCCCTGGGGGATGATTTCTCACATTCTCCCTCACTGTCTCCCTCTCTCTGTCTCTCTCTAGTGAGTGCATTTTTTCCTCCCTCACTGTCTCTCTCTCTCTCTCTCTCTGTCTCTCTCCAGTGAATGCATTTTTCCTATGGCAAAAACCTTAAAACAAATAAACAAAAAAACCTAAATCTTTCATAGAATTTCTAATTTTATCAGTCAGTTTTGAAGGAAAAACCTAATCTTTTCATGTGTGGTTTCAAAATCTTTTTTGCAAATAAGAAACAGATTATTTCAAATAGAGAAGTACTCATCAGTAAAAGATATATAGGTCTATTACATAATAAATTTCCATAGCTGCAACTTTATGGTGTTAAAAAATACAAAACAAAAATTATTTTAGTTCTTAAGGGCATTATTAAATATAGAGGTCTCAGAACAAATTTAATCAAAATAAAAATCGCTTTTTCTGTTTTTGTCTAGTGTCAATATCACAAAATAAATCAAGATGTTTTGTTTACATTGTTTTTTTTAGTTTTAAATTTTTATCATTTGAGATCAAAGTTGATTTTTTAAATAAGTAAAACAAATTTTAATATTCCCAATTACTCTCCATTTTCTCCACTCCCTTTTAAAAGAGATTTATAGTTATTTATTTTTTAAAATGTTAATGAGGCCATTTAAAGCCAGGTTCAAGAAATCAAGGGAAATTTTAGGTATAATTAGAAAATGTTATTCAAACTGATTTTGGACACCTTAGTGAAAACACAGTTCAGGCAAGAAGAAGCACTTTATGACTAAAAACTATGTACCAGGCATCATAGTCAGCCCGAAGAATAAAAAACTGAATAGCACAGTTCTTGGACACAAAAACTTACTATGCAGGAAGGGGGACAGAGAGTAGGCACTTAAATAAAAAATCAAGTCACAAGGTTATAAAACTATAATGAAGTTGAATCTAAAGTCCTACTGGATTTCAGAGCAATTATTAATTCCAGTTAAATCCTCTAACCCACTTCTCCATTTCTATAATGGAAATTAATAGGTCTATCTATGGCATAGAACTCATTAAAAAGATTAGATGAGGGGCCAGCAGGTAGTGGGGTAGTAAGGTGCTGGACTCCCACATGGTCGATTGCGGTTCAAGCCCCAGTCCCTGTGGCTTGAAAATCACCCCAGACGTGTGTGTGCATTCCCCAAATCCCAAGAGAACAGAGAAAGGACTGTGGTATGGTGATCTCTTACTTTTCTTCTCTCTCTCTCTAGCTAGCCATATGGTACACCATAGGGCAAAAATAAATAAATAAATAAATAAAAAGATTAAATGAAATAAGTATAAATATTTTAGCACAACCTCTGGCACACGTAAGTGCTCAATAAGACAAAAGATTTTCAAAAAGTACATGGAAAATGCATATCAATTATGAAATAATTATGTATGGATTTTTAACTTCACTTTGCACCACAATAAACTCAGACTTTAATTCCACTTTTCCACAAACTTTTCAAAGTCCATCCATATCTCTGTTGTCATTATTTCGTAGCATTCCTATCACTATTATTGGGAGCAGTCAGGAAACGCGTCACTGAGGGAGGCAGAATTAGAACTTCTGAAATAGGAATAAAGAATAAGAACTTGTTTGAAAGGAGCAAGAGGCATTCAGGCAGAGGTATAGAACCAGAGACATGCCACGAACTTTAGAGAAAAGCTGAGTAATACAAGTAACTGAAACACACAGCATGGGCCTGAGTGCTGGGACATGGTGCTAGACTGTGATGAACCACATACTTTGTGCTGCAGCACTGAATTCCGTCCTATGGAGAGTACACAGCCATTAAAAACATTTAGGCAGGGGCCAGCAGGTGTCTTGATGGTTAGGGCACTGAACTATCACATGGCAGACCACGGTTTGAGTCCTGGACCTGGTGGCTTGCTTTCTCACTTTCCCCTCTCTCTTCCCCAGTCAAATTTAAGAAATAAAAATGATGAGTAAAATTCAATAAAATATTTTTTTAAAATGGCTGTCATAAAAAAAAGAAATCTTCAGGCAAAGTACCATGATCAAATTTATGTTTGAGGGAAACAGTGGAAAAGAGACAGAGATAGTTAGGCTGTAACAGTAGTTTACATAAGAAAAGTAATAACAGGGACCAGCAGGTGGCAGAATAGTTATGTTGCTGCACTCCCATGTAGTTGACTGTGGTTCAAGTCCTGGACCCAGTGGCTTCAAACTCAAGCCAGGCACGTTTGCGTGTGTACCCAAGATCCCGAGAGGAGAATAGAGGAGAAGGGATTGTGGTGTGGCCATACTCCCAGGGATGATTTCTTGCTTTCTGTCTCTCTGGCAAGTGCACACACCCTATATCAAAAAAAAAAAAAGAGAATAACACCTAACACATAATATGTATCATGTGCATATGCTAATTGTTTATCATATATTTATGTGTACTAACTCTAATAAAATAACCCTATAATGCAGAAGCTATTTTATTTCCATTTTAAAGATCTGTAAACTGAAGTATATAGTACTTCGTAGTTTCCATGCCTAGTAGGAGTCGTATCTGAACAGTCTTCCTCCCAGATTTGCATATAACCAATATCCTTCACTGCTTTCAAGTAGCAAGACTCTGGCTAGAGAAAAACTAGTAAGAAAGGACAGGAGAGTTGTAGTCAAAAGGATATTTTGGAAGTAGAATAAACAAAATTGACAGAATTATTTTTTAATTCAATAAAGATCTATTGATTTCCCATAACATGGTGAGGACCTGCAGCCACCACAACATAAAAACAGACACAATGTAAAACAGAGGTGGTGCCTGTTCTCGGGAAGTTTCTTTGCCAGTGGAAGAGCAGAGGATATGTAGTTCACAGTGTAGGGA
>NW_006159638.1:3527886-3544649 GCF_000334495.1 Tupaia belangeri chinensis
TTTTTAAAGAGGCTTTCGCTATAGGGCACGTGCACTCGCCAGACAGACAGAGAGAGACATAGAGACAGAAAGCGAGAAATCACCCCCTAGGGGGGATGGTCACACCGCAATCCCTTCTCCTCCATTCTCCTCTCAGGATCTTGGGCACGCACACGTGCCTGGCGTGAGTTCTAAGCCACCAGGTCCGGGACGCGAACCGTGGTCGACTACATGGGAGTCCAGCAACATAGCCATTATGCCAACTGCTGGTTCCCAGGAAGACAAAGTTTTATCTCTATCATCCTAGGGTTATCTGGCCAGCCTGCAAGTAAAATTGACATAAAATAGATCAACAGGAGAAAATCATATAAATTTTATAGGGTTAGCTGGTGGTCTGGTGGGTAAGGCAACTGGATCGCATATGGCTAACTGTGTGGTTCGAGTCCCAGACCCAGAAACTTGAAAATCACACCAAATACATGTGCATGTGTGCTCAAAGTCCGGAGAGGAAAATGGAGGAGAAGGATTTGAGGCATGGCCATCTTCTCTGGAATGTACTTTCCTTTCTCACTCTCTCTCCCTCTCTCTCTCTTTTTTCTCTCTAGTAAGCAAATGCATCATATAGCAAAAACTAACTTTTTTTTCTTTTTTGGAGAGGTGTTTGCTATAGGGCACGTGCGCTCACCAGACAGACAGAGAGAGACAGAGAGACAGAAAGCGAGAAATCACGCCCCAGGGGGGATGACCATACCTCAATCCCTTTCCCTCCATTCTCCTCTCGGGATCTTGGGCACGCACGCACACGCGCCCGACGTGAGTTTTAAGCCACTGGGTCCGGGACGCGAACCGCGGTCGACTACATGGGAGTCCAGTGACATAGCCATTACGCTAACTGCTGGTCCCTAAAATAAATATATTTTTTAAAATGTTTCATGTGGCATGGGAGCCTTGAGGTAGAAATGAAGACTCAAAGACATACCTAAACAAAATGTAGTAAACTGTGAGAATGTGACAAACCAGGGGGCTTAGACTGGGGTAGTTAACTGGGTGAAGTACCTAGGAAGAAAAGCGTTAGTCTGACGAGGGTTTTGTGATAAAGAATTCTCTCCATCTCAATTTCTCATCTTTTGTGATAACCATGTTCCTTTCCTCTAGTATAGGGAGAATATCTTTTCTGTGGCAGGTTTTATTTCCTGCTCTCAGGAAGGAAAAAGAGAGTCACAGAGTCCTTTTTATATCTGTTATTTGTGTTTTTGTTTTCAAAGTGTCTTTAGCTCAAAATAATCCCTATGCCAAAGTAATGTGTTTTGTGGTAGCACATTCTGCCACCATTCAACAGAACAAAGAAAGAAGGAAGAAGTATAATCAATTATAGAAAATAATAGAAGGGAAACCAGTTTAGTTAGGTTGATTGTGACTCTGAGAAGGTAGCATTTAAACTACCTAAATTTGTCCTAAAGAGCCTACCAGAAGGAAAAAAAATAAAAAATAAAAAAAAACAGAGTTAATAGAGTTTAGCAAGGGGAGAAAGTGGTGTAAGATGAGGTTGGACACTCAGAGGGGAGGTCATCTTGTATAGGAGGTTTTTCATTTGTTTCTTTCTTTCTTTGGGGGGAGATTTTTGCTATAGGGCGCATGTGCTCACCAGAGAGACAGAGAGGTGAAGAGACAGAAAGCCACGCAACAATCCTTTCTCCTCCGTTCTTTTTCTGGTATCTTGGGCACACATGCACATGTGCCTGGCATGAGTTTGAAGCGACCAGGTCCAGGACTCAACTGTTGTCAGTTGTGTGGGAGTCCAGCGATGTAACCCCACATAATCTGCTGGCCCTTTGTGCAGGATTTTTAATACCATGATAAAAATTTTGATATTACTCTGAGTGTAATGAGATGCTCTTAAGGGTTTTGAGGAGAGTAAATTGGTGCTGAAAGAATGGGAGGAGCTGAGGAGCAATTGGAAACAGGTGACTTGGGACCAGTAGATGATATAATGGTTACTTCATGGGACTTCCATGTGGTTGACCCTGGTTTGAGTTCCAGACCCAGTGGCTTGAAACTCACGCTGGGTACAAATGCATGTGTGCCCAAAATATTGAGAGGAGAATGGAGGAGAAGGGATTGTGGCATGGCCACCCCCTGGGGGGTAATTTCCCTCTTTCAGTCTCTCTGTCTCTACTATCTCTTTGGTGAGCACACATGCCCTATAGCAAATAATAATAATAACAATAATAATAAAAATAAACCAAACAAAAAAATCTTAAAAACCAAAACAGGTGACGGAGAAGATGGTGTTGTATTATAGATGGCAAATACAGAAGGAAAAGCAGATTGAGGTTGTAGGGGTGAACGGTGAGTTCAGTCGGAAACATTTAGAGTTTAAATTACCTATAGAATTTCCAAGCTAGAAATATAGGCCTACATTGAGATTACTAACAGCAGAGTCAAGGGTGGACATAATATTGGTGAGTCATAAGCTGGTGCTTGAAGTCAGTGGTGAACCACGTATGAAGCACTATAGGTCAAGGTGTTAGCAGAAAAAGATAGAATATCAGTCTGGGGGCCAGCAGATGGCATAGTGGTTACTCACTGGCTCCCACATGACTGACCACAGTTCGAGTCCCATACCATGTGGCTTAAAACTCATGCCAGGCATGGTGTATGCCTGCCCAAGATCTGAGGAGGAGGCTGGAGGAGAAGGGATCACGGAGTGGCCATCCCTGCTGAAGGGTGATTTTTCACTTTCACTCTCACTATCTCTGTCTCTGTTTCTCTACAGCAAGTACACATGCCCGAAAGCAACAACAACAACAAAACACTACACCCCCCCCCAAAAAAAAAAAATTGGCCTAACATGGAGCATTTGACAAGGAAGAAAGACCAAAGGGAGACGTGCTAGAGAATCAAGCAAAAGAATTGCAAAGGAGCAAGGGCTAGGTAGGACACATGTAGGGAACATCAAGATGTCATTATAACATCCCAGAGCAATTTAAAATCATCTCTCAGGGCCAACAGGTGGCACGGTGGTTAATGTACTGGACTGCCACATGATATGAGTCCTGAACCATTGGCTTAAAAATCACACTGTTCATATGTGCATGTATGCCCAAAGTCCCCACAGGAGAATAGAGAAGAGACTGCAGCATGGCCATCCCTCCCGTGGGGTGATTCCTCACTTTCCCTCTCTCTCACAAATCATCTCTCAGGGCCAACAGGTGGCACGGTGGTTAATGTACTGGACTGCCACATGATATGAGTCCTGAACCATTGGCTTAAAAATCACACTGTTCATATGTGCATGTATGCCCAAAGTCCCCACAGGAGAATAGAGAAGAGACTGCAGCATGGCCATCCCTCCCGTGGGGTGATTCCTCACTTTCCCTCTCTCTGACAAATACATGCACTATATGGCAAAAAACTAAAAAAAAAAAAAAAAAAAAAAAAAAAAAAAAAAAAAAAAAATTCTCTCATGTTCCATAGAAACCCATAGAGGCTAGCCAGTCCAACTACTGTAAACCAATGAAATGACTTACATGTGACTGGCATATACAGATGTCTTTATATTTAAGTTTTCTGTTTATAAGATTATAATGATTCATTGTTTTGCTTCCTGTTACTGTTCTGTGTTTCCAGTGGGAAAGATTCAATCAGCTGGTGGAAAGCAATTTAGGAAGCAATTTAAGCTAAAGTTTGAAACTAGAGTATGTTTTCCAGAAATGAATGGGGGAAGGGATGTAAGAGATGGGGGTCCTGATATCTGAAAAGGCAGACATTCATCACCAAAAAGTGCAGGAGAGGTGGTAATTAGACCAGCTTAGTGGGCTGACTAAGGGTTCTTCTTATGACTGTCATTAGCTGAAAAACTAGAAAGCCAGTCCGTGACAGAATGCAAAAAGCTTACATGTAAGACTCAGCATATTTGAATAGTCTCTTCTAGGCAGTGAGGAATCCCCAAGGACTGGGAAGTAAGGAAGAGAGACAGGACAAGCTACCACGAGTCAAGGCACCATGAGCGGTAGACTGTGGGCAGCAAAACAGGCTAGTTTGCAGCCCTTTCCTATTAGGCTTGGCTCACAGAAGGACCAGGCTGTATCAAGTGGAACCTTCATCAGTCAAGACAGCATGGAAGCCAGCACGTGAAACTGGAGAACAGGTACCCTGTAAGGCACTCAGGCTCAGAACCAGGCTCAACCATTCAGTGTATTTGCTGATCTAAGAATAAGATGGAACATCAGAGTTGGGATGTAGAGTCAACACAGGGTAAAAGTAACCAAACAATCCAAAGGGGATGGCCACGACAGGAGGAGGTGAGACTAAAGTAATTCCTAAGTGTGAGGGCAGGTACTAAGATGGCATACTCCTATGGTCAGAATGGAGCTGGAGTTGCAAGCATCAGAGATATTTCCAAAACAATAATGTGTGGAATGTAGTGACTGTTAGAAGTAAAAAGTGAAAAGAATTCTGAACATAGCAACTAGAATAATAGCGATGCCATTAACAGAATGAGGAGAAAAATGGGAGCGATCAATAGTTTTGAAAGGTAGAGAAAAGATAAAGAATGTCTTTCTGAACATGTTATTTTGAGGTTGGGCTAGGTCCAACTACAAATGTCTTCAAGGCCATTGATAAGTGAGATGAAAGGTCAGGATTGGAAGTAGCACTGTTGGTATGAACATGCTGTATGAAGGTATAGATATGCATGAAATTTTAAAGAGGCTGAGGCTAAGAAGTGAAAAATGAAGTGCCAAAACCAGATCTCTGTTTGGGACGATCTCAGGAACACAAAAAAACAAACTGATTGAAGAGATAGAAAATTAAAATAGTCTGATGGAAGAGGTAGGAAGAATATTGAAATAGTCCAGTATCACGGAACCTAGAGAGGAATGTCCAGATGGAGATGTTCACCAAGTCAGATTAGATACTGCAGGACAACGGCGGCAGGTACTCACCAAGACGCTCATTCCCCAGCATTTCCTCATACTTAGCTCTCTCTACTGGATCAAGACATTTATTGCCCTGAAAGAAGTGTGAAAAGAAATGATCAACACTCCATTTTCAGTTCAAAAATTGGCTCTTGAAGCTAGTGGGTTTTTGAGTTTTAAAAGGCTAAGTTCTAGAAGAATTTGGGCCTAAGATTTCCTTCCATAAAAAGCCAGAATAGGGCCAGCTCAATGGCACGGTGGTAACATGCTGCTAAAGCCAGGCTGGATTTGTATGGGAAATTGTGAGTCAGTCCTCTTGTGGATTATACATGCAGAGCACACATGCCCATGGCCCTGGCTGCCTGGGAAACTGGGGTAGGCAGGGATCAAACTACAAGATCATGTTGAGAGTCAGTCTCTCTCTCTCTCACTTCCATGAAAGAAATAAACTTTTAAAAATTATTAGAGGGACCAGTAAATGGCATAATGGTTATGTCCTTGAACTCCCACGTAGTCGACTGCACTTTGAGTCCCAGACCTGGTGGCTTGAAACTCACGCTGGGTGCGTGTGCATGCATGCCCAAAATCCCAAGAAGAGAATGGAGGAGAAGGGATTGTGATGTGGCCATCCCTCCTGGGGGGTGATTTCTCACTTTCTGTCTCTCTGTCTCTCTCTCTCTGTCTCTCCAGGGACCACACGTACCCTATAGCAAAAAAATCTCTCTATTAAAAAACAAAATCACTAGAAAAGAAAAGTCAGGTTAACATCCACTAACCATCTTCTGAGAAGAGTGGCAAGTCAGGAAAGATAAAGCTTAGTTTCCATCTAGTCCTTATGAATGATGATTTCCCTGCCTCTGCCAAGAGCTAGACTTTGGGAAGGGTGGTGGGGTAAACAGGCATACCCTTCAGAGCTTGAAGGATTCTTTAGAGAGGACTTCACATCTGCAAGCTCTGGAAGTGAAACACAGATGATCTCAAAGAAGGGCTGTGGACCCCAATGAGATGAAAGCAGTGGGACAGAGAGACTGACAGCAGCTCTGGGCTGCTCACAGTCAGAGAGGTCTAACTTTCCCCTGCATCAGAGAATAAGTTATACAAAGAAAACAGCTGGAAGCCCAAAGGCTTTTAAGTCTTCAAAGGGACCACACCTGAAGACATCAATGTAGACTGTGCAAAAAAGTAAATGCAGACCTAGCATGTGTGAGCATGAGCAATTATCAGCCACCTCAGAAAATCCCAGAACAGAATTTGCTGCTCACCCCATGCCATAAGGTCATATTGACCTTCCTAGTCCCTGCCACTGCCCCAAAGAAGATGTTTTCCTGGGAAGAGAGAGAAAAGAGAGCACTCTGAATTAGACTACATGGAAACCCAAATGACTGAAAAATGACTGGTTTGCCTGAGTTTACTGTAACAAGATAAAGCTTTCAGAGCCTTGAGGTGGAAATTAAATTAGTTATGGGAAAAATAAAGCAAGTTGCCATCTTATGCACACATGAGTTCTTCCATAAAACTTTTGTCTACTATACCTATGAGTCTAACAACCACTTTGATTCTCGAATAAACAATATTCTACTATGATGAAGACCAAAAGAGGCACAAATTTTAGCACAAAATGCTAAAAATTCAGGATGAAATTGTGCACAAACAGTACGAAACAGTGTCGTGGGCTATATATAAGGTATGGGTATCAGAAAAAATAAATGTTGGCTTCTGCTGCATATAACTAAGTGATACGTTCACTCGATTTCCATGATCATTCTAACAATAGCTATAAAGGATGTCAATGTCCTTCTAGTTTAAATATATCAACTATCATTTTATAACAGGAAAAACAATTTTTAACCTGTTTTTTTGCTTTACTTTATACCTTTTATTTATCATTAAGGGTTAACTGGTGGTTGTGGCTTCTGAAACTAATGTAATCTGTGAACTATTGTGACAAATAAGGTCATAAGTAAGCCTGTTTGCTTAGAAGAGGAAACTTAAGTCACTTGTTTTAGACAGTAATCACAAGAATGCAACCAGGACAGGGAACAGGGTCCTAGACAAGAAATCTTAGGAGATGGGAATGTTTGCTCAAGGGACACAATGTAACAGGTTAACTTGGGAAAACTATAATAAAGTTACCATTTAACATAATACTCAGACCTTTAGATTGCTTTGTTAAATATAGCTCAAAGAAAACATGTAGCTTCCCTCTATCTACCAATGTGTGTTACAAGTCTGAGTCTACAGATTCAGTGTCACCATAAGAACAAAAACAGAGTCATAAATGTCATGTGAAAGGAAAAGGTACACTGAGCAATTCTGGGAAAATCTTGAGGGTGAGAGTAACACTGAATTAGCTAAATTCATATTCTAGATAACAATAGATAAACAAGAAGTGCAATGGTATATAAATACTGGAAATTTCTCTTCTGGGAGCTGACTGTGGACTTGATAGCTCCAGACCACTCCCTGTGCTCAAACACAGCTAAATAAACTCCCTTCTCCCTCTTTGCTTCATGTCTCAATTATTTACAGAAACGGCTGCTGGATCTTAGGCAACAACAATTTTAGTTCTAATCCAAGAATGTAGAAATAGAATTGACTTCCAGAAACAAGTCAATAGAATGCTTTTAAAATCATCTGGACAAAAGGTTAATTTTTACCCTAAAATATCATATCAGGAAAGAAAGCACTTTTTTAAAAAATCCATTACTGTATTATAGCTGAAGGATGTGAGTGATATGTAGTGACGATTTAGTCTAGTTAAAAAAAAGCTTAAGAAAGAAAATAAAACTCCATTTACTGCTCTGAATTGATGTCATAGAATACCTATTAGGAAAAAAAAAAAAAAAAAGAGCAGCGTGTGCTATTTTTGCGCCAAGCATTTTGGGATTTAATCAGCTTAATTTTTAGCAACTTCATTTTTCTTAAGCCCTCCAAACGGTAGCAGAGGCACAGGGAGGCGAGCATAACAAAAACTAGGTGAGGAGTACAGTCTTTGGCTCTGAACTTTTACCCAGCAGAGTTGCTGGAATTCATCAGTGCTGCACAACAGATGTTCCCAGAATCAACTCTCCTATCGTGGAATTAATTCCTACCAAACAAGAGGTTTTATTGAGAGGTTCAGAAGAACTATTCCCTACTATTTGCTCAATACTCCTAATCCTAGGGTGCCATTACCAATTCAAATGGGTCCATTCTCTGTTTCTGATTAGTCCCTACGAGTGCTCATTATAGAAAATCCATAATAGAATGTGGATGAGCTCTACTTCTAGATGCTTCCTATCGCAGATAAAATGTATCAAGGCTAAAATCCAGAAGGCCTTGCCAGCATATAAATCTGAAAGAATATATATTCTGTTGACTCATATACATAATTTACCAAAGCCTGGGAAGTTTATGCCTGCCAAGGGGGATAGCAGAATAGACCATGTTCCCAGCCTCTGTCTATCCAATGGGAGGAATGAGCAGGGCAGTTTATGCATGGTCCATCATTAGCAAACTATTTTCTCAGCCTCTTTTCTCAACATTTCTCTCATCTTTTCAGTTTACTGTAAACTTGGCTCTCTTATGCTGTAGCTGTTTTTTCTTCCATATTCCTGTTTTCCACATGGGAATAGGGGATATTGAGGCTAGGGAGTGGATTTCAGATATCTGAAAAGACAGACTTCAAAAAGCAAAAAGTGCCAGAGAGATGGTAATTAGGCTAGTTTAGTGGACTGGCTGAGGGTTCTTTTATGACTGTCATTAGCTGTAAAATCAGAAAGCTGGATGGTGACAAAACATAGAAGAGCTTGAATGCAAGACTCCATATGATTGAATATTCTCCTGTAGGTATTTAAAACAGAACGTGGGACATAAGTCCTTCCTTCTCTCTGAGTCATTCTCCTTTCCTCCTCCCTAAGACTTCTCGACTTAGAATCTCATATCTGACTGGCCTATAGCATAACCTCTTCTTCTTGTAGTCATCCACCAGATTTCAATTTTGGCTCACTGTCACTCTCTTCAGCACTACTGCTGCCTTAATTCTTAGTGATTTTAAAATCCCTGTATAATGGATGATCCGTCCAATACTCTAGATTCTTAAGTTTCTTTGCCTCCTGTCTCCATAATCTTGTCCATCACTCTGTCAGCCACAGTCATTTTCCCTAAAATACTGTCTCCACAGACAGTATCAGAATCAACAATCTGTGGAGTTTACCACCTTTTCACTTTCCCTCACCTCTCATATAAGGTCCTCGAATCCTTCTTTCTTCAACTTACTTTCCATGTTCAATTATTATATTGGATTCTTCTGTGTTCTTGCTCATTTCATCATACTCCAGCACATAGCACACATGCTTGACTATACTCTCATTCCTGTTCATTTCCACCCTCCACCAATGACATACTTACTCCCACATTTAATCCATCACCAAATATGCCCTGAAAACATATCCTTAACCTGCCATCATCTCTCTTTAGATTATTGTAGTCACCTCCTCACTGGTTCTCAGCTCTTGCTTCTTGGACTATACTCTCCATACAGTCTCAGTAATGAATCTATTGAGACGTAGGCCAGATCATGTCACCCCACGGCTCAGAACACTCCATCATTTCTATTACACCTACAGAAAAAATTAAGTCTTCACAATAAGGACTTTATAAGGGCCTGTCAGCCTTATATTTGCACGAGACAAATATTTGTTGAATGAGTAAATAGAAGACAGTTCAAAAACCTCGTGCACAGTATCTCCTCCCATGCCTTCTCTATGCTCTCCTCCCTGCAGTTAAGCATTTTAGGCTGAAAGTGAGTTACATTTGAGATATCCTCCGAACCATTAGTGAACTTTTCTTGGTTATTTTTACTTGAACTCTATAGGATCAGTAACCAAAGGCTGGTTATTTTTATAATCCGATCACTTAAAATGGTGCCTGGCTTAGAGGAAATACTCATATATTTGTTGTATTTGTTATAAAAACACCATATGTGGGGAAGAAAAGGAACCGTGTAGATTTGGCAAGCCTCTCTAGAGTGGTCTGAGAAATTCATTAGTCAACATTAAATAGATAAATCCCTGCTGCTTCTCATCTTAAATACTGTAAAAGTCTTTCAACTGAGAAAGAGCTTTATGAGAAATTAACACCTACAATTTGAAGTAGCTAATCCTATGAATTTCCAGTTGGGATTTGTTTTTAAAATCCCAATTCAGTTTCTCTGTCTCTAATTTTTTAATATATGTGGAACCTCTTTCAGTTGGAGCACAGAAAAAACTTCCTGTCTTCCAGTGTCAGGTGTTTTAGAAGATATAATTATTTACTTCTCTGAAATGACTCATAGAGGGTCCAGCAGGTGGC
Source organism: Tupaia belangeri chinensis (assembly GCF_000334495.1). Lineage (NCBI taxonomy): Eukaryota > Metazoa > Chordata > Mammalia > Scandentia > Tupaiidae > Tupaia > Tupaia belangeri. Next base: position 3,538,116 of record NW_006159638.1, read on the forward strand.
ATGGTGGTAAGGTGTTGGACTCTCACATTTAAGTCCTGGATACAGAGTCTTGAAAATCACTCCAGGCACGTGTGCAAACATGCCCAAAATACTCAGAGGAGAGTACAGGAGAAGGGATTGCAGTGTGGCCATTTCCCCAGAGGTGTGTGATTTCTTTCTTTCTCTTTCTCTATCACTCTCTGTCTTTCCCCAGCAAGCACACATACCCTCTAGCAAAAAAAATAAAAATAAAAATAAAAAAATTTCATAGGACTCTCCAAAGTGCATTTCATCTGTGTTTTACAGTCAATATTTTGAGTCAAACCATTTTAAATTCATTTCTCTCACATATGAAGGACTCTCATCCAAAGAGAGAGTGATTTCATTTTACTTACATAGAATAAAAATAGACATGCTTTATATTTATAGACACTTTCTGTAAGGAAGAAATAAGACACTAATAATAGTAGTCAACCTTTGGCAATGAATTGATGGCATAGTGAAAAAGTAAAACTTTTCTTTTTGCTTTTGAAAATTTTAAATCCTCAAGTCTGTGTTCTTTCTTTGTTAATTTTTCATTCAACAAACACTTTTCAAACAATTAATGTAGACAAGTTGCCTACTTGACTGATCAAATATACGACTATCTTTCAGCAGAAAAGACAATTTCATGCATTGTTACAGTAACAGTTACTGCATGAGCATGGGTATAAGGATGTATGAGAACAGGAAGAGATCCCAGGAGGGATTTCAGTTTATGGAGACAAAGAACAAGATCCTATATTCAGTTTAACAGAAGTTCCAGAAACCAACAGATGTTAGTGAACCTTTCTCCAGCTTCTTAACATGGGACCGTAATTGACTTTCTTCATTTCTTCACCCACTAATGACAGTGATGTGGGAGATTAGGCTAAGAATCTAGCCGATACTAGACCACATGTGGGCCTACGTGCAGAAAGGGGCCACCTGCTGCTCCAGCTAAGCAGCAGCACCCTTGGTTCTCCTAACCAAACTCTGCTACTTCACCCTCTTCAGCGTTACCAGGAGTTTTCAGCTCCTACAGGTTCCTGGCATACAGGGCATATGGCAGTGCATTTGCACCTTACTTTGCCTATAGGTTAATACCATGGGAAGGGACAGGGTGGTTAGCCATAATAGTGGGACAGATCTACTCTGTCAGCCACTGAAGCTACCCAAGGCCCAGTGGATAATTCAACAAAAATAGTACTGCATACTAAATGGGTACAAGATATTACTTTGACAATTCAAGATTCACCCCAGACAGATTAAAAACTGCCCTGTCACAGTGGAACAGCCTAGTTAGACTGATCAAAGAGTATGGAGACTGACGATGGACTATGTGAGACTCAAAGTCAAGGCAACTTGGGCAGGATGCAAAAGAAATATCCCAAGTACAGTCAAGCAAAAATTGTTAGCTCTGGTAGCTCCCACTAATAAAAAAAGAGAGTGACAAAGAGACTCAACAGCTGGTAGGCCTCTTTAGGTGTTGGAAATAGCATGTAACAACCTGGGCATTATTTTGGTCCTCTTAAACAAGATGACCATCAAAGTCACCAACTTTGAATGTGGCACTTCGCAATATCAGGCTTTGGAAGTCATTTGACAAGCTGTGGTGCAAGCATCACTTTTGGAACCTTTAAAGCCTGCTAACCTTGTGTGTGAGTGTGTGTGAGTGTGTGTGTGTGTGTGTGTTGTGCTGTGTGTTTAAAGTTGAACTGTGGGTAGTGGTAAAAGAGTAAGGGGATAGCGTATGCACAGGGGCACTTCAAGCAGTATAATGTCATAAAATAGAGCATACGGTGGAGGGAAGAAAGATAGGAAAGAGATGGGCAAAGAGAATGTCCTATAGGATCTTGCATGTTATGCATGAAGGAGTTTGAACTTTATCACATAAGTAATGGAAGCTGTGACAATAGTCATATTATGCTGAAGTTGCACGTGTTGTGTTCACAGTGATTTTACATGTGGGAAAACATCAGGACTTCTCATTAATTTTCTAGAGTAGTTTTATCAACAGTTTTTACATATTGAAATGCATGTCATTTTATTATAATTACATTTGTTTTTATTTTTGCTTTGTATCATATCTAGGGATTATTTATACTTTCGGGAGATGTACACAGAGGTAATAGCATTTATGGGTCTGACAGGATTGGGGACTACTGGCTAGTGCAATAGGTCCCAGTCTTCTGGATTTCAAACTCCTTAAAAATTCTCCTTAAGGGACCAGAAGGTGGTGTAGTGGTTAAGGCATTGGACTCCTACATGGTAGATCCTGGTTTGAGTCCTGGACCCAACAGCTTGAAACTCACACCAGGCACATGTATATGCATGTACTCAAATTCCTGAATGGAGAATTGACAAGAAGGAATTGCTGCATGCCCAACCCCTCTGGGTGTTGATTTCTCACTTTCTCTCTCTCTCTGTCTCTATCTCTGGCAAGCATGCATGCCCTATCACAGAAATCTCCCTAAAAAGACAAAAAATTCTCCTTAAGTGTATATTCTCACTGCTCTTTGAAGATTAGGGGGAGATTTTTGTAACCTAGCATCATTTGAGATTTTCTTTATCTCAGGGATTTATGGAAACTTGGCTTAATGCCCTAATTTCAAGGTTTATGTGGTTATGGGGTATTTTCTATATCCTTCCTATGTCTCCATTCAAGTAACTGCACTTGGCATGAGCCTACCACAAGTTTCCATGAAAAAAAAAAAAAAAAAAAAAAAAAGCAAGCAGTAATTTTATCGAAGAGTTGGAAATACCACAAGGGAATGATCTCAAAACACGCAGTTCAGTCCAGTGCTGGGAAGTCGGGGTGGTGGTGGTGGGGGTAGGGTTAGAGCAAGGAAACAATGATAGGAAGAAAAGGATAAGAGAAAGTGGTGAGAAAAATGAGATGTGAATGTTAGAAATGCTTGATTTTTTTTCTAGTGTGACCTAAATTTTCTTAAGTGAACAACAACTATACTAGACACAGTTAATAATTTAAATGGCTTAAATAGTGCTTTTTGAAAGTGCTGGAAATGTTAAAAACCATTTCTTAAATGAAACTGGATATGTCTTCATTACTTATATCAGAAAGCATTGTGTTAGTGACAAAATGTGCATTTTAAGAAAATTTATAAATCAAACTGCAAAGATATTAAAAGATATCCTTGCTTGTTCAAAATTATTGTGTTTACAAGAAATCCAACCATAATTTGTAGTTAAATAAATAACTTGTTCTTGCCAAAACTTCAAATATTTTCCAGAAATTAAGTCTTCTCTAATTAAATTAATTTTTCTTACAATGAAAATCTACCTTTTAAAATACCTTTTCAGTCAATGAGGTTAGAGTTTCTAACCATTTGTATATAATATTAATAATCAAAAACAGAAATAAACTTTAAAAGAAACAAACTGCACTTTGACAAAGAGGGTACAACCTACACTTTGTATGTTCCCATTTCACTTCCAATTTTTTCAGCACTTGAGAAAACAGCTTGACATGTATATCAGCCACTGCTAATAACAGGAAACATTCCCATCATATTGTAAAGCAATGCTCGAGGCAAGGTATGTGTGATGAGCTTCATCGCGCACATGAGGAAACCAAGCTTTTTCCTATGATGTCATGATGCCTATTGATTTCTGAATTGACATTCAAACCTGATCAAGTCCAATTTTGTTTACATCAGGCCCACATGACAATATTTCTAAAACTGAATATCAGAGTACAAAGTCTGACCTATGGAAGTTCTTGGCCTTTGACTTGAGATGTCTTATCTAGTCCTTTAACATTTTGGTCTCCTATGCCAGAAGACAAAATCTTTTTTTTAAGAGTTTTTTGAATACGAGAAATACTAGATACCATCAAATGTCCAAACATCCAGATAATTGGAATCCCAGAAGGCAAAGAGATTCATAAGGGCATTGGTAGTCTATTCCATGAAATCCTGCAAGAAAACTTTCCAAACCTAGAGAGGCACTCAAAGATCCAGTTCCAAGAAATACAAAGAACCCCAAATAAGGTCAACCCAAGGAGATCTTCTCCAAGACACATTATAGCCAGATTGACCAAAACCACAGACAAAGACAAGATACTAAACTTGGCGAGAGAAAAACATCAAGTTACCTGTAAAGAATATTCCATCAGGATAACAGCAGACTTTTCATTGGAAACCATGTGAACCAGGAAAGAATGGAAAAATATATTCAAAGTGTTAAGGGAAAAGCAATTTCAACCAAGAATACTGTACCCAGCAAGATTATCCTTCATGTGGGAAGAAAAGATAAGAACATTCTCAGATAAACAAAACCTGAAAGAATTTACCAGCACCAGACCAGATCTCCAAGAAGTTCTCAAGGGTGTGCTATATCAGGAAAATTAAATACAGTCGCACAGAAATAAGAGTTCAAAAACTAAGAAAATGGCCAACTTAATCATAGGGACAAGTCTGTAGTTGAATATTATGTCCCATAATTTAATCAGGAAAATCGAACCACAACAAAAGATGAAGTACATGAGACTGAATTGGTGAAAGAGAATTTTATGACTTTTGACAAAAACATTGCTGATTTTCTTGTAGGCTTTGTTGTCTAGTTTTACGGATTTGTGTCCGTATTGAGCTGTCAATAGGTTCATGTACCTACTATTTGAACAGAATCCTAACCTGTTTCCTAGCTTTAAGTTTTAAGCAAAGTTTCTTAGCATTTCTTTGATTTAAGTTAAAACTGCTCTTTATTTTGCCCTCTTATGACTTTGAATTGTGTTACCAACCAAGGTTTGGGGAATGTCTTTGTTTTCACTAAGATCTTCTCATTTAAATCACAAAGGAAAAGAAGGATAAAGTAAAGTCATTAGACAACATTTGCTTATTTAAAGTTCTCTAACCTTGAGGCAAATGTTCTTAGAGGCAATATGGCAAAGTACTTAGGATCTTTAACTCCGGAGTTACCAACACCCCTGTGTGACGTTGGGTTGGATACTTATTCCTTTAGTGCTTCAGTTACCTTATTTATAAAATGAAGATATGATAGAACCCATCTCACAAGGTTGCTGTGAAATTTCTATTAATTAGTACTGTAAAGTTCGGCACATGGCTAGTATTATTCATTTCAGAAATACCATCTCATGCTTACTATGTACAGGGCACTGGGAATGCAGGCTAAAACAGACCCTGCCTTGGCAAAACTCATGTTTAGACTGAGAAAAGACCATCATATAGACAACATAAATAACAAAAGGGCCAGTTAAATGGTTTTCTGGTGGTAAGTAGTACATGGAAAAATAACAGAAGAGAGAGGGGCTAGGACATTCTGGGATATAGTGGGCAGTCAGAGACAAAACAAGGATATCAGGGAAAACTTCGCGGTCCCTTTTGAAACTTCTCACGGGTGGAGGCAGGGCTGTGTTCTCCTTTCTGTGGCTATCACCCTGAGCTGGCTTCCGATCTATTGTTTCAGTATGGGATGACCAAGGGACCCAATGGACCCCATGATGACATGCTCCAATTCCTAAAGTCCTCAATCACTGATGTATTTGACTAGACTAAACACACTCAGCTGGTGGACCTTTAGTTTTACATCACATCCGTTATTTATTCCTTCTCTCACTGGAACAGCCAGGCACAGGTACGAAATCAAGTCAGCACACAGCTGCTAGGATTCAAAATTTCAGTCTGTTCCTCTACCAGCTACTTTCCTCTACACACTTGAGGAGGGAATCTCTTGGCCCTCTTTTCCTCAGCTTTAAAAGAAAGGAAGCACTGGCCCAGCCATGGTGGCACCAGGGTGGGTACCACTGCACAGTGGCCAATCCATGTGAAACCTGGATTTTTCTTTCCCAGCCCAAGTGAAATAGGTCAGACACAGCGGTTCACATCTGTGGTCTTAACTAAGAAGATGAGGCAGGATCAGAATGTTCTAAGACCTCATCAAAAATCAATCAATCTCTCTTCTGCATGCTGCCTCATTAAAAACAAAAGAAAAGGTCTTTTACAAAGAATAAGGCCTCTCAAAACTCAGCATTGAATTTTTTTTCTCAGTAAGCTGTTACCTCTTCTAACTCCCACACTATTTGTAACTTTCTGGAGCTAGAAAAGGTCTCAGTTAACTCTTTTTTTTTTCTTTTTTCTTTTTTCTTTTTCAAACTGACTTCTTTTTTTTTTTTCTTTTTTCTTTTGCAAACTGACTTCTTCTTTATATTACATTGGATTACATATAACTTTACATTGACTTCCATTGCTTTTTCAAAAGGGAATGCCATGCATGTCAGTCAATACAGAGGCATCGATCTCCCCGCTTTATCATTCAAAGTCTTTTCCATGCATTTCCCAATAATTATTATTATTATAATTTTTTAAAACAGTCAATCACTATTTCTCATTTTGCTTGTTAAAAGACTTCACCCATCATGAAATACTTCCCAGACCAGTCCAGTTGAGAATACTATACACGTCATCTTCAACAGATAATAAACCATATCTGTTTCTCACTAACATCCCCTCTATTGTTCACTTGCTATCTTTCTCTATCCTCTTCTCTTTTTTTTTT
>NW_006159638.1:3545669-3553425 GCF_000334495.1 Tupaia belangeri chinensis
GGGCGGGGAGGCCCCCCGGCCGCGTGGCGCGCCCCCCCGGAGTGGGGGGGTGCCGGCCAGGCCGTTCCCGGCGCGTAACTCTTCATGCCACCCTATTAGAAAGTCAAAACAAGGGCCAGCAGGTAGCATGGTGGTTAAAGGCACTGGATTTCCCCATGGTCGACCATGGTTTGAGTCCTGGACCTGGCAACTTGGTCTATCACTTTCCCTTTCTCTCTCTGTGTCAAGTAATACTAATACTACTACTAATAATACCAACAACAACAACAAATGGAATTAAATAAATAAATCTTAAAAAAAAAAAAAGAAAGTCAAAACAATGGGCCAGCCTGTGGCATGGTGGTTAAGGAGCTGTATCTTACATGGCTGACCTGTGCAGTTTGAGTCCTGGATCCAGTAGGTTGAAAACATACTGGTCATGTGTACATGCATGGCCAAAATCTCAAAAGGAGTAATGAAGGTGATGGCCATCCCTCTTAGGGGGTGCTTTCTCACTTTCCTTCTCTTTTTCTCTCCCATAATGGCATGTACCCTCTGTCAAGTTTTTTAAAAAAAGAAAGAAGAAAGAAAAAGAAATTAAAAATTATGTTAAGATGCTTAAGATTTAAGGCAAGGCATTTCATTCATTTTACTGTAATTATTATTTTTTTTTGGAGAGATTTTTTTTTTTTTTGCTATAGGGCGCATACGCTCGCCAGACAGAGAGAGACAGAGAGACAGAAAGCGAGAAATCACCCCCGAGAGGGGATGGTCATGCCGCAATCCCTTCTCCTCCATTCTCCTCCATTCTCCTCTTGGGATCTTGGGCACGCACGCACACGCACCTGGCGTGAGTTTTAAGCCACCGGGTCCGGGACGCGAACCGCGGTCGACTACGTGGGAGTCCAGCGACATAGCCATTACGCTAACTGCTGGTTCCCCATTTTACTGTAATTATTAATGTAACTGTGTTATTAATTAGTTTATCTTTATTACTCTCTGTGTGGTGAGGTTCTCCTTTTGATCACTGAGAGTTCAAAAATGTATAGAATACTATGTTATGATAATTGTTACTAGAATAATTATTTCATGAATAATTTCAATCAGCTCTTCTTTGTACAAAACAGTTTTTCATGACTAAAAGGAATACAAATCCCTTATTTTACAACTGAAAAACAAAAAGTCAGAAGGTTAAGTAATTTGGCCAGTGTTATGCTGCTAGTTAATTAGCAGGGTTTGGTCAGGACTCCCTTCAGAGAACTTATAAATATAATTGTTGGTATTATTTTTGTAATTATTCATGTACAGGCTGGCTTTCTTCACTCCCAGTACATATATACATATTACTTTTAGCTCTGTCAGGGCCCAAACCATCTGTTTTGTTCTTTGCTGCATCCCCAATGACTAGCACCGACTCTTGAACATAATAGGTACTTAATAAATATCTGTTAAATAATGAATTAATGATTGGATGAATTCAACAAATGTGTATGCAGGTTCTATTATGATTTAGACACCAGTGCTTGGCTTGGGAGCTGTAGAGGTGAATAAAATAGGGTCCAGAAAAGACACAGACACAGAAACCAAGGGCTATAGGAAACCAGAACAATTATCCACACCAGCAAAGTGTGTTTCTTCTTTTTTTTTTTTTTCTTTTGAGAGATTTTCGCTATAGGGCACGTGCACTCGCCAGACAGACAGAGAGAGACAGAGAGACAGAACGCGAGAAATCACCCCCCAGGGGGGATGGTCACGCCGCAATTCCTTCTCCTCCATTCTCTTCTCGGGATCTTGGGCACGCACTCACATGCGCCCGGCATGAGTTTAAGCCACCAGGTCCGGGACGCGAACCGCAGTCGACTACGTGGGAGTCCAGCGACATAGCCATTAGGCTAACTGCTGGTTCCCACAAAGTGTGTTTCTTCTGCTCCTGGATTGGGAAGGCCCTGGAGAATCCAAGCTGGGAGCCTCTGCCTCAGACTCCATCATTACCCCCTGCAAGATCCAACACAGAGATCTCCTCTCCAGACCTGTACCATTCCCCACTACCCGAGTGCATATTGCATTCTGTTCTGTTTTATTCTAGACGAGTGGCTCATAGTAAGTTAAAAATACACCAACGTGTCCACAATTTCAGCAGAACAGATGACTCACAGTTCAAATCACATGAAGGGAAATGATTATAAGTCAACTTTGAACTTGCTGGTTCCAGGGTAGTTTAAGGCCCTAGCCTGCCTAGTTCAATGAAGACACTTGTGGAATTGTTTCCATATGTGGTTCATGGTCATGTGTAGAATTGATTTCCCAGTCTCCTTAGGATCCTTCTGATGTTACTAGCGTGGTACTGTAATAGTTGAGAAGTTAAGTAACAGTCGGATTGAATTCTTTTTCCATTGATGAGGGCACAAGAGGGGAGAGATGAGATTCTTTCCCTCCCATGCTCATGTTCAAATTTCCAATCATGAAGAGTCAGGAGTCATGAAGAAGGAAGTGCTCTTACTTCATCCTAGTCACTCGACAAATTATAACCAGAGCCTGTTCTCCTAAGCACTGATGAGAAAGTGGTGTCACTGGAGGAAAAAGATTCTTCTCTCTCTTGGGGGCATAAGTTGTAGCCATCTATTAGGTCTACCTTCTCTCTTCCAGGAGAGTTCTCAGGCTGGAAACTCAACCATATGATGAAGTAAAAGTAAAGATACAGCTGCTGTATGTATAGTTCAAATAGAAAACAGACTAAAAGAATTATAGTAGCAGTTCCTGTATGTTACCATAGATTAAATATTTCAAAATGAAATGCTTCATGTAGAAATTTAGCACTAGGGGCTCAGCTGCACACTGCTATTGATAAGGTGCTGTGCTCTACAGGCTGGGCGCACATGGAAGGCCCAGGTTCTAATCTCTGTCCAGTGTAACGGCACGTGCAGTGGCATGCACCTGTAATCCAGTGACTTGGAAGATTGAGTCAGGAGGACTGCAAGCTGCAGGTTAGCCTAAGCAACATAGTAAGACTTTGTCTAAAAAAAGTCAGGCTTGATGGCTCATACTTGAGTCCCAGATGAAACACTGATGTAGGAGGATTTAGACAGAGTCATTTTTAAAAAACAAGTTTAAAAATGTTAGCAGTGGGCAGTGGCCATCAGTGGAATGTTCTTCACAGGTCAGCTGAGTAATACAAGCCTTTTTTATTGAATAAAATAACTTAGAAGAACGCTGGTTAAATGAAGAAATCGGTAAGAAAAAATGGTATGTCAAGTTTTAGAGAAGGTGGGAAATACGTACCAGAGTTATTCCATACAAAAATCTTCTTAATAGAAATTTTAAAATTTTAAGGAACCAGGGAAGTAGAGAACTTAATAAATTCTGGGATAATATCAACAACAACAACAAAAAAATAGGGGATATTTATGATATATAAAGATGCATACAATTGTGAAAATAAATAAATGACCAAAAATTTAAAATTGAATGTGAAGAGGTGCTCACTTGGCAGTATTTTAATATTCTTAATAATGATCAATACAGAAACAGTATAAGAAAGCAAACAGAGGAACCAGCAGGTGGCATTAGCAGCATAGTGGTTACATCGCTGGACTCCCACATGGCCAACCATGGTTTGAGTCCTGGACTAGGTTGGCTTGAAAATCACACTGGGTGTGTGTGTGTGCATGCCCAAGATTTTGGGAGGAGAATGGATGAAAAGGGATTGCAGTGTGACCATCCCCGTTGGAGGGTGATTTCTCACTTTCCTTCTCACTGTCTCTGTCTCTCTCTCTCTCCAGTGAGAACATGCACCCTAAGGCAAAAATCTCTTTAGAAAAGAAGAAAGAAGAAAGGAAGAAAGAAAGGAGGAAGGAAAGAAAGAAAATAGAAAGAATATATTTTCTTCACATGGAGTGTGAAATTATTACTGTGAGTTGGGATTATTAGGATAGAGTTATTAATATTGGAACTATTTATGCATATTCATACGTAAATTAATATTATACTGCATCATCATACACGTTCCTATTCATGGAAAAGTAGAGCTAGTGGCCTCTCCTACAGAAGAAGATACAACTGGAAGAATCAGTGGACAGAGCTGATGATTTGGTCCCCGCACCTTCTGGTCCCTGTCTCGTTGATGACTGCCGTGAAAGTGGTAATAGCCATACCATCACATCGTGTGTACTTGTCAGAGAGCCTAGGCATTTCACAGACATCAATAAACTTTACTAGCACAAATACAGACAATGAAGTTACTTTGGTAATGAATAATTTAATTTATTATGTATTCTCAAAGTTTTTGAACACAAACAGTACAACAATGGGCACCGAATTGCTGCCATGAAAGTACTTCTTATTTACAAAACAACAACATATTTATTGGTTGAGTGATCTAATGGCATATGAGGCAAATGAGCTTACCAGTGAAATTTATACTTTCTTCAATAATTAAAGCATTTTCAAGCTCCAGTGATTCTCATCTTTTTAAGCATTCAAGACCATTAAGAGACAGTTCAAAGAAAATAAGCCAACAAGCCCATATTTATCAAGAGCCAAGATAACAACTAAAACTTAAAAGCACCCACTTAGAAGTTGTTTATAAGAATTTATACCCGTTTGTTTTTTTATGTCTGGTTCATTACCATCATTTCTAATTTACTCTGAGACATAGAACCAGGCCCATCCACAGTAGTGTGTGCTGCTGAGATGCTGCTCTCTGCAAGCTGGGACCACATGGATGGCAGGTTCAATTCCTTGTCCAACCTAATGGCTAGAAACAGTGGTATGTGCCTCTAATCTCAGCAGTTAAAGAGCTGATACAGGAGGACCAGAAGCTCAAGGCTGGCCTGGACAATATAGCAAGACCATCTCTGAATGAGCCAGGGGCAGTGGCACATACCTATGGCCCCGTAACTCAGGAGGCTGAAGCAGGATTGTAACACAAGATCCTGTCAAGAAGAAAGATAAGAAGAAAGGAAGGAAAGGGTGAAGGAAAGAAGGAAGGTAAAAGAGAGAAGTAATGAGAAAATTAGAGAAAGAAAGAAAAGAAGGAGGAAGACTCGGCTTCTTGAAGAGACTGAGAGGAGAGTAACTGTAGTGAAGGACAAGTAGCAAGAACGAACCGAGGATTGAATATGGAAAAATGTGACCATCCCTTTTCCACATTTCATTAATTTCTTTTTATTTCAAGGTAAAATTGTGCCACCACAGTTTCCTCAAGCTCAAATGACAAACTGTTGCCACAGTTATAGCGTTTTCAGTGCACAGGTATTAATTATCATTTTGATTCTAGTACTTGATGTATCTGTCTCATAAAAACTTAATTTTGAAAAAAGAAAGGTTGAACAAAATGCTACAGGATTTTATGGGAAATAGTTATTTCATGATACAGAAACCAAGGAAAGCTTTATGGAGAGAGTTATATTTCATCAAGATCCTTGAAGCAAGAAGAATTTATCCATGTAGAATTAGGAAGATAATTCAGGCAGAAAGAAGAGCCCCAGTAAAGAAAGGAAGGCATGAAACCAGCCTAACCAAGGGACAAGGAGGAAATGAGTCTAACGTGAGCTTATAGTGTGGTAGGGAGAGAAGTGGGTAACTAGGATCAAGGGTTTTAATAATAGAATAATATATTTAATAAGCAACAACCTAGAATTTAGAGACCAAAAAAATCAGGTTTTAGGTTTCAACACTTTATTGACTGTATCGATTAACAATAACTCAGTGAGTTAGGGATTAATGAATATGACTATTTTTATAAAAGGGAAAACTGAAGCTCAGATTGGTTGATAACATGCAGACATCAGGTATGTGGGTGAGAAAGAGACAAGGCTGAGATAACGACTCCACAGCCTCTGCTCCTTCCACTCTGCTGATTGGCCTGTGTTGCATTGTCATCTTCGGCTTCGTAGCCTTTTTCTCTGTGGAGATCACAAGCATTGTGCCACACTGGCTGTCACTTTGTTTTCTAAAAACCTGGCACTGTGCTTGGCATACAGTATGTGATAAATATATAACTGAATGAAAGAAGGGACATTTAGCATTTGTCGCGGCATAACCAGAGCCCAAGAGAGAGGCCAAGGCTGAAGATAAACAAGTAAAGAAGTCACCTGTGGAAATGTCATTAGTATAGCCATAAGATAGATGAATGGAAAGATGTTCATAACAAATAAATAGCATTTCATGAATATTCTGACTTTATGCTGACTATAAGAATATTTTCTTTTTCTACTCTTATTGAATGGTAGCTATCAGTCCCGAAGATTTCAGGGAGATTGTACTCAAGAAGCCACCACAACCATGTTAAAAACGCCCTCATTTGAAAGTGGGAGCTCAGGATAACAGAGATATAAAAAGCTTATTTTCCTTTCATAATGGTAGTTCCAATAATGGGTCTTCCAACATCTCATTAGTACGAAACAATTTTCACAAATAGCACTTGCCAGTTTCTAAAAACTCACAAATAAGAATGTTGGAGAAGAGGAACACTGTATAAAATTTCCTTAAAAGGAATATGCCATAGTTTTGTACAATTTTTTTCTGGGGATGAGAATGCTGATGACCTCTGGGATTCTATTTGGAGCTTGTGACTTGAAAATAGATTAATTGATGAGAGGCTTTGTTTTGTTCTAAATAACGGAAGTGTAGCAACAGGCAGCAGTTTTTTAGAAAGGCACGAACAAGGTCATAACAACCTTTTTCTCTCCTGATGATTGTGATTCTGTGAAACCAAAGGGACCACAGACAGCTGGATGGGAATGATACCTATCACCCAGCACCAATTATCAGAGATTAGTAGACACTCTCTAATTGCATCCTGCTTGCTAGCTACAGGCATGGGTAATAGTGAAGGCAATTCAAGCACCAAATTACAGTTACGATAAAAAGAAGCTTTTGTCTATTACTTGATACAATTTGTTTTCTCCTCCCCAACTAAGGTAGGCTCATTGTTGATAGGACTGAAAATGATAATGGTGGAAAATAATGTCTCAACTAAATGTACAAATTCCAAGTACATCAAGAAATGGGGCTACAATACAAACAGAAGTAATATCTAAATTTATTATAAATTACTCTAATCATTTTAGAGGTTTTTTTTTTTTTAACATGACACTGTGGTACACTGCACAGGGGTATGACTATGAGAGCACATTTTGGGGGCTAGGGAAGATTAGAGAAACAGGTACATGAATAAGACACAAGGCAGTATAGAAGTATAAGTAACATTCTTGAAAGGACTAACGAAGCCACTACTTAAATCCATTAGAACTAAATAAAGATGGCTTTCATGGAGAAGACTACCTTTAAGCAGAGACTTGAAGTGAGACTATTTCACTAAATGAAAAGCAGAGTAAACTAATTATAAACCAAGGTAATCAAATAAATAAGGGTTCAGAAACAAAAAAAAAAAAAAAAAAAAAAAAACAGTGCAGAACACATGGGTTATGTGTGACCAGTATAGTGTAAGATATACCTAGTAAGGTAAACTGGAATGAGATTAAGGAAGACCTAAACTCCATGCTAAGAAATTTTTACCATCTGCTGGTCCCATTGCAATTGTTCTTTATATCAGTTCCAATAGAACTTTTGGTACTGATGAAAATGTTCTATATCTGTACTACCACTATGGTAGCCACTGAAGTTGTATGATATTTAGCATCTGAAATATGGCTAGTTTAAGAAACTGAAGTTTTAATTTTATTTAAATTAATGTATCTGAGTGTAAGTTACCGCACAGGCTAGTGGGTACCCTACTGAATATTGCAGACAATGGTAGCCACACACATTTTTTTTC
>NW_006159638.1:3553520-3566924 GCF_000334495.1 Tupaia belangeri chinensis
ACAAAAAAAAAAAAAAAAAAAAAAAAAAAAAAAAAAAAAAAAAAAAAAAAAAACAGTGCAGAACACATGGGTTATGTGTGACCAGTATAGTGTAAGATATACCTAGTAAGGTAAACTGGAATGAGATTAAGGAAGACCTAAACTCCATGCTAAGAAATTTTTACCATCTGCTGGTCCCATTGCAATTGTTCTTTATATCAGTTCCAATAGAACTTTTGGTACTGATGAAAATGTTCTATATCTGTACTACCACTATGGTAGCCACTGAAGTTGTATGATATTTAGCATCTGAAATATGGCTAGTTTAAGAAACTGAAGTTTTAATTTTATTTAAATTAATGTATCTGAGTGTAAGTTACCGCACAGGCTAGTGGGTACCCTACTGAATATTGCAGACAATGGTAGCCACTCACATTTTGATCAAGAGAGTAACACGATTGGAGAGGTGCTTCAGGATTTGTTTTCCTTTGCACAGTCTAAAATGTTGATTTGGAAATGCAGCCTCTTTAATCACTGATTGTGTATCTCCATTAGGTCTTTAGTTTTATTATTTCATCTAGTTAGAAAACAGTATGAATGTTAATTAATTGTATTGTGGGAGAACAATTAATAGAACAAAGTGGCTAAATGGACTAGGGAAAAAAAACAGGAGCAGATGGTAAATTCTGATAAGTTTTAAAAATTTCTAACACCAACATGAATGTCTTGTGACTGTTGAGAAACAGGACATTTTATTCCTTGGATGGAAAAATTATATCTTACTCATCCTAGGCTGATTAATGTATGTATTACTAATGCATTGTTCATAAGACCTATAGTGAAGACACAAAAATAAAGCAATATAGACACCCAAAATTGTGCCGGTTCTGACACACATACGTGATTTAAAAATTTTAGACCTCTAGGGTCACAGAATTGCTATTTGTCAATAATGATAAAAAGAATAATAAAAACTCAAGTGTGTTATGTGTGTTCTGTGAAAACAAATTTTAAGCAATAAATTCATCTCATATATTTGGTTTTCTCTGGGGCTTATATAGGACTCAAGAAAGCTTTCACTTTGAAGCATATGTCAGAACATTTGTTTAAATCAAAATGAAAATACTTCTCTATATATTTTACCTGTAGCTTTGAAATTTAGAGACTCCTAGGAGTTCAAGTTATTCCCTTGTTTATATCTATCAAGATGAGTTAGGTTGACTGGCTAAGTGGTGAAGAATAGATTGGATGGAATTATAGATTTCCCACCGGTAGGTGAAATATTTATGCAGAAAAATGGACTCTGAAATTCTAAAGTAGTAAGCTACAAATGAAGAAGTGGAAATCTCTCTCTCCTACTTGCACCAGAGCTAATGCAACAAGTTAGTCAAACCAAAATATTGAAGAACTTAGAAGTTCAAATGGCTGCCATGAACCAAAGGTTGTAAATAAAAGAGAAATGTGATTGACAAGCAGTAGAGAGAGCCTTTCAGAGCAGGTTGTCCTGCTGCCCTCGGGGGTGCACAGAGTTCTGTGCTGTGTATCTGCTTTTGTAAGTTAACAAGCTGCTTGAGGCCAATTAATTGTCTCCAAACTATCCTTCATCCAAACACCACAAGTCACACTTTGTCTCCTACACCACTCCAATCTGTCAAGAAATTCTGTTCAATTTCCGATTCTACCTATATGCATAGAGCCTAACCAGTTCTCATTGCCTCTGCTGCCAGCATCCTCATCTCTTCCTTCCTGAACTTTTACCTGAATCATGAAAGCCTCCCCACTATTCTCTCTGTTCCTGTCTTTGCTCTCTTAACTATTCCTAAACTGGTTGACAGATGATCCTTTTAAAATGTAAATCAGGCCATGTTAGTCTTGGCTCAAAACTCTTCACTAATTTCCCATTCAGTTCAGAGTAAAAGTCCAAGAACTGGTGAATGATTTATAAGACCCTAATTGGTTTGGCCCCATTTCTCTGTGCCTTTCTCCCTTAACCTGCTCCCACCATGTTGGCCTTCTTGCTGTTGCCAGCATATGGCAGGAAACCCCCCACCCCAGACATTGGAACTAGCCACTCTCTCACCTCTTCAAATCTTTGCTGGAATGTCACCTTCTGGAGGCTTTCTCTGACAACCCTATTTGGAACTGTAACCAGCCTCCTTACTCTCCTTTACTTTTTTCCCCATGACATTTGATATTGCTTAATAACTATATAATGTTTCTTTATGATATATGTTGTTTATCATCTCCCTTTCCTAAATAGATGCGCCATGTATGTATCTATATGCTCCACATATGTATCAATAAGCTCCACGTATGTATCTATATACTCCATGTGTGTATCTATATGTTCCATGTATGTATCTATGGCACAACAGTGCCAGTGATGCCTGGCACATAGTAGGTGCTCAAGAAATATTTGTTGGCTGAAGTATCATCAAACTTTATTTTCATTATAATTTCTGTAGCTTAATTTTGTATTTAGAAACCATTGTATTTTAGGGGACCAGCAGTTGGCATAGTGGCTATGTTGCTAAACTCCTATGTAGTCCACCACAGTTCAAGTCCCAGATCCTGTGACTTAAACTCACTCCAGGCATGTGTGCATGCATGACCAAGATCCCGAGAGGAGAATAGAGGAGAAGAGATTGCAGCATGGCCATTCCCCTGGGGGGTGATTTCTTGCTTTCTGTCTCTGATTGTCTCCATCTTTCTGGTGAGTGCATGCACTCTATAGCAAAAAACCTCTCCAAAAAAGAGAAAATTTTTTTAAAAAATTGTATTTTTAGACATTACAAAAACATTGCTTGAGGTAAGTTTTCTCATATAAATACAGATATTCCCTATAAATCAGGAATCCCTATAAATGGCATTAATGTTCTTTCATATTATTAAAATCATAGCATAATTTTAAAAGGATTTAACCCATTTGTTTCTTAAATATTAGGGGTCCAGTCCATGGTGTGGTGGTTAAGGTAGTTAGATCCCACATGGCCAACTGTGAGGTTTGAGTTCTGAACCTGGCAGATTGAGAAACATGCCGTGTGTGTGTGCCTGCATGCCTGTCCAAAATCCCCAAAGTGGGGAGAAACAGAGGAGAAGGGATTGCAGCATGACCATGCTCCAAGGGGGTTGATCTCTCACTTTCCCTTTCTCTCTGTCTCTCTGTTCCTCTCCAGCAAGTCCATGCACCTTCTAGGGGGGGAAATGTATAAAGTAAATATCAGAAAGTTTGGTTTTTCCCACTAGCATAACACTTTTTTTTAAGAATTATTTTATTTAACTTTACTTATTTATTTATTTTCTTATTTTAATTTGACCAGAAAGGGACAGAGTGGGGGCGGGAGGTAAAAAAGCAAGCAGCCAGGTCTGGGACTCATACCGCAGTCAGCCATGTGGGAGTCTAGCTTCCTTAACCACTACACCACCTGCCTGATCAATCCGAGGGTAACTTTTAAAATTTCTTTGTCTGAGTCCTAGGCATTCTTTTTTTTTTTGAAGAGGTTTTCGCTATAGGGCTCATGCACTCACCAGACAGACAGAGAGAGACATAACGAGAAATCAT
Organism: Tupaia belangeri chinensis; assembly: GCF_000334495.1. Lineage (NCBI taxonomy): Eukaryota > Metazoa > Chordata > Mammalia > Scandentia > Tupaiidae > Tupaia > Tupaia belangeri. The sequence continues at coordinate 3,557,062 of NW_006159638.1, forward strand.
TCCCCGGTGGGGATGACCATGCCACAATCCCTTCTCCTCTCGGGATCTTGGGCACGCACGCACACGCACCCGGCGTGAGTTTTAAGCCACCGGGTCCGGGATGCGAACCGCGGTCGACTACGTGGGAGTCCAGCGACATAGCCATTACGCTAGCTGCTGGTCCCTGAGTCCTAGGCATTCTTTAGAAATGGATATAGATATTTAATTCCTGTATCCATGTGTACCTATTTTAGGCTAAGCATTGCCCAAAGTAACAGAAATATGAAGATTTCTAGGACATAGTACCTGTCTGTAAGAAGCTCAGAAACAGTGACAGAGACCAAACTGTAAACAAAATTTTACCTATATACCGCATGTTTGTGGCAGCATGTTTTTTAAAAAGGTACTCACTATGTATCCATCCTTCTGCTTCAACCTCCTGAGTAGCTGGGACTACCAGTGCATACCACCGTACTTGGCTTTTTTGGGGAGGATGACGCTGTGTTGCCCAGGCCAGCTTTGAGCTCAAAATTGTTCTTCCCTCAGCCTCTTGAGTAGCTGGGATTACAGATGCATGACACTGCACCTGGCCCTTAGGATGGACCAGGACTTGAACTTGAACATCTAATTAGGACTCAGCCTATAGAGCACAACATCTTAGCAGTATGTGGCACTGTAGTTGGGCCTATAGCAACAGTGTGACTGTAAATGCAACAGTAAAGAAACAAACAACAAGCTATACATTGCAAATTCATTTTGAAATATGCTGATTAAATTTTTAAGAGATTTTTTTTGCTACAAGGTGTGTGCACTCACCAGAGAGAGAGAGAGAGACATAAAGTGAGAAATCACCCCCGGGGGGGAAGGCCACACCTCAATCTCTACTCCTCCATTCTCCTCTCAGGATTTTGGGCATACAATCACATGCACCCAATGTGAATTTTAAGCTGCTGGGTCCAGGACTCAAACCGCAGTTGACTACATGGGAGTCCAGTGATGTAACCATTATGCCATCTGCTGGTCCCAATGTGCTAATTAAATTATAAAATAGCATGGAACAGTTGGGAGCATGTGGAATTTACAAGTGAGATTTTTGAGTTTGAATCCCAATTTCATCATCTTTTACTTTTCATGAATAACTCTTTACTAAAGTGCAATATGCATACAGAAAGATATGTGTCCTATCTGTGCAACTAAATGAGTTTTCACAAAATAAACATACCCTGTAACCCACACCCAAGTCAAGAAATAGAATGTGAGCAGTAGCCCTGAAACCTTCCTTGAACTCTATCTCTATCACTTCACTCACCTGTGGGTAACCACTGTCCTGATTTTGAACTGTGTCATTAGATTTTGTCTGTTTTTATTTTACTTTATATAGAACCATCTTCTTTTGTGTATCTTTTCTGTCTTGTGCTTGCTCAATATCATATCTGTGAGACTCATCCAACTATATTGTTGCAAGTCTCAAAGTGTATAATATTCTGTTTTGTGAATATGATTTACCTATACATTCTACTATTGGTGTACACTGAGTAGTTTCCAATTTGGGGTTATTTTGAATGGTGCTTCTATGAAGCTTGTAATACATATCTTTCAGTAAATATACATATGCATATGTTCAGCTTTAACAGTTATTTACTAATAGATTTCTAGAGTAGTTCTACAAGTTGACATTTCTCCAGCAGTTTAGGTGAGTTCAACAGCCTCACTAACAATGATATTTACAGTCGTTTGTTCAATTTAACATTTTAGTGATTACATAGTTGTACCACTTTGTGACATTAGTTTTCATTTTTCTGCTGACTAGTGAAGTTATTAGCATTTCACATACTTAATGGCCATTTGAATTTGAATTTGGATGTCAGCTTTTTGTGAAGTGTTTGAGTAAGTACTCTTCATTTATGTTGTTTGGTTTTTGTTTTGTTTTGTTTTTAAGGCAGGATCTCTCTCTACAGGGTCACTATTCTATACCTCAGCCTCCCAACTACATGGACAAGCAAGTGCCACCATATATGGCTCTTTTAAGACATGGTCTCACTTGGTCACCTGGACCAGCCTTAAGCTTGCAATCCTCCTATTTCAACCTTTCAAGTTGCTGGGGTTACAGATGCATGCCTCTATATTCAATCAGGAATTGAACCAGGGTCTCCCATGTGGTCCTTCCCTGAGGAGCATAACATTACAGTGTCACACACCACCACAGCTGAGAGCCTACACATTTTTCTGTTGGGTTGCCTTTTTATATTGACTTGTAGAAATTCTTTATATATGTGAGTCCTTTATTGGATATATGTGTTGAAAATATTTTCTCCCATTCAATAGGGTGCCTTTCTATTATTTTAATTGTGTCTTTGGAAGAGACATTCTTCTCTCAATCTCTCTCTCTCTTTCTCTCTCTCTCTTTCTCTCACCAGAGGGCACAAGTGCCAGAGAGAAAAGAAGGGAGAGAAAGACAACATCTTCTAATGGGCTGTGGTCATACTGCAATTCATTTCCTCCATTTTTCCAAGCTGCCAGAATTTAGGGCACACACATACACACACACACACACACACACACACACACACACACACACACATGCCTGGAATGGTTTTCAACAGCCAGGCTGGGATCCAAACAACAATCAGCCATGTGGAATCTGGCTTTCAGTACACAAGATTTAACTACTGCACTACCAGACTGACCCCTCTTACTCTTAATGTACTCTGATTTATCATTTATTATTATTATTAACACTTTAAAAGTCTTATTTAAGAAATCTTTGTCTGCTTGTTGGTCATAAATACGTTCTCTGTTTTCTTTTTAAAACTTTATGGTTTTACTATTGGCACTGAAATCCATATGGAATCAATTTCTGTGTGTATGATTCAATCACTCTTGCATGATCTGAGACTCAGTTTCATTTTCTATTTATCAAAAAGTGGCAAGTAATGCCTACTTCAAGTTATTGTTGTGCCAATTAAATAAGATAATATGATAAAATTCCTTATACCTTAAGCCCCACAATGTGTAAAATACCACACTGGGCAACCTGGCAGACACAAAGACAAATCCCATCCAAAAGGCACTGATAGCATATCAAAGAACAGTTTCGTGAGTAACTATTCTATAAGGCAGAATATAATAAGTACTGTAACAGAGTCAGAAACAAAGAATGATCATGGGAGAGCAGCAAAAGAATCAGTGATGGAGGAAAAGGAATTATAAGAAAAAGCATCCGTGTTAGAATGGAAATGCCAGAAAGCAGACTTAGAGAGTGACATGTGAATAAGGATGGAAGTTTTTTAATGTACAATTTTTATCTATTAAAATATTATTAAATGAATATAATCCTTATTAGTGAGGGTGTAGTAAAATTGGAACTCTCATCCACTCAAAATACTGTTATGGCACTATAAATGGATAAGACACTCCTAGAAACTTAGCAAATAAATTAAAAACCATAAAATTCATTTTCCTCCTTTATTTATTTATTTTTTTTTTTGGAGAGATTTTCACTGTAGGGCGCGTGCGCTCGCCGGACAGACAGAGAGAGACATAGAGACAGAAAGCGAGAAATCACCCCCCAGGGGGGATGGTCACGCCGCAATCCCTTCTCCTCCATTCTCCTCCCGGGATCCTGGGCACGCACGCACACGCGCCCGGCGTGAGTTGTAAGCCACCGGGTCCGGGACACGAACCGCGGTCGACTACGTGGGAGTCCAGCGACATAGCCATTACGCTAACTGCTGGTTCCCTCCTCCTTCATTTTTTAGATATGGTCTCACTGTTGTGATCTTCTTGCCTCAGCCATCCAGGTAGCTGGGACCACAAGTGCATGTGACCACACCAGCTGTTCTTCCAGACAAGGTTTTGCTTTGTTGCCCAGGCCAGCCCAAGTTCACCATCCTCTGTATCGACTTCCCTGAGTCACTGGGGTTACAGGCACAGGCCACCACAGTCAGCCTTTAGAGTGGAACAGGAGTCGAACTCAGGCCTCCTATGTGGTCCCAGCCTACAGAGTACAACACATTAGTAGTGTGTACCACCACAGCCAGACCGTGTTTTCTATTTTCTTTTTCAAGTTTTTCCAGAGGGGACATACACTCAACAGATAGACACAGGCAGTGAGGAAGTATGCCCCATTGGCCATTTGGCCATGGTCATGCCGCAATCCCTTCTCCTCTATTTCTCCCTCCTTTCAGGATTTGGGCACACATGGCTGGCATGTTCATCAAGCCCAGTCCAGGGCTCAATCTGCACAGTTAAGCAGACTATGTATAATTACACACATCTCCATGCCCTATATAGCTCTCTTTTCAAATGGCTTCGTAACAATTCATTGAGAAGCTTTGACATAAATAACATAACCCTTTTCTCCTACGGTTACACATTTTGGTTGTTTCTGTTATGCTAGTATAGCAATTCTGTTGTGAAGAACTCTCTACATATTTCTTTCACATTTAAAATTATTCCTTAGAATAAACTTCTAAAAGTGGCCTGTCTGGAAAAAATAGAAAATATAGGTCAGCTAGTGGCATGGTGGTTAAGGTAGTTGAATTCCACATGCTTGACTGTGCAGATCCAGTCCTGGACTGGGCTTGAAGAACATGTTAGGCACGTGTATATGTGTTGCCCAAATCTTTAAAGGAGGGAGAAATAGAGGAGAAGGGATTGCTGCATGACCATGGCCAAATGGCCAATGGAGCATACTTGCTCACTTTCCCTTTTTATGAAAAGCTACATACGTGAGGAAATGACTGAAAAGGAAAGCAGCTAATATGTGAATAGTTTTTTGAGAATAGTGAAAATAGTTTTTAAAAGTCTATTTTTAAAATTTTCTATTAACTGATTTTTTTTATCATATGAGTGTCCCTGTTACAACTCTCCTCCATATATCTGCTTTTGTCATAATATCAAAATACATTAAGACATTTATCTGCACTTAGTTATTAGAAATCTATTTCTTCCTAAAACACAGTAAACACTTTGAGTCCTGTTTTTTGTATTCTTAGCTCCAGACTTGAGTCTGAAAGTTATTTCATGAATGTTTGACCAATGACTACATTAATTAATCAATAGATAAATCACATGTTGTTTTCTAAATTGTAGCTACATTTTTTTAAAATAGGAATTATTGGGGCTGACAGGTAGCATGGTGGTCAAGGTGCTGGATTCCCACATGGCTGACCACAGTTCAAGTCTTGGACCTGGTGGCTTGCTGTCTCACTTTCCCTTTCTCTCTCTGTCTCTGTCTCTCTCTCTCTCATCAAATTAGAAATAAATAAATAAATAATGCTTGAAAATTATTTATCTTGGATATTTCTTCTAATCCTTTCAGACATTATAAGAGAGTTTTCAGTTTCTTACTTCTAATCCAACACTTTCTAATGGTCTTTGAGATCCAGAATTTAAGTATCTGACTGAGTTACTTGACCAGTGTGGGGTAAAAACAATACATAAATAAATAAAAATACAGCACAGGGAAATTCCTCTTTGGTTGAAGAATCGTGTTCTACACTATTATGCCAGCTTGTGTTTACCCCAGATTTTACAGACTAGCGTATTTGCTCCACATGTACCAAAAAAGTAAAAGTCTCAGAAAAGCCTTCTAAAAACAATACTTGTAAACAAGGAACATACTTATCAGGACAATATACACAAACATGAGAAAGGAAAATCTTGCATATTTAGTATTTTTCTCAGCAAACAAAATATTTCCAAATTTCCCACAGATATAAATGGCACAGTGGGTTGTTAATTAGTGAGGGAAGTAGAATAATTACAAGAGATTGTTTTTAGTGCTGCATGAAATTCAACACTCAAAAGTCTGTTAAATAGGAACATTGAATTGCCTGTACAACCTCTTGAACCAAGCAAGAACTTCTAAACAGCAAAGGACTTTGAACAATTGGAAAATCTACTGAGGCAAACTTGTTACACATGTTTTGCTATGTGTCTAAATAATATAGTTCCTCCCAAATATCTGCTTAAAAAAAAAAAAAGCAATAAGGAAGGAAGTATGGAATGACTCTTAGAAAACACTGAAAGGTGGGGACCAGCAGGTGGTATGGTGATTAAGGCACCGGACACTCCCACTCCCACATGGACAATCACGGTTGAGTCCTGGTCCTGGCGGCTGGCTTTCTCACTTTCGCTCTTTTTCTCTCTCTCTCTGGTATGAGTCTGTCTCTCTCTGGTCAAATTAAAATAAGTGAATAAATAAATAAAATAAAATAAAGTTTTTAAAAAAAGAAAACACTGAAAGGTACCAAATAAAATTGTGACAGTCCTTTATAAACTTGAAAGATATTATGATCGTAATGTTTTAAAGAATGATTATTATATAGGGATTAAATGGCATAGTTTTGCAGTTGAACTGATGCTTTTAGGAGTATAACCTTAAAATTAGGCTGAGTCTCAGTTATCCCATTTTCATAACAAGACTAATACATACGTCACACATTGTTTTAAAAATTAAATATGACATATGTATAAATAATATAGTTTACATAAAATGCTTAGCATTTTATGAAAAGTGCTTTCTATCAACCACATCAATGCCTAGGGCATTGTGTTAAACCCAAAAATTAGATTGTTGGGAATGTTATGACATATTTTTCTATGTTTTTCTATGCAAAGATGCATCAAGACTTTCCCGGCGATTTAATATATTTTTACCTATTATTATGGCCAAACGTATCATTGCATTATTACTATCAACCAGACCAATGCCTATGGCTGATCCCATTAGGCTTTCTTCTTGGAGCAAGAAAGTACAACATGAGAAGAATTTTGCACTTTATGGCTAAAATTTCGTATAGTTAAACTGGATCCAGTTATATTATAGATGGCACAAATAAATATTAGGAGTGGATGATGGTATGTGCTTAGACTTCAGCCATCTCTGTCGGTCTGTTTAGGGTTTAGGGAGTGCTGTCATGAATATACAGCCCTTTGAGCCTTCTTAATGTAGATGGGCAGATGGTCTCTGGTCATAGACCCTCAAATAAAAGGACAGAGCAGGCATGGCCCTTTGCTTAGACATAGCCTGTGTGTTAGTGGTAAGCCCTACTTAGGGATGACCCAGAAAAATATTCTTACCAAGAGTTTCCTCTTCAAGGATGTCTGGCCCTTTGGAAATCCTAGTCATTATCTCAAACACCCACATCCTCTGCCACTTCCACAGAACATCTGGGCTTCCTACCCAATTGTTTCGAATCAGCAGTGTTAACTGATTTTCATCATCACACTTGTCATTATCTGATATGTTCTTGCTTATATCTTTTTTTGGATTTTAATTGTTTACCCTTCCTTTGTATATCAGTGTCTGGTGTTGTTTATGCATTTTATTGACTTACTGTTCATTTGCACTGCTTATACACACTCTCCTGTAGAAGGTATGTTTCTCAACAATAATAAGACATGTCTGTCTTACTCATTACCGTATCTCAGAACCTAGCGCACTCTTAAAGTATAATCAGAACAGATTCTATCCAAAGACACCAGACGTGCAGCAGTCATTTCTGTGTGTTAGAGCTTACAGGAATGCATCCCTAAACAAAGGATGAGGACTCTAGATAGTTCATAACAAGGAATAATAAGCCAGATTTTCCATGGCAAGGATGTATTTGGTGTCCTTGTCCTTCCTCTTTCCTCTCTTAGAAAACCATCAGTCCAGCTTGTAAGCATCATATCCCTCCACATAACTCTTCCCTAAGGAACCCATTTGCAAAAGTAATTATGAAGATCTTCTCTCTTTCATACATTTCTCTCACCCTGGAATACACCAAAAAAGGCTCTAATTGTTGCTGCATAAGGGTGCTTGAAAACTTTGCATGTCTTTTTTTTTTCCAAACAATCTACAACTTTCAGTGCAATGCACTTTTTCTTATCTACTCCCTTTTAACTAGCAAATCGCCACCCCTTGCCCAACTACAACAAAGTTATCTTATTAGAGTCACATGGTACATCACCATTCAAAGACCTGGACCAGGCAGAGAAAGATGTGAACTGTGCTCTGCCAGATTCTTATCTGTAAGGATGACCTTGAAAAGTCCTACAGGAAGTGACCTAAGTACTCCATCTCCACTTCCACTGTTCCTGCTTACAAAGTGAGTACGGGGGCCATGGACCCTGGTACTTCTCCAGCAGTATTGCCCAGGGGAGAAGCACTGCTTTCATTACTGCAATAGCCTGTTCTGCAATAAAGTCATGTTAAAAACTGGAACTGTCAGTGAGATAGCGTATTCTTTTTTGGGGGGATGGGGAGAGGTTTTGCTATAGGGCACATGCACTCGCCAGAAAGACAGAGGGAAAAAGAGAGACAGAAAGCACAAAATACCCCCCAGAGAGGATGGCCATACTGCAATCCCTTCTCCTTCATTCTCCTTTCAGGATCTTGGGCATGCGCGCACACGCGCCCGGCATGAGTATAAGCCACTGGGTCTGGGACTTGAACCGTAGTCGACTACATGGGAGTCCAGCGACATAGCCATTATGCCGACTGCTGGTCCTAAGTGACATGGCATATTCTAAGGGCAGAATCAAATTCCCTGGAACTGAAATGCCTGCCTCATTTAAGGCTACCATATGACACATAATTTCACAAGTGTTTGCAAATTTTCGTTTACTTTACAAAACTCAACTAATTAATTCTTTTAAAATTTTATTTATTCATTCATTTATTTTAATTTGACCAGAGAGAAAGAGAAAGAGAGTGAGAAAGTGAGAAAGGAAGACACCAAGTCCAGGACTCAAATTGACATCGCCATGTGGGAGTGTCCAGCCAGCGCCTTAGCCATTATGCCACCTGCTGGTCCCCTCAACTAATTAAATTCTTGAGTTCCCTGTCTCAGGTAAAACAAAGCTGAAGCTATAGTTAAGACTTAAATAGCAGTTGTTTGGCAAGAAATATAACCAAATAAAGGTCTGCAAAGAATAGGAAGTGGGCAGACACTGGTTTGGGAGCAGTGTCTGTTGCTGTTCTCTCCTGCTGGACCCGATGCCAATGCAGACTACAGCATCCTTTGCTATCACACACCCCACAGTGCCAGGCCCTGCACTCAGTTAGAGATCATATTCTCAGGGACTATGAAGCAGCCCTCTAAGAAGCAATGGAAACGCATGTCATGGGGCAATGAGTGACCTTGGGAACTAGAAGGAGGATGGGTACACCCTTCAGTGGTCCGCAACAGGAAGAAGATCCATTATCCAGTATGCCTTAGCCCACCCACCCATCCTCATCCAGACTCCAGAACTCTGGTGACAGCCCACCGACTGCACTTCCTAGCTGTAAATAAGGATGCTCATCCAACTCCACCTCCCAAGCACCTTTCCAGTTTCAGTGGTCTCCAGTTCTCCAGCATCACCCACTTATTCAACTGCCCTCCCATTCCTTTAGGCGGACATGATTAACTAATAGTTGACTACTTACTAATCCTGTTAATGGAGATTTCAGGTTCACGCTAAGATTTTATACTGAAAGCTGTAGAGATTCGTGACCCTGGCAGAAGAAAAGCAATGAAACTAGCTAGCCAAACTTTCCTGAAGGGTAAGAGACACTCGAGATTTTTAAATTGGTTTAAAGAGGTGGATTCTGCACCACAAAGCCCTTTCCTCGCCCCCACCCCCTCAATCTATCATGAACGATCCATAATCTTAAGAATAAATGATAAAATTCTATTAGGTTTCTATTAGGTTTCTTCCCAGGAGTTTCTTGGGAAACTCATGGGGGCAACCCTCTGCGTCTGTGCGCGTATGCGTGCGAGTGTGCGTTTACACGAACTGTAGAAAAGCAAAAGGTCGCAGGTGCACAGAGACCCAGGACCCTATTCCCTTGGCCACCCGGCCCCGGGTCGCTGCGTCCCCCGGGCGGCGCGCACAGGGAAGTGTCGCGCCCC
>NW_006159638.1:3568303-3575351 GCF_000334495.1 Tupaia belangeri chinensis
GGGCGGCGGGAGCGCGGAGACCACGGCCCCCGGGAGACGGCGAGGCGGAGGGGCCCTGGCCTGGGCGGAGAGAGCCGAGCGCGCGGGCGTTCGCGGTTGAGAGCCGGGGCTCCACTGCGCCCCGCACCGACCCCTCAGCTCCAGCCCAGGGCGCCGCGCCGCAGCCGAGAACCTCCCCGCCTGCGCCCGAGGCACGCGCGGCACAGCCATGAACACCAACGAAGCCAAGGACTACCTGGCCCGGAGGGAAATCCCTCAGCTTTTTGAGGTAGGCACTGGGACTGGCAGAGGGACCGGAGGGGCCGGGAGGGTGTCTTCTGGGCGTGCGCTGGGGCCGCCGCGCCCCGTCCTACCTTCCCGGTGCGGGGCATGAAGTGAAGGGGCTCGAGGGAGCTCCCGCGCCCGCTCGCCCGAGGGTCGTCGCCTTCCCGGCGCGTTACTTGGGTGTCGTCAGATGACTGAGCTCAGAAGCCCACGTCTCCCAGATCAAGTTTCCGCCTCCCAGCCGGGTTCAAGAAGCAGGCTGTCCCCAGCGCACCCCTCAGAGGTGGACACCAGGATGGGCCGGAGGCAGTGACCGGGCCGCGCTCTCAGGGGTGTGGTGGGGGGTGCGAGGGCCGGGCCAGGTGGGTGCTCTGCCGCCTCGCTGTGAGCACGGGCTCAAAATTAGGGGTTCAGAGCCTGCGCACCTCCTGATGCCGAGGGTCGGGACCCCTGCGGGAAGAGGAAGTGTGTGCAGTGCAGCTCGCCGGAGCAGCGTGGAGAAGAGGGATGAAGATGCAAAAAACATCCATCCCATCAAGTGCAGCGCTGCCTCCCGGGTGGCAGGCACCTCGAGCACTGCTCGGCGCTTTCGGTGAATGAACTCCCGAGCACGTTTCCCCACCGCATGGGCTCTCCTTGCTCGCCTCCCGCGCCGCAGCTTTCGCCTGCGCTCTGCAGCCCACCTGGAGGTGGCGGGTCGGTGAGGAGCAGCTGGGCGGGCGAGTCTCCTGTTGCTCTGCCCTCAGACCGCATCATGGCATCCTCTGCACCCGGGGCCCGAGGTTGGGGTAACACTGGGAGAATACGAGACAGGGGCTTGAGGGATGAACTGCAGAACCTTGGACAGTTCTAAGCCAAAATCTACATCTGAGATGTTTTGCTTCCTTCCCTCTCCCTTCTCCATATTTGAATTTTGAAACATTTCTGACACCTATGTGATTTGCTTAGGGAGAAAAAAAAAAGACAAAAAGAAGAATGGAAGCAAGCCAAGTTTATAGGGCGAGTCTTGAAAGGAAACTCCATTCACTGTAAACCTGGGGCCCCATTTCTAAAAAAAAAAAAAAATCAGACACTGATAATGTAATTAAAGGTCGTGAGTTGTTCTTTTTCCTGTTTGAGGGATTCGTTCTGGTAAAAGGTATTTTAAAACACCACTTGGAAAAATTTTGTTGTCCCAATTTCCTCAAACTATAGTATCTTTGAAATAAGCCGCCCATAATTACAAATCTTCACCTTCTTTCGTTTCTGTAAGCCATGTTTTTAGGTCATCTGATGCCCAGATTTTCAGGTAAACCACCCTCTGAACTCAGGGTGGGTATGTGAAGCCCAAATCTAGCAAGTATGTTACTACAGCATGAAAACAGTAAGGTGGTCTTGCATAAGGCCAGGTGTTAGGAGTGTGTGGGAATCTTACGAAGACTTTCTTTTAATTTTCAAAAAGTAAATACGGAGATGAAGAGCAAAAGGTTTTCATTAAAAATATTAATGAGATCCATTTCATTTTTACACATCTAAAAGAATAATTAGAAACATCTGTAGGAGTGCCTCCTGATTGGAAAATATTGCTAAATAGTCTGTTGTTTTTGTTTTGTTTTGTTTTGTTTTTCTTTCTAAATGTAGGTACTGTTTTTCCTCCTTGGTGAAAGGTAACCACAGAGAATTTTGATAGTTCATGAAAATCTACACTACGTATGCAAACAACTGTTGGCAGGCACCTTTGTTCAAGTTTTTCTTTTCTTTGGCCTTCTGCATATGAATGGGGCTTTTTAAAACAATGCACACTCAGAAAAGGAAGCCACCTTACTTAAGTGAAATACAGTAATACCGTGGACTGGAGTCAATCCTGGATAATGGGAAGATGGATGGAGACTTTATAGCTGTGCTGTGCAAGGCAGGAGAGGGAGGTGAAATCTGGCAGTACTCCAGGTGACGAGTGTAGACAGCAAAACCAAATACTTAAGATTTCTAAACTGCATTTTCTCCATTTAAACCACAATATTCCTTCCACTTATAAAACGTTTGGTAACTCGATAACTATCAAACCCCAACACGTCAGCTCCAAATGTGGATATTAGACACCATTATAGACCAAGTGACAGATTATGGAAACTACGTGTTTTCTAACACTACATATAACTAACTGACCTTGTCAGAGTCCTTCCTGATTTAAGACCATGTTGGCCAAATGGGATAAGGAATGACATCTCTGTTAGGTTAATGTTTGAAAAGCATTTTCATTTTTAGATTAAATTCTTAAAAAAAAAAAAAAGAATACTTTATCTTGATTTTGTTATGAGTTCTCAATCCTAGCTACCCTTATGGCATAGGCTAGCTTGTACCTTAGAGCTGAGACTTGGCAATAAATTTGAATACCATGGAAAGTCAAATTTGATTATTCAAATTCTCAAAGGATTAACTCAGAGACTGTGTAATAGTGTTGTCTTCTATCCCTGATGGTGTCTGGCTATCAGAAGAAAGGATTTAACCTATGAAGGAGGAGAACCCATTGTCCCATTTTAGAAATTAGTGCCTTTTAGGGCATCAGTTTTGTTTAGGGAGGCTGGAAATGTACATTTTTCCAGCCACCAAAGCGTCATTGAATGCTTTCACCAATTTTAGAGTAGGAATAAAAAGTAAAATACCTAATCTTGAGTGATTTATATTGCAGTTGAATTATACATGGGGCACAGAGAATCTGGTATTTCCTTATTCCATATTATATTTGCAAGATATACAGGGACGAGTATGTGGGCTTGGAGTCGGAAACATTCAGTTGTATTCTGAGCCAAGGAATTTCTAGCAGAGTAACCTTGAGTATGTCACTAATATCTCTGAGTCACGATTTTCTAACCTATCAAATGGGAATAATAATGCCCCACAGGACTGAGAGTGAATTGGGTAGGCTAATGCATGTGAAGACACAGAAGTCTATGTATTTGTATATCCAGTACTGGCCAGTGTGCAGGACGAATGTCAGAAGCTAAACTGCAATGTGGGTGTATATAGCACAAATCTTGACACACAAACTGCATGTGAACGCTCAGGTTCGTTTTTTCCATGCCTTCTGCAGTTAAATTCATCTGATGGAGTTACACCTTCTAACCTATTCTATTTTAGGATTTCAGAAGATAAATGTACCTTGTAAGAATTGCTTACCATTCTGGGCAAATTGCAGAAGAATAATTTGAAAACAAAATATTACGTCAGCTTTTCAAAGAGTGTGTGTGTTTGATGATTACCCTCTATGCTTTTTCATGAAATACTCTAAAGGACATATCTTACACATTAGTACTGTTCAGAAGTCAGTATTTCCAAATTTGTATAGCATCTTCAGAAACTGGCACATGTGACATATTGGACACCATGAACAGAAAAAGTAACGGCAAGATTATGTATTCTTTTCCCTGAAACCTCAGGAGATATAGTGATGACCTATTAGATATCAAATAGCTGTTTTTTTAATTGTAGATGTTAGGTTTTTGTTTGTTTTTGTTTTTTGGGGGGTCTCATTCAGACTTAAGTGAACTTTGAGTGTTTTGTGTATGAGGGTTTTTTTTTTTTTCCATAGTAAACAGTTTAATATGTATCTACCATTTGGCAGGGAAAGTGTCAGGTGCTGGATATTGAAAAATTAATGAAGGAGACCCACTCTGTGCTGTGAAGAAAATTATTACTTAAAAGACCAATACATTAATTGATGGTTTCAGTATAAATGAAAGGTGTGATGCTTTATGTTGGATATTATGGGGTCACAGACAAGAGGGCCCAAAGACCAACCAAGAGGTTCAAGGGAAACTCCCTGATGATGATAATGATAATAACAAAAAACAGCAACAATATTTATTTAGAATATACTATTGATATGTGCCAAGCACTCAGTATACACTGTGCTAATACTAAACTGTTCAATTCTTTAAAAGCTAGGTGTTATGCGTCCATTTTACAGAAGAATAAACTGAGGGTTGGAGATGTTAAGGATGAGTAGGAGTGAGATAAATAATGACTGGGGACATTTTCACATGTTGTTTTTTATATCATTTTGATAGGGCTCTTCTATTTTAAACTATGTAGTTACCTGAACTGTATAAAAGGGAGCAAATGCCGAGCTGAAATCTAATTCATCAAGAATTTCAGGGGTTATCTTTATCCTCTATCAGATCATAATTTCAATTCCAGTTGTTTATTACAAGGCAAATACAAAGAACGAAAACAAACCAACATTCAAAAATGGGACAAAACCTTATTTTAACAAAGGTGGCTTTAAAACACATTTTATTTGTACACATTTTGTTGTATTTCAGAGCCTTTTGAATGGACTGATGTGTTCAAAGCCTGAAGACCCAGTAGAATACTTGGAAAGTTGTTTACAGAAAGTAAAGGAACTAGGTGGTTGTGACAAGGTGAAATGGGATACATTTGTCAGCCAGGAAAAGAAGACCTTGCCTCCGCTAAATGGAGGACAGTCACGGAGATCCTTTCTAAGAAATGGTAATGTATATGTAGAATAACAGACAGTTTTATAGTTATGGCAATTCTATTTAAAACATACCATGTAGACTATAGGCAATGATTTAATTTGTTGGGTTTACAAATGCCTGGAGAAAATAAAGCCTTAGGAAATAATTACTCTCTCTGCTACTAAGGCTAATCACCTCCATGATAAGACAAACAAAATTACATACCATTGTCCAGCAATTCACTAAAGGCTTAATGAAATTTTATATCACTGACTTCATTATTTTGCAAAATGAATTACATTAATAAACCATAATTTTTTCTTAAAATTGCAAATAGGATTTTTTTCAAATTCATAAGGAGGATACAGAAAAATCAATACTATTATATAACAATTCCAATATTACAATTAGTTGGAAGTATATTTAGCTTATTATTATATTTCCATGTTCTGGGTTCATATATTACTGCATCTGCATAAATGTACACGAAGTTTATAATATTAATTCAATAAGGCGTTACTAAGCAGCTAATGGATATAATGTACTAGATTAGGCATGACGGTACCATTAAAAAAGTAGATGAAGTAAACTTGTGTAAATTTTAGAAAATGCTTAGAACTAAGAATTGGAGTTTGTTAGAAAGACCTGTAGTATTCTTTCTGAAATATGTGCCTGTCAAAATTAGGAGTTCAAGATGAGCCACTCAGCGTTTCAGGCTTTAGACGAAGTATGATGGTATATACACAATGCAATTAGCTCCAATCATGGGGAACTAAATTATTTATTTTCTAGTGACCAAGATCATTACACTTTCAAAACTTAAACTATCTCAAGCATTATACTGCAAAAAGTTTCAGCTCTCCAGACAGAGCTAGTGACAATTCTATTTACAATAAGTATAAGGAGAAAACCAGTCTTAGTTTGTTTAACCATCTTCAGTCATGATCCACTTGCATTTTATTTTAATACTGTTTAGAAAGTGTCAAAGTGTGCTAATGAAAAACAAACACAAGCAGGGGGGCAGCAGATGACATGGTGGGTAAGAGGGTGGACTCCCACATGGCTGACTTCACTTCAAGTCCTGGACCCAGCACCTTGAAAATCATGCTGGGTACGTATGTATACCTGCCCCAAATCCCAAGAGGAGAATAGAGGAAAAAGGATTCTGGCATGGTTATCCCCCTGGAAGATTTCTCACTTTCCCTCTCTCTGGTGAACACAAACATTCTATAGAAAAATCTTAAAGAAACACACACACACACACACAAGCAGAGAGAGAATCCAGAAATAACATTTCATCAAAAACACCTTGAAGAGAGAAGTCCTTCCTCTATCTTACCCCTGCAGGAATCTGTAGTAGGTTATTTAGGTATGGGTACTCAGATGTTTTGCTGGAAGATTACATGACTCCCTACCATATTTCCTAGTGTTGCTGAGAAGTAAGCAAGATGTTGAAATTGCTATTTAAAACTAATTTTAGAAAGTTTCAAACATAAACCAAAAAACAGAAAAGTAATTATAAAATATTTAGTGTGGCCATAAAGTAGTAAGATTAGCATTTTGAGCCTGAGAATACAGTTGTTCTCATGGTTATGCAGTCTCTCATTCCAGCCCATCTTACAGAAATGGTAAAATATCACTCAGTACAAAATAAACCATGTGATTACATAACATTCTGTGGGAAGTCCTAAGCTTAAAGGTGAGTCTTCATATGCTTACTAAATTAAATTTGCATTGGAAAAAATTTTTTTGAGGTTTTTGCCATAGGGAGCATGCACTTGCTGAGAGAGAGAGACAGACCCAGTGAGAGGGAAAGTGAGAAATCACCACCCCCCCAGAGGCGGGGGAAGAAGGCCATACCATAATCCCTTCTCCTCCATTCTCCTCCAGAGATCTTGGGCACGCATGCACCCATGGCCTATGTGAGTTTCAAGCCACCAGGTCTGGGACTCAAACCATGGTTGGCCACTAGTGATGTAACCACTACACTATCTACTGGTCCCCAGATATTTTTATTGGACCCTTAGAGTCATTCCAATACTAAAGAGATGTTTAGACTTCTCATACAGTCTATTCATAGTCCTAGTTTCTTACTGATAAAAGATCAGCATCTCAAGATGAAAAAATTCATGCTATAAATCAGTGAGCTTTCTGGCTCACTGAAAACAGCCTAGGGTACAAAGAGCAGCAAGTCAGCAGAGTTGGAGTTTAGTGCTCCAATTCAAAATGCATAGACACAGCTACGATTTGGTACCTCTGCGAGCTACAAGTACTCTCTCAAGTCACCAAAGTACCGTTAGCCAGTCACGGATGCAGCACACCACTTA
>NW_006159638.1:3575382-3601430 GCF_000334495.1 Tupaia belangeri chinensis
ATTCCTGCTCTGGCGAACAAAGTAGCATTTCAGTAGGCTTCAACAGTTCACTCACCATCTCAAAATGGCTCATTTACTTCCCAGGGTGCCATCATACTGTTAAAAATCTAGCTCAATGTTAAATACATTCCTCATGCACTTGTTAGATCTAGTGAGGTAGATATGGGGAAACCACTTTCTTTTTTATTATTTATTTATTTATTTATTATTAGTATTATTATTTACACATTCAATCACTGTCCATCATTTAGATTTTAAAGAGACTTTACTCAGTGTGATATACACCTCAGTCCACCCCAGTTGAGAATACTATACACATCCTCATCAACAGATAATAAACCATATCTGTGTCCCACAAATGTCTTATCTCTCTTTTTTTCCCCCAATATTTCCTTTCCTATGCGTTTCCCCTCCCACACTCTCCTCCTACTTTGTCTCTAGTGTCCATAACAATTTTTAATGCTCTTATGTCCTCTAGTCTTTCCGTCTCTACCATAGAGTATGGACAGTCAGTATATGTTAAGTGGAGATGTACAATGTCTTTCATAGCCTGACTTGCTTCACTCTGCAACAAATATTCCATATTCATCCACTTTCTATCAAATTTCATGGCCTTGTTGTTTTTTATGGCTGAATAGTATTCCATGGAGTATATGTGCCACACTTTTTTCTACCCATTCATCTGTTTGTGGACATTTGGGTTGGTTCCATGTCTTAGCAATTGTGCATAGTGCTGCAATAAACATATTTGTGCAAGCACTTTTCTGACTGAGCATTCTCCTGTCCTTTGGGTAGATACCCAGGTATGGAATTACTGGATCATATGGTAGTTCTATTTGAAGATCTTTGAGGAACCTCCACATTGTTCTCCACAGTGGCTGGACCAATTTACCTTCCCACCAACAGTGTAGGAGTGGCAAACCACTTTCGAAACCTAAAAGCACTACTCAACCTCAAATACTCTTCAATTTAGTCTAAGATATTTTCATTTTTAAAAAATAAATCTAAGAGGTTATGACATTTAATAGTTGAAAAGTCACTTCCAGACTGGATATAAAAAGTGACCTTTTGCCACAAAATGAAACTTTGAAACTTTTATTGGATGCTGTTACTTGGCTTGGTTATACAAAGACAGGCAGGCCACATTTTAATAGAGAACAGTGAGGACTGTAGCTAACTTGGGGAAAGACCTAGATAGGATAGTCATCTTCTAAAGGTGGTCAAGTACAAATTTTGGGAAAATGTTTAACTGAACAAATCATGTATGTGGGACTACCTTGGGTCCCTAAATGCCCAGTTCGGAACTCCTCATCTAATGGGATAAAGTAGAATAGAAAAGGGAAATGTTGGTTTAACTATCATTTTGTAAAAATTACTTGTTAATTTTAGGGTTTCCATACCTATGAATACTTTAACCAGAATTCCCTCCAGAGATCTTTTAATAATCATCAAATAGAGGGACCAGCAGCTGGCGTAATGGCTATGTTGCTGGACTCCCATGTAGTTGGCCACGGTTCGAGTCCCAGACCCATGGGGTTAAATTCAAATTATTGGCCACGGTTCGAGTCCCAGACCCAGTGGCTTAAATTCACATTAGGCACATGTGCGTGCGTGCCCAAGATCCCGAGAGGAGAATGGAGGAGAAGGGATTGTGGTGTGGCCATCCCCCTTGGGGGGTGATTTCTCACTTTGTGCCTCGCTGTCTCTCTGTCTTTCTGGCAAGTGCATATGCCCTATAGCAAAAACCTCTCCCCCCCCAAAAAAAAAATAAAATAAAATAGTCATCAAATAGAATCTTTCCATGTACTATTGTGACAAGAAATGTAGTATCTTAGTGTCTGATATCTAGAACATTTGTTTAAAAAGTGGAAATTGGTCTGAACTGATTTGTCTTACAATAATAAAATTTTATTTTATATTGTTTTATACACTTGGGTTTTGTAAGTTTTAGCTATAATTTGTTGTACACTTATTTAACAAAACTGCTAATTGCCCAGTAACTTAAAGCATAATGATAGTTTTTAGAAATAAAGAATGAGTCATGCATTTTGTTGTAAAAATATTGACATGGTTATGCTATTGGTATGATCTGAGTAGTGATTTCTTCCCCAAAGTTTTTTATTTTGAAATTTGATGTTGGGAAGTGATAAGGTCTAATGCGTAATGATAGGATCATGGTGATTACATTACAGAGAGGCAACCCTCTCATGAGGAGATAAATGGTGTCTCAAGAGATCCAGTGAGTTCTAGTTCTCAAGAGAAGGGTTTAATTCTCATAAGAGCTGTTTGCTGTAAAAGAAAGAGCACTTCCTGTAGCTGTCTCTCTCTCTCTGTATACACTTGCCATTCTCTATGCTTCTGTCAGATGCTGTCAGATGTTGTAGGCCAGCCTGATGCTGGGCCTACACCTTCAGACTTTCCAGCTACCAGAACTGTGAGTTAATAAATCCCTATTTCTTGGGGCCAGCAGATGGCATGGAGGTAAAGGCATCTGGACCCCACATGGCCAGCTGCGTAGTTTGAGTCCTAGACCCAGTGACCTGAAAATCATGCTGGGTGCATGTTCATGTGTAACCAAAATCCCAAGAGGAGCCTGGAGGAGAAGGGATTGCAGTGTGGCCATCCATCCTAGAGGGTGATTTCTCACTCCACCCTGCCACCATTTGGTCTCTCTCTGGCAAGTGCACACATATAGCAAAACTAAAAACAAAACAAAACAAAACAAAACCCTATTTCTTTATAAATCACCCAGTCTCAGGTATCTCTGTTAGCAACACAAAAACTAAGATAGCTAATATATAATTATCATGAAAAATTATTCTATAAAATAAAACATTTTTGTCATTTAAACAAATTATTTTCTTAAGCTAAAATATGATAAAAGGATAAACTATTGTTGAACATTCTTTAAAGAGCTAAATATGAAATAGTCATTCTTTATTTCATGCCATGTACATACAATTGAACAATTATCTGTGAATAAGAGTTCTAGTCTGATAGCTCCAAGCAACCTTAGAGCTTCTTTTCTGAAATATCTCATTGTTACCTTATATTCAACATGTCTAACATCAAATATGCAATATTTGCTTCAAAACAAACATTCACTTCTCTTTTCCTGTTGACTCACTCAAGTCTATCAAGGAGTCAATTGGGAAATGGAAAAACCATGTATTGAATACTGATAGGTACCAGACATTCTTTTATGACTGAGACTGTAGCCACCAAGAAAGAATAGACATGTCCTCTGCCCTCAGGGAACTTATCATCTAGCAGTGAAGGGGCCAGATCCAAAGTGATCTGGGGTTCAGGGTAGGCTTCCTGATTATTAAAAGATCTCTGGAGGGAATTCTGGTTAAAGTATTCATAGGTATGAAGACGTGGTATGCTAATACTTCGGGACAGAAAGTTGAGTATTCTTGAATTAGACAAGGAGAAAGAGATGGAGTATACCAGGGAACAGAGAAAAGAAGTTTACCTGACCTGTGATACTTCCCTAATTTTTTGTTCATTATGCCACTAAGCCATTCTACTGGACTACACTAGAGTTCCTAAACTATATTGAGTGGATGTCCATATTTGTTAAATGAATGAAATTGATGCTGCATCAGCATTGGCTCCATGAGCAACTGCATATGGTTGTGAGGGTTATGACCTACACAAAGGCATGGATGTGTACACAGTACCAAGCAAGACTAGGCAGTCACTGAGCGGGTTCCTATAGAGCAAAGGGTGGCAAATGATGACCCACAGGCCAAATCTCATCGCCTGCTTCTATATAAAGTTTTATTGAAATACAGGTATGCACATTTGTTTATATATTGTTTATATATTGTCTATTACTGCTTTCATTCACTCATGACCAAATTGAATATGAGATTGCCAGGCCCTCAAAGCCCAAAATATTGATTATATGTTTCTTTAAGAAAAAGTAGGAAGTTTTAAATTTATTTTACTAATTTGTTAGTATAAAATGTTTTATTATGCTCTTTTTTTCCTTTTCAAAGTTATCTTACTCTTTTGCAGTAATGCCTGAAAATTCAAACTTTCCATATCGGCGGTATCACCAACTCCCTCCAATCCATCAATTCTCCATAGAAAGTGACACGGACCTGTCCGAGACTGCGGAGTTAATCGAGGAATATGAAGTGTTCGATCCTAGTAGACCTCGACCAAAAATCATTCTTGTCATAGGTATGAGGACAGAAGACAAAATTTTCTTAAAATATTTCTAACTGTATTTGTACATTTATATTTCTTAAAATTTCAGTGATTCATAAATGCTTAGTTGGATAATGACAAGCAATAGGAACAAATATCAAGAAGCAATAAATGGAAATATTTTGAGAATAATTTTCTATAACATAGGAATTGTTATAATTACATAATCTAATACCTATTACATTTTTATAGATTCCCATTACACATCATAGAAATTCTCTATAATGAATTGAAAATTAGTAAACTCTTCAAGATTTATTGTACTTTGGTTTTATTTAATATTTTTTTCTTCTTAATTAATGGCTAGTGAGTATGTGTCCTCACCAGAGACAGAGAGAGGGAGAAGGAAAGTAAGAAAGCACTCAACCACAGGTGGGGTCATGCCAAAGTCCTTTCTCCTCCATTTCTCCTCTCAGTATTTTGGGTGCACACTCACATACACCTGTTGTATCTTGCAAGCTACGGAGTCCAAGACTTGAAACACACAGCAATGTGGGAGTCAGCCACCTTAACCACCAAGCTGGCCCTATTTAATCTTTAACATAGATAACTGAGTCTATCAGAAGTTTTCTAAACATGATGTGTTTTTTTTTCCCTTAATGCAACAAACTGAATTTTTATTCACTATTAACTTTAGAGAGAAAATAAATAATAATAATTGGTAAAGACTCATAAATGAATAATCTTTCTTATAGCAAACTACATTAAAAACTGTTCCCATATTATTAGCCAGACAAATCCAATAGAATAATGTTTTATATAGCATATAATGTCTAAGTATTAACCAAAATAATGATGCTAAGAGTTCATTTTCTAAACTGCCACTATGAATCTTGAGTTGAATATGAAAGTATCAACCAAATGTCATTTCATAAGGCATAGACAGATACTATGTTTTAAATATTTCTGAAAACAAATATTTCTGTTAAACAAAACACTTTGACAGCGCTCGCAAGTTCTAACTTTTGCAAAATCTATAAAAATCATGAAGAGATCTGTGAACAAGTCACATATGTAGTCATTTTCTCACTTTCTAGTTTGACTCGGCTTTCACAGGAATGACCAAAAGCAAGAATCTAGCTTGAAATGTTGGAAGCTATTTTAGCCAGTAACTGTTAACAGAGGGCCAAATGTATACATATACAGTCCCTGTGCAGAGCAATTGTGCTCTGAAGAAAATTACAATGGCAACTAGAAAAAACCATACAAATAAGCACATTAAGGTATAACAAGAATTTAAGTTTCTTCAGGCTAGAAGGAGTAACATCTGTACAATTCAAAGTGCAATAAAAACGAAAATGCACATATATTTAGCCCTGAATTGTTAAAAGAAAGGAAGAGAGAAAGAGAGAGAGAGAGAAAGAAAGAAAGAAAGAAAGAAGGAAAGAAAGAAAAGGAAGAAAGGAAGAAAGAAAGGAAGAAAGAAAGAAAAAGTTTCACAGGAAGAGAATTTAGAAATCAGCTTTCAAAAAGTCAAATTTTCTATATGGCTTCTGGTAGCCACTATTAAATCATAAATCCCAATTCTCGAAAATGAAAAAAAAAATTTTTTTTTTGGTGCTTAAAAATTTGAGGTTCTTACCTAGGAGACAGGAAATACTTTATTAGAAGACAGCTACAGTGTAGAAATTATAGGGAATTATTTCATATATTATGGTTCATATGAGGATAGAATGCATTCTTTCAATTTTGTTTTGTTTGTTGCTATTAGCCAATTATTGATTGTGATAATTAGCAAGATGAACAAATGAAGGCTTGACTGTTAATGAAAATGGTACAATACAAAATTGCTCTTTGTGTAAAATCCACATATGTAATTTTTTTGTGAATTGCCAATTTTATATGAAAATCATTGAGGAGCCAGCGAGTGGCATGGTGATTCAGGCACTGAACTCCCACACGACTAATGATGGTTCAAGTCCTGGACCTGGAAGCTTAAAAATTATGTCAGGCACATTTTCATGTGTACCCAAAATCCCAGGAGGATAATGGAGAACAAGGTCATGTGTACCCAAAATCCCAGGAGGATAATGTAGAACAAGAAATTGTAGTGTGGCCACCCCACCCCCACCCCCAGAAGGTGATTTCTCACTTTCTCTCTCACTGTCTCTTTCTTTCTTTCTCTCTGGCACGCACACGTTTTAAAAAAAAGAAATGTTTGAAATATTTTAATAAATTAATAGCTCTGGAGAAGATGTAAATGCTCATATATCCCCCATTTCACAATTCTTTTGTTTGTTTTTTAGGTTTTGTCTTAGGGTACATGTGCTTGCCAGAGAGCTACAGAGAGAGAGAAATTAAGAATCCCCCCTCCCCCCCGCCTGGGAATGGTCACGCTGCCATCCCTTCTCCTCCATTCTCCTCTCAGGATTTTGGGCACACATAAACACGTGCCCGATGTTGAGTTTTAAGCCACTGGGTCTAGGATTTGAACTGTAATTGACCATGTGAGAATCCAACACTTTAACCAGCATGCCACAGTTCTTTTTTATTGAGTGAAACAACTTGCTTCCCGAGGCTGTGATTCTGATCAATAACTTACGTCCTATATCGTAACATTTTTATGTGTTATAAGAATGATGTAGAACTGATGAGTAGAAATAGTTTTAGAGGATCGAGAAAAGGGAAGAAAGAAGGTCAATCTTACATTTTCTGGAAACATTGAGGCAATTTTATAACTTTTGAGGAATTATAATTGCATTTGAACATTACAAATTTTTATTAGTTCCAATCTGAAAAAGGTGTGGAGGAGGCACAGATAGGTACATGGTATTACATTAAATAAACACGATGTCTTAACAAAGGGAGGGGAAGCAGCAGTGGCACAGTGAAGCAGCACTCTTTGCTGCTGGACCCACATGGGAAGTCCTGGGTTCACACCCAGAGGGGCTCCTTGTCCACAAGGGAAACACAGGCACATGCCCATGATTCAGGCTGACTGAGGCCATGGGTAGATTATAGCATGAAGACTATTGGAAATGTCTGTCTTTCTCTCTCTCTATCCCCCTGTGTTTGTCTCTCTCTCTCCGTCTCTCAGAAGAAATAAATGCTTAAAAAGTGGGGACTAGCAGGTAGTAGTTAATGGGCTGGGCTCCTACATGGTTAACCACAATTTGAGTCCCAGACCCAGTGGCTTGAAACTCATGCCGGGCGCATGTGTATGCATGCCCAAAATCCTAAGAGGAGAATGGAGGAGAAGGGATTATGGTGTGGCTATGCCCACTATGGAAGTGGTGATTTCTCACTTTCTGTCTCTCTCTGTCTCTCTGCAAGTACGTGCACCCTATAGCAAAACTCTCTTTTAAAAAAAATGAAAAACTTAAAATATAAATAAATACAATTTCCCTTTTGGTGTTACAACATTTTTTTTTTTTTAACTAGCCTTCTTGGTGCAGATAAGAATCTCTCGTACATTAGCATAAACATAAAATCTCAGTTAAGTTAAATGGTTCCTGATTCTTGTAAGTATTAGAGATAAGTAAATAGGACAAAATTAAGCTCAGTCTAGTTTTAGGGAGAAGAAAATAAAATTAATCTCTCAGGCTGTTTCAAAAGGATCTAATAAATTAATGCTATGTTCTCTATCATGCCAATCATAATGTTTTGCTGTCTGTTATTACTCCATTAATTGGTGAAATAACAATGTTTTATTCCTTGAAAGTGCCATAACTTTTTCAGTCTTTGGATTTTTTTTAATTCAATGAAATTTATTGTTTCTGAATTTGAGGGTTTCAGAGATCAAGTGTGCAAATAGTTTCTGAAAGATAATTTTAATTCTTCAAAGATTAAATCTGTGTGAGTTTGTTAATGAAGTGTATCATGTAACTTTTTTCCCTCAAGCCAATCCATAATTCATCCATATGTTAACAGGCCAAAAGCAGCTATATAGAACCAAAACTTACTTTTGATTTGGAAAGAATTTACTCTGGAAGGAGTTCATAACAATAACTCTATTTAAGATAGGATTGAGAGTGTCTTAGAAAGAAAATGATGAAAAATGTAAACAAATTCCTAAACTACGTTTAATAAAACAATTACAAGATGAAAGCTAAATATT
The DNA here is from genome assembly GCF_000334495.1 of Tupaia belangeri chinensis. Taxonomy (NCBI): domain Eukaryota; kingdom Metazoa; phylum Chordata; class Mammalia; order Scandentia; family Tupaiidae; genus Tupaia; species Tupaia belangeri. Next base: position 3,583,658 of record NW_006159638.1, read on the forward strand.
ATTAGGTGCATTATTTGGATTGGGAATAAGAAGTGGTTACATTTGTAGTAACTGATTTTGCTAACCAAATCTACCCACTGAGAACTCTTCCTACAAAACCAAAACGAAAACAAAAAAAACCTGTTTTTCTTTTTTACTTTTATTATTTGAAAGAATAAAACAAATCCATTGAAGGGCCAATACCCTAGCATAGTGGTTAAGCATTGTATATAGAAAGACAGATCTTGCATGGCCAATTGTGGTTCAAATCCCAGCCCTGGTAACTTGAAATGAAGTATGGGGGGAGGAGGTGTAGGTGTCCAAAAATTTTTTAAAGAGGTTTTTGCTATAGGGAGTGTGCACTTGCCAGAAAGAGAGAAACAGAGAAACAGAAAGCAAGAAATCACCCCTGGGGGGATGACCATGCCGCAATTCCTTCTCTTCCATTCTCCTCTGGGGATCTTGGGCATGCACGCACATGCACCCAGCGTGAGTTTAAGCCACAGGGTCCAGGACTCGAACTGCTGTTGACTACATGGGAGTTCAGCGACATAGCCATTACGTTAACTGCTGGTCCCTAGGTGTCCAAAATTTTGATGGGATGGAGAAGGGAAGGAAAAATGATGACAGTATGACTATGCTCCATTAGAGAGTGCTTTCTCTTTCTCTCACTCTGTGTCTCTCTCTCTCATGAGCTCATCAATCCTCTGGCAATAGAAAATATGTATATTTATTAAATAATTAGGTTTATAATTATTTCAACCCATAAAAGTTTCATAATATTAGGAAAAACATCAACTCTTTTTTCTATTGATTTTTATTTTCAATATTGCTTAATAAATTGTATTTCAATGAATATTACCAAAACATTTTATTTCTTACTAGATGTTGATTTTTTAAAATGTTTTATCTACGGGACCAGCAGATGGCATAATGGTTACATCGCGGGAGTCCCACAAAGTCGATTGCGGTTTGAGTCCCTGGCCCAGCAGCTTAAAATTCACACTGGGCCCATGCGTGTGTGTGCCCAGGGTCCTGGAGAATGGAGGAGAAGGGACTACAGTGTGGCCATTCCTCCCGGGGGAGGGGGGGGGTTGGTGGTGGAGGGAGTGGGGTGGTTTCTTGCTTGCTGTCTCTTTGCTTCTCTCTGTCTCTCTGGTGAGCACACATACCCTAGGAAGAAATCTCTCTAAAAGGGGTTAGCAGGTGGCATGGTGGTTAAGGGCATTGGACTCCCACATGGCCAACTGTAGTTCAAGTCCCAGACGTGGCTTGCTCTCCTCCTTTCTCTCTCTCTCTCTCCTTCTGTCCTTCTCTGCTTAAATTTTTAAAAAATAAATAAATAAAGTTAAATAAAATAATTCTTTAGGAAAAAAGAATTATCTCTCTCTCAAAAAAGACAATAATCTCTCTCTTAAAAAAAGTTTTGCCTGCATTCAATGATTTATACAAAAGCCCTTGATAACATTTCATTTGATAATTGCTATCAAATAACTACAAACTGTGCTGGTCATTATGTATTTTAATTTATCTTTTTTATTTGTTTTAGCCAGAGGGTACAAATGCTGACTGGAAAGAGACAGAGAGAGGGAAAGTGAGGAAGCATCCTACATAGGGAATGATCATGCAACAGTCCCTTCTCCACTTCTCCCTCCCTTTGTGATTTTGAACACATATGCACATGCACCCAGCATATTTCTCAAGACACTAGTTTTAGGACTCAACACAGTTGGATGTGTGGGGTACAGCCAGCCACCTGAACCACCATGCCACAAGTTCACTCTCTATTTTATTTAAAAATGTATTCTGTCTCTAGATTCTAACTAACCTAGATTGTTTAGAAATATGAACTAAGCAAAAATATCATTTTGATTTGGAAATAAAATCTGAGGTAGATAAGTATTGATATTTTATGATTGATTTTATTATTTATGGTTTTTTAAATGGCAATTACTGATGATTAATATTGAGTTATGTTGCAAAATGTCGATTATTTCATGAATCCCAAATTCAGTTATTCCATGAAATTTTTCTAAGTTAAGAACTTATTCCAAGACCAGCAGTTAGCATAATGGCTATGTCACTGGACTCCCATGTAGTCGATCGCAATTCGAGTCCCAGATCCAGTGGCTTAAACTCATGCCAGGCGTGTGTGTGTGTGCATGCCCAAGATCCCGAGAGGGAAAAGGAGGAGAAGGGATTGCAGCGTGGCCATCCCCTCTATGGGGTTATTTCTCACTTTCTGTCTCTCCGTCTCTATCTGTCTTTCTCACATTGACACAAACAAAAACCCCTCCAAAAAAAAAAAAAAAATAGAACCTATTCCGTGCATTATGTATATTCAATGCACAAAACTTTTTAATTCAAAGGAGATAAATAATATGCATGAGCAAACAGATTTCAAAAAAATATTTAAATAAGTTATGTCAACATTGGTGTGCTGATGATTAAGGGCACCGAACTCCACATGGCCGACCGTGATTTGAGTTCTAAATCTGGCAACTTGCTTTCTCACTCATCCTCTCTCTCTCTCTCTCTCTCTCTCTCTCTTTCTCACTCACTCTAACCTTCTCTGGTCAAATTAAAATAAGTAAATAAAAATAAAGTTAAATGAAATAGTTCTTTTTTTTGAGAGGTTTTCGCTATAAGGTGTGTGCGCTCACCAGACAGACAGAGAGAGACAGAGAGACAGAAGAGAAATCACAGGTGATTTCTCCTCCATTCTCCTCCCTTCTCCTCCATTCTCCTCTCAGGATCTTGGGCATGCACACACACACACCGGGAGTGAGTTTTAAGCCCCCGGGTCCGGGACGTGAACCGCAGTGGACTAGGTGGGAGTCCAGCAACATAGCCATTATGCTAACTGCTGGTCCCAATAAAATAGTTCTTAAGAGAAAAAAAAAATCATTATATTCCATCAAATTACCCATGAACTCCTTGTTGGCAAGGGACACATTATTGTTATTTTGATCATTATCTTTTGTATCCCATGGATTTTTCTTGATTACAGAAGAAAAACAGAAAAATAGTCTTAAGTTTCATTCAACTTTAAAAAGTGTTCAAATTTTAAAAATAACAGGAGAGACAGCATCCCTAACAGGGTCCACCCTCAGCATCAGCCAGCCTCAGATGATGATCATCATATTTAGGAACCTTCTCACATAGGTCAGCCTCACACTGTGTAATGTTTAACATTATACCACTGTGCAGCCCTTCCCCCCCAATTTTATATTTTTAGATTTTTGGCTTATGGGCTCATACACTTGCTGGAGAGAGACACAGAGAGAATGAAAAAGAGGGAAGGAAAGTGGAAAATCACCCCCAAGAGTGGATGCCCACACTGCAGTCCCTTCTCCATCTTCTCAGGATTTTGTGCACACACACGCATGCACCTAGTGTGTTTTTTAAGCCGCCATGTCTAGGACTAGAACTACAGATTCAACCATGTGGGAATCTAGCGCTTTAACCACTAGGCCACCTGTGCTAGTGGCCCCCACCCCAAATTAAAAAAAAAAAAAAAAGTTACTTGCTAACATAGGTAAAGGAGAAAAAAATATATTTTCATCTAATACAGCTGGTCAAGATGGGTCTACCCTTTTCTTGGCTAAGCTGCCACTTGATTTGCATTCAGAGGTAGTACTGAAAATGCCTCACATGGAACAGTTACCCCACCCTGGCACTGGTGGTGCAGAATCTACATATTGAATAAAGATAACACTTGTATGAAAGGGAGTTCTTTGTTTTATCAGAAGATCATGATTTTGCCTGTTGTAAATAATAGGTGGTCCAGGAAGTGGAAAAGGTACTCAGAGTTTGAAAATCGCAGAACGTTATGGATTCCAATACATTTCAGTGGGAGAATTACTAAGAAAGAAGATCCACAGTACCAGCAGCAATAGGAAATGGAGTCTTATTGCCAAGATCATTACAACTGGAGAATTGGCCCCTCAGGTACTGCTGTGTAGTTTGCTCCTATTCTGTGAACATTTGTACACATTGGTAACTGTGCTAAGCTTAACTGTGGTTTTTCATCTTTTCTTTTTATAAAAGGAAACAACAATTACAGAGATAAAGCAGAAGTTGATGCAAATACCTGATGAAGAGGGCATTGTTATTGATGGATTTCCAAGAGATGTTGCCCAGGCTCTATCTTTTGAGGACCAAGTAAGAATGTCTCCTTATATTTTTAAATAATCTACTTTATGCTTAAAACTTTGATATTAAAAAAATTCTTGGAAGACTTGCTGTATTCTTGAAGGAATTCTGGTCTAACAACAAGAAAATACATCAGTATGGGTTGGCAGAAGGTCATTTGTTTCCTTGGCAAACACTTAAAAATTGAAGATGTCTTTGCCAGAAGGAAAGATAAAAACTAATAATAGAATTCATTATTTTTTATTAAAAATGAAAGTCTCTCTAGATGTTATTTTAAAATACTTGGTTTGAGTTTTTTTATCTTTAATTATTGAGACAATTTATTCAGTATTTTACAGAAATTCTTACAAACTAAGGAAGCCCTTGGATTATGAAATGGCAAACCACCTGCCTGTACTAAGATAGGGTTCAGCCAACCTTGGTAATGCAGTCTGTAGTGTACTGCACTCCAGTGCTGGAAGCCACATGGCTGACCATGGGTTTGAATTCCCAGCCCAACCAATCTGAAATGTGCCAGGAACTTGCACACCCAAGATCTTGACAAGCCAGAGGGCTAAAGGAAGGAATCATGACATGACCAGGCCCTGTGAAGGGTGTTTTTCCACATAAAAATTTTGTACTTTTTTGTTAGCTTTGTTCCTAGGTAGTTTATAGTTTTGCTACTACAGTGGTCTCCTTTTGTCTACAGTTACCCACAGTCAACCATTGTCTGAAAAATATTGAAAGAGAAAGAGAGACCACATTCATATAAGGTTCATTACATTAGATTGTTACAATTGTTCTATTTTATTGATAACTGTTGTTGTTAAGCTCTTTAATGTGCTTAATTTATAAATTAAACTTTATCACAGGTATGTACGTATGGAGAAAAACTTAGTATATACAGAATTCAATACTATTTATGGTTTCAGGTATCCACTAGGTTGGCTGGAGGAGGGGTGTGTGTCTAAAAATATATCCATGTGAATAGGGAAAGTTTACTATATTATGAACAAGCTATTTATTTTCTAACCAATTTTTCTTAGCACTCAATTGATCTTTATAAAATTATGGTTTGTGTTTGTGAATGTGTTTAATCTGTCTCCTTAGACAGACTCTGTCCTGTTCTCTTTAAGGAAGAGTTAATTTATTCATGCTGTAAACTTCCTTCCTTTCTTCTACCCTTCTCAGAACTACCACCCCAGGACCCTCATACCTGTCCTAGTAACTTAGCATGTTTCTTAATTATCAGGTCATCAGGAAAGTCATGATACATTTTTGCATAGAAAAATACATCATGACTTTCCCAACAACCTAATATATTGGGTACTATTGAACATATGTTAATTTGCAGTGGCAAATCTCTGTCTCAGATTGTAGATTCCTCCAAGGATTTTTGGAAAGCAGAAGGCTTTGACTCTGTTGCCACAGGTCTGTGAGGCAGCTCAGTACAGAGCTAGCCATTTGCTCAATTGACATGCAGAAGATAGGAAAAGATAATAAATTAATAGTAGTCTTAATAATATAATATTGACTATAGACTGAGAATTTACTATGTATCAGGCATTGTTCTGAACTCCTATATGTCAATATATTAATGTATAATAATTCTTCAAACAAGTCCATGATATAAATAAAATAGTTGTTTCTCTTTTGTCATGTGGAAATGGAGGTTCGCAAAGAGAATGGGAAATCTGCTCAAAATCACACAGCTATCAAGAGGCAGAGGTAGGATTTAAATCCAGGCAGTCTCAGGGAGGTTCTGATGCTTCAGTCTCTCCAGCCCACACATACTTTCTTTTCATTATTTTCTTGTTTGTTTTAATCAACTTATAATAATTATACATAATTATATATACAGTGTGAAGTTTCTGTACATCATGTAAGAATCAAATCAGGGTATTGAGCATATTCATCTCTTCATACACATTTCTTTGTAGTGAGAACATTCAAGAACATCAGAACTTATTCCTTCTAGCTATAACTTTGTATCTACTACCTAATATCTCTCTATTCCTTCCTTCTCCAACCCTCTCTAGCTTTGGTAACCACCATTCTACTCTCTAGTTCTATGACAGTAACTTCTTTAGATTTCATTGAGTGAGATCATAAGGTATTTGTCTTTCTGTGCCTGACTAATTTCACTTAAAATAATGTTCTCCAGGTTCATCCATATTGCCTCAATGACAAGGTTTCATTCTTTTTTATGGTTGAATAGTATTCCAATGTGTATATATACTGCATTTTCTTTACCTATTCTTCCATTCATGGACACTTAAATTGATTCCATACATTGGCTTTGTGAATAGTGCTGCTACTAACATGGGAGTACTGCTTTTTCTTTGAATAAATTTTATTTCTTTTGTATATATACTCAATGGTGGGACTACAGAATCATATGGTAGTTTCATTTTTAATTTTCAAAGAATCTCCAGACTGTTTTCCATAGTGGCTATACTAATTTATATTCCTACTAACAGTGTATGAGTTCCCCCTTTTTCACATTTGTGCCAGAATTTGTTTTTTTTTTTTCTACAAAATCCATTCTAATTGTGATGAGATACTATCTCATATGGTTTTGATTTTCATTTCCCTGATAATTAATGATGTTGAACATTTTTTTCTTATACCTGTTGGCCATTTGTATGTCCTCTTTTGAGAAATGAGGAATTTTGTTCACTTTTAAAAATCATACTGTTGGGGCCAGCAAGTGGCATGGTGATTAAGGTGCTGGACTCTTACATGATCAACCACAGTTCAAGTCCAAAATTTGTGTGTGTGTGTGTGTGTGTGTGTGTGTGCACATGCTCAAAATCCAGAGAGGATAATAGAGATTGCAGTGTGGTTGTCCTGTTGGGGTGATTTCTCACTTTCTCTCTGTCTCTATCTCTCTCTGGTGATTACACATGTCCTATGGTAAAAAAAAAAAATAGATTATTTGGGATTTGTTTGCTGTTTGATATTGTTTAAGTTCCTTATATAGTCTTGATATTAATCCCCTGTCAAATGCAGTTGCAAATATTTTCTCCCATTCTATAGGTTGTCTTTTCATTCAGTTAATATTTCTTTTTCTATCAGAAGTTTTTAGTTTGATGTAATCTCATTTGTCTATTTGTGCTTTTGTTGTGAGACTTCAGTCTTTTTGTTTTCTGTTTAAATATTTTTTTTATTTTAATTTTATTCATTTATTTATTTTAATTTGACCAGAGAGGGGCAGAGGAAGAGTGAGAGAGAGAGAGAGAGGGAAAGTGAGAAGGTTCAGGACTCAAACTGCAGTCAGCAATGTGGGAGTACAGTGCCCTTAACCACCATGCCGCCTGTCAGCCCTGAGACTTCAGTCTTAATCATCACCTACTTTTTTAGAAACATGTATTAATATGCCAGAATACTCTCTAACTATAACATTGCAACATTCCTTTAATAACAAAAGTCTACTCACCAAATTTTAAAAAATTACAACCAAGGCCCAGTCACTGTGGTGTAGAAATAGTGTAATACTCTGCATGCTGGAAGCCATATGTACAGTGTGGGTCATGCTGAATATGACAGGAATGCATGTATGAGATTCTGTTAAGACTACTTGTCTCTCTCTTGTGAAAGAAATAAATAAGCTTTATAAAAAGACTTGGAGAATGTGACAGAAAAGTACAGATGATGTCAATATGGCACATTTGGAGATACTATTTAATTATAGCTGGAGGATAAAGCAGATGCCAGCGAGAACAACTGGAAGGCCCAGTGTATTCCAGGTTATGAAATAACAGGTATTCCAGAAGAAGATGAAAGCTTTTTTACATTATCCCTCTGAGACTTTTTATTTAAAAACATTTATTGAACTACTATTACATACCAGGCTATTACACAAAAGGTCTTCCGAAAATTATATTTTTTAAAGAGTTATCTTTTATTTAGTTTTATCTATTTATTTTAATTTGACCAGAGAGGGACAGAGTGAGAGACAGGGAAAGTGAGAAAACAAGCCTCCAGGTCTGGGACTCAAACAGTGGTTGGCCATATGGGAGTCCAGTGCCCTTAACCAACACATCACCAGCCAGCCCAGAAAATTATATTAAGAAAATATTTATGGATTTCCTTTTTTTTAAAGAATTATTTTATTTAACTTTATTTATCCATTCATTTATTTATTAAATTTGACCAGAAAGGGGAGTCAGCAGATGGTGTGATTAATGCGCTAGATACTCCCACATGGCCAACCACGGTTTGAATCCCGAACCTGGTGGTTTGATTTCTCACTTTTCCTCTTTCTCTCTCTCTCTGATCAAATATAAAAATAAATAAATGAATGAATAAATAAAATTAAATAAAAAATTATTTAAATTTGACCAGAAAGGGGCAGAATGAGGAAGAGAGAAAGAAAGTGAGAAAGCAAGCCACCAAGTCTAAAACTTAAACTGTGGTCAACCATGTGGGAGTCCAATGCCCTTAACTACCACACTATCTGTTTTTCTGTTTTTTAGGAGGGCTTTTTTGTACTTTTGTTTTGTTTTGTTTTTTTTGCCATAGGGCACGTTTGCTCACCAGAGAGAGACAGAGGGGAAGTGAGGAATCACCTCCCAGGGAGGATGGCCACACTGCCCTCCCTTCTCTGTTCCCTGCTGCAGATTTTGGGCATGCACATACACATGCCTGGTGTGAGTTGCTCTTTTGTTTTTTTTTATTTTTTAAGAGGTTTTTGTCTTAGAGTGTATGTGTTGGCAAAGAGAGAGAAAAAGACAGAGAAAGAGAGAGTGGGAAGGAAAGTAAGAAATTGCCTCCTGGGGGATGGCCATATTACAATCCCTTCTCCTCCATTCTCCTCCTGGGACCTTGGGCATGCACACACAGTCCAGCGTGATTTTCAAACCACCAGGTCCGGGACTCAAACCACAGACAGCCTTGTGGGATTCTAGCAGTGTAGCCATTTGCCATCTGCAGGCCCCTCCCAGTGTGAGTTTTAAACCACTAGATTCAGGAAGCAAACTAAGTGGAAGTCTATCACCTTAGCTACCATGCCACCTGCTGGTCCCAATAAACTATGTTAATTACATTTTTCCACAAACTTTTTGAAGTCCCCTTAAATAGTACCTTTCTGGAAACACAAAGGTGATTAATACCTTTTTAATCATAGTGAATACATACACAACAGAATATAAATACATACAGTGCTTATTAGTATGTGGTCTATTTTTTAACCGTGCATTTTAATTTTGAACTGACAACACATTTACGTAGTTGAATGTTTTAAAGACATATTATATACACTGGGAACTCTCCTCTTGTCCTCAGTTACCCTCCAACATGCAGGCAATGTGACCATCTTCACATGTACCCTTCCAGAGATACTTCACATAGGGAAATGTGTATTTAGATCTTTTCTCCCACTGCTTGCTTCTTTTACTTAATACATTTGTTCCTTCTCCTCTTCCTTTTTGTCCTCTGCCTCCTCTTCCTCCTCCTCTTCATGTTTTTTTTCTCCTTTAAAATTTTTTTTTTAAAGACAAGGCCTTGCCATGACATGATCCTCCTGCCTCAACCTCCTAGCTGGGACGATAGGCAGGCACCACTATGCCCAGCTCTTTTTCAGATAGGATCTCACTGTGTTGCCCAAGCCAGCCTTAAGCTTGTAGCTTTCCTGCCTCAGCCTGCTTAGATTGCAAGTGCTCGCCATCATATCCGGCCTTTATGTTGGACTGAGAATCAAACCTGATCCTCCCAGGTAGTCCCTACCTGCAGAGCACAGTGTCTTAACGGTGCATGCCACCATGGCAGGGCCTTCCCATATTTTGATCATATGCACCATCAGTAAAAATTATTGGAGCATTAGCCCCTATTATACATTATAATGTAAGTTATAAAACTCATAGAGAAATTTTAAGAGGGTGAGATGAAGATGATATAACTTGTAATTTTAGCAATTTATATTTTATTTTAGTAAGAGATCCCTTCACTAACATTTTTAAAATGATGTAATTTAAAATGAAACTTTTGAAGAAACTAGGATAAAATTTATGAGGCAGTATTAAAAGATTTTATTCTAAACTAAACTAATCTTATAATAAGACTCAACTTTAATTGTTTTGCAACAACAACAAAAAAGTAGCTCACAAAGATCTGTAGACTCTACATAGATGAAGGCGACTGGCCGACATGGGAGAGTCTATAATGTCGGTCTCTATATTAAGGACTGGTGAGAATTTCTCCTACTTGTTAAATTAAGGAAGTAAATTTATGCAGAAGATCTAATATGCATTTATTCACCACATTTCATCATCTGAAGTCATCCTCTTGGATGTATGCCCCCTACTTAAAGAAGTCTAGGCTAGAAATTAAACATGTCTGATACATAACACTCAGAGGTGATTTAGGGGATAACTGAAGTAATGGCTTCTTGAATATGTCATGACTTTTCTGATGACCCAGTAAATTCAAACTCTTTTTTAAAGCAGCAGTACACTATAGTGCTTTTGTTTTCTGATGTATGTTATTCGTAGTTTTGGGGGTGTAATGTTTATACTTAAAGTACTAATGCTTAGTAATAGCAGACACTAAGCTTTTTCTGCTTGGATTATATAGTGGAGTGACCATGGTTGAAGGTAATGGGAAGGAGACTTTCAAGTCCCACTAAACACACTTAATATCACTCTTACTCCTGTATATTCCTTCAAGCTTCTTGAAAAAGAGATAAATGACTCCAGGAATTGTGCCAAGAAGAGCTGTGGCCCATGAGCACACACAGTTCTTGCAAGCATCTTGCATTATGGGATAAAGGGAATGAGACCGGCTGGAGCAGGTGCACATGACTATCTGTTTATTGCTTTTTCTAGTTGTGGGTTCCTGTAGGCTCTATAATTTAGTCTCAATGTTGCCATTTTAAAAAAATCTAAAAATAGAGCAAGTTCTTAGTTTGAGTGACTGAAATTGGATATATGCAAAATTCTCAACTACATAAATATGGTTTTAAAAAAAAAGCTTACAGATGAAAGAAAATCAATCATCGGAGGGCTGTCATCCTACTTGCATAGTGAAGTGATTTGACAGACTCATAATTTGATTTGTTGTTCCTAAGGGGGACAAATTTTATTTGCTCCTGAGGGGGAGTGATTTAATTTTAATTATGCAACATTTCCCTAAGCATCAGCACTTTCTTGAAAATATTAATGAAAACATTACTGCTTTTCCCTGTAACTAATAACTTAGAAGCTTGTTTATAATTATTTAATAATTAGGTTTTGAAATTGAGAATGTATTAGGAGAAGATGATTATTTTTATTGCATGTGTTGTGATACTACAGAAGACCATTAAAGTTAAGAGGCTGATGAGATTTTTATAATTGCTCTATGTAAAGTGAAGAGGCAGTTTCCAAAATTTGTACAAAGATAAAGTCAGCGTCATCTCTAACTTTGCCATGCATATGAGTATTGTTGCTATGTAATAAATCACTGCCCAACTTAGTGGCTTAAAGGGTAATAATTATTTATAATTTCACGTGTTGTCTGTGGATCAGGGAATCAATAACTGCTCACCCAGTTGTTTGTTTGTTTGTTTGTTTGTTTTTGAGAGTTTTTTGCTATTGACTTCAGATCTTATGACCTGGTGCTGGGTTGGCCCCATAACCTCATGGTGAAGGAAGCCGGAAGCCACAGTGTGATTCAAATTATGGCCCCAGTGGCTTGAAAAAACACCAGACCTATATGTAGCAAGCTCTAGATGCTGATGGGATAAAGAAATGTCAGAGAAAGGATTGTGGCATGACTATGTCCCATTGGTTCTGAGAGCTAAGAGTGGGTCTAAGGGATAGAGAAAGAGTGGCTCAAAAGGCCCCGGCAGTTGCATTCTGCAAGGTTTATAATTTTTAACCTAGGTTGTGTAGTTTGATCATTGGCTTGGCCCACTGATTTTTCTCACCTTACTGGCTCTATCAAATGTGGCTGGCCCCACTGATATCTCATTGGCTATTTCATATGTGGCTGACCCCAGTCATTTATCTCATTGGCTTTATTAAATGTGGTTTAATCAGCTAGATATCCCTCACTAATCTCTTGCCTACATTACCTTGGTCAGGAAAATTTCTGCCCTGATCAGTTTTCCTATTTACCCACACAGGATGATGCTCCATCCCCCTTGCCCGCTTCCATTTGCTAGCTTTCTCCTGCCTCATTTCCCTCCTGAGAGGCATGATCCCCTTAAATCTTTTTGGGGAGCTGAAGGTGGATGGTCTATCTTCTGTAATTGCTTCATGCTGAAAAGGGGTGTTGGCCCTACCTATTGAGGATCACAGAATTCTTGTCCTATCTGATCTAGGTGGGAGAGTGGGACCTGGGGCAGGTTATTGAGATAGTACCCAGGTGTGTCATTGGGAAGGCTATGGCTGTGGCTAGATGATTCGCAGTTGGATTCAGTGGCAGTCCCAAGTGGTTGATGACCCTCTCGTGTAGTCATTTGCAATTTTACTACTTCTAAGAAAGAAGAGATAAGCTTGGTTAAGAGATTTAAAAAACAGGGCCGAAAATGGAGAGTGAGAATTAGCATTAATAGGGGTCCCAAGGGGGGCAACAGACAAAGGAAACTCAGATTTTTAGCCACATTCCCCGTAAGTCTGACAATTGTCAGATATGTGAAGCAATGTAATTACAGAAAGATTGGTCTAAGGTATTTTGTGGCCATTTTTGGGTTGTATTTTGAGGGCTTTTTAAACACAGATGGGTGCCTGGAATTTTAAGGGAAAAGTCACCATTATAGGTCCCAAACAAGGACTCTCAGTGAGGCCTCAGTTGCTAAATTCCACTGGAAAGACATGAGAAGATTAACTACCCTTTTACTAATTTGTTCTTAGCCCATTCAGTTATTTGAAAATCCTGCAAGTATTATACATTTATTAACTGGAAATGTTGACCTCCCCTATATTTAGGGTGAGAAGTCATTGCACTAGTGGCCCACAGTCAAATAGGAATAGAGACAGCTGCATATTGATCTGAGGATGAAGATAAACAAAGTCAACAGTTCTTAGCCAAATTTTGGGGGTGCTGTTATAGCCCTTCCTGGTTGTCCAGAGCACCAGGCCATGGGGTCAACTTTATCATCTATGTAGCTTAGTACCCAATCAAAATCTTGAATAACCGTAATTTTTGAAGGTCTGAACTTAAACTGAAAGATGGTTCCCAACTTAGCCTATATATCTTTTCCCATAAAAAGAGCTGGGAAGCTGGGAACTATTAGAAATTTTTGTGAGAATACTTGGTTCTCAAATTGGCATACCAAGGGGTAGGTGAAATAACTTAACTATATTCCTTTCCCTCCATTTTCATAACTGTCATGTCTCATGAGGAGGGCCTTCCAAAAATAAAAGGAGGGAGAACAGAGTTAAGTAGCTCCTGTATTTAAAAGAAACAGAATTGACTCACCCATGATGTGGAGTGACCCGGGGTACCTCAGTGGTTATAATGACCTCTCCAGACAGGGGCATAGAGGATCTCCCTGTGCTTCCTCAAACGTTAACTTTTTCCTCCATTGACTCAAGAGGGCCTTGGCTGGACATTCTATGCCAGGGATCATTTCCTATAGTATTGCATTGACAGCAGGGTCCTGGAAGTGGCTGAGTGCAGTCTCTTGCCCAGAGTCTGGTCTTTGTACACTTGAAGCAGGAATCTTCAGTTTTTTCCTCTGGTATTTGAGTAAACTATTAGACAGTCTATGTGTATCAAGAGCTTTGCTAATTGGGACAACCATAAGCCTGACTTGTCATTTTTTTGTGGTTGTTCTGATCTCGTTTCCCCTCCTCAAGATCCCAGTTATTAAATGCCATGAAGGCATTGTCTAATAATAGAGACTGATTAGTTTGGGATTCCATTTGTAGCTTTTGGCGGTTTTGCTTCATATCAAGGGCAGATTGGCTAATGAAGTACTATCCCAAAAGAACTCTTCCCTCTAGAGAAGTAGGATTCAGATTAGTATATTTTTTAAAGCCTTCTACTAACTTATCATAAAAGGCAACTGGGCTTTCTTTCTTTCTTTTTTTTCTGTACAATTGTTCTTAATTTGTCATAATTTATAGGATTTTGTATTTCACGTCTCATTCCTGCCAAGAAGTATAGTTGATTCTTAAACACACTAATGTGAAAACTTTAATTTAATATTTAACAGCACACAGAAAAATTGCTGAACCACAGCATGCTGTCCTAGTTATGGAACAAATAGTCTGTTGCTAATAATACTGAAGTACTGAAATTAGAGCACATCTACAGTCACCCCAATAATGTCAGTTTCAGTAGGCTTCACACTTACTTTCTTGAGTGGGAAAGAAATCCCCCAGAATATAAGGAATTTCACAAACAGTATATTTGTAGCTTTAGTATCATTAGATGCATATGTGTCCATGAAATCACTTCCCAGTGTCATCTGATCTGAGTCACTGTAATAGACAGTAGCTTGTCTTACCACCATCCCTTCATCATACATTGTCCTTGCTCCATCACCATTTCTTAATAGTCAGTAGTCATGTTTTGTATTTCTTGTCCAATCTTACCTTCTCTTAAACACCTTCTCTTAGGACCCCGAGCCTTGGAGATTTCTCTGTATACTCTGCTTGTTCAGCAAATGATGTTATAATCTGTAATATTTGTATGACTCATCATAAAGTACCATATATTGTTTGTTTGTTTGTTTGTTTCTCTTTTGTAATTGAGATTTATTGGTTGTGTCAAGGATCAGCACAGACATCTCAATTTGTACCCAATTCTTAACACCATATATTGTTGCTTATCAGTTCATCAGTTTGCTGCGACAGTCAAGGTCCAGCAGAAAAGTAGGCAAATAAAAGAGTGCTTAATAAAAACTGTGCTTAGAACATAAGGGAACCACAAAAAAGGTGTGCACAGAAAACCTTTGGAAAGGTATATATAGGATGAGAAACTACAAAAGATAGTCCAATACCACAGGATCGATTGAAATAAGATCTTTTTGCATCGTTAGGCTTACACATTCAAGAAGGGGGAGTAATTGCTTGAATCTAGAGAAAGATAAATGTATAAAGAGAGATTCTTTTACAGGCCTTTGACCTTCAGTAGAAAGAGGTAGCCAATCTGTGGTTATTACACTGGAAGACAGTCAAAGGAATGACTATCCAGGCTGTCTTCTCCCTGTTTCTGATCTTCTGCTGGTGTTTACACTGGCTAAAACCAGCTGGCAGCCAAAGGTGAAGAGAAGCCACTGATATATTCCGGTAAAGTTGAGCACCAGGGCACAGAGCTGGGGAGACAATGTTGTAGAGTTGGAACTAGAGAAAGAGAAAGTATAAAACACGGTTATAGGTTCATTAAGGTCAAATACGCTTTCATCTACTTTTTGTCTTCCTTACAGCTCTACAATGTATTGTATACAGTGGTGTTCAATAGCTATTATCTTCATTCCTTTATTTCAGCTAATAGTGGTGTCATTTCCCCCAGAATGCTTGATAAGGATGAGACAAAAGGTTTTTCCCAGTGTTAACATATTGTATTTTCTGCACAGCAGTTCACCCAAACATAAACTATTGTAGTTCCTTAATTTCCTGGCCCAAATTCCTTAATGTCTTTAATAGAAAAGGCCAGTTCCTTGAGAAAATGCAGATAGTTGTAATTTGAGCATCCTAAGTAACTACCAAAAATATAAATTTAAATTAAATTGACTGTCATATATTTTGGCAGTCCAAATATAAGATTTTCAGATTGTACTTAGTCCCATTGACTATAAGCACATTTCAGTCTATGAAAAATTAATATATGCCCAAGTGTGTCCATCTTATGAAAAAATAATGTTAGAGATACCGAATTGCAAAAAAAAAAAAAAGAAAGAAAGAAAAGAAAAAAAAGAGATAGTGAATTTCTAAACAAAGTAAACAGGGTAGTTGTTTACCCTACAAAAGGACTCCCTTTACAGAAAGATTCAAATTAATTTTTTTATTATCTGGATAGAAGTAAGCATACTTCACTTTTCAAGAGATGCTTTTAAAAATAGTCTTCACAAGCTGAACGTAAAGAACACAAAAAGACATACCATGCAAACACCAAACACGAGAAAGCTACAGTGGGGACCAGCAGATGGCATAATGGTTATGTAGCTGAACTCCCACATGGACAACTGCAGTTCAAGTCCCTGACCTGGCAACTTGAAATTCATGCTGGGTGCATGTGCATGTGTGCCCAAAATCCTGAGAGGAGAATGGAGAAGAAGGGACTGTGGCATGGCCATCCCTCCTGGCAAGGGGCATGGGGGGGGTGATTTCTTGCTTTCTGTCTGTCTTTCGGCAAGCAAAAATCTCCCTCTAAAAAAATTTAAAAAGAAAGAAAGCTACAGTGATTTTATTGAAGTTAAAATAGACTTTAAGACAAAGAATATTAAAAAAAGTTTCAAAATATATTAATCAAAAATTGGCAGATATAAGGAATAGAGAAATATACACCCATATAGGAAATTAATCTTTTCTCAGTATTTTATATAAGAACCAGACTAAATATTGGTAACGACATAGAAGATCTGAAGAATAATAGACATATCTGGGACCAGCAGTTAGTGTAATGGCTGTTGCTGGACTCCCACGTAGTTGACCGTGGTTCATGTCCCGGACCCAGTGGCTTAAAACTCATACCGGCTGTGTGTGCGTGCGTGCCCAAGATCCCGAGAGGAGAATGGAGGAGAAGGGATTGCAGCGTGGCCATCTTCCCTGGGGGGTGATTTCTCGCTTTCTGTCTCTCTGTCTCTCTCTGTCTGTCTGGCGAGCGTACACACCCTATAGCAAAAACCTCTAAAAAAAAAAAAGAATAATAGACATATCTAGAATACTATATCCAACTACATAATACACAGTGTTTTCAAATGCATATAATATATGTACCAAAATAAACTATATACTAGGTTCTTGGGATTTAAAAAATATTTTAGAAAGAATCTTTGAATTAGAAAAGATTGTTAGCCATTGAGCTCGTTTTGTAAATGAGAAAACAGAGTTCTAGAGAGATCAAATGATTGACTGGAATTCACAAATCTAATTGATGTGAGAACTGGATTTAACACCTCGAACTGTTTTCTTCAGTACTTTTTTCCACCCATAAATTAAGTCAATCAAAAGTTTGAAATTTTGTGGAGTATGTCCTTTGACCACAAATAGCAAAGAGAACATTTAGCAACATTCAACATTGATTCATGAAAACACTCAGCAAATTGGGACTAGAAGAGAATTCTTTCAATCTGATAAGGGGCATCTACAAAAACCCTATCACTAATGTAATACTCAATGGTGAAGTCTTTTTTTTTTTTTTTTAATAGACTACAGATTAGTTTATTTTTAACACCCATCATGCCATGAATTCATAGGGAAGAGGTTCCAGTAGCCCAGGTTCCTTTCCATTGGTTCTCACAAAGTGTGCTTCTCTGGGTGGAGCAGGCTGGCGCTTTAGTTGAACCCAGGTACCTTTCTCTTTGGCTTCTTTCTTTTTCTGGTCATTTTCCTTCACACGTTTTAGGAAGCTATCTCTGCTCTTAGAATGTTTAATATGCTCAATACGCACATTGATTCTCTTGGCAAGAATCTTGCCCTTAACGTGTTTGTTTACATCAATGCCAACAGCATGCTGGGTAACACTGTAGACTCTTCCAGTTTTGCCATGGTAACATTTGTGGGGCATT
>NW_006159638.1:3601559-3627161 GCF_000334495.1 Tupaia belangeri chinensis
TTTCCCTGTGTGTTCGTCATTTTGGTTAATTACTGGAAGATGGCGGTTCCGCAATGGTGAAGTCTTGAGTGCTTTCCCCTGATACTGGAAATTGCAGTGATGTCCACGCTTACCACATCTGTTCAGTATTGTACTAGCAGTTCTAAATAGTGCTGTAAGACAAGAATAACAAAAGACATAAATATAGGAAAGGAAGAATAAAACTATCTTGTTTTGAGGATTACATGATTGTTTCCAAAGAAAATTCTGAGGAATCTACAAAATGACTATCAAAACTATTAATTAAATTTAGCAAGGTTACAGTATACAATGTCTATGTTTTAATAAATTGTATTTCTACATAGTAGTAGTAGATTTCTATGTATTATACCTCTAGCCTATTATTTAATTTTCCATGCTTCTTTTTAAAAATATTGACTGAGAAGATAACAGTTTTATTTTATTTATTTATTTATTTATTTATTAGAGATTTTCGCTATAGGGCACATGTGCTTGTCAGAGAGACAGAGAGACAGAAAGTGAAAAATCACCCCCTGGGGGAATGGCCATACCACAATCCTTTCTCCTCCATTCTCTTTTCTGGATTATGGGCACACATGCACACATGCTCTGCGTGAGTTTTAAACCACTGAATCTGGACTCAAACCATGGTCAACTACATGGAAGTCCTGAAATGTAACCATTACGCCACCTGCTGGTCCCATAGTATTATATTATTTTATTTTTGTTTTATTTTAGAGAGATTTTTGCTATAGGGTGCATACGCTCACCAGAGAGACAGAGAGACAGTAAATGAGAAATCATCTCCCGGGGATGGGGGGAGATGGCCACACCACCAATCTTTCTCCATTCTCCTCTTGGGATCTTGGGCATGTATGCACACATGCCCAGCTTGAGTTTCAAGCCACCAAGTCCAGGACTTGAATCACTTGGTGGGAGTCCAGCAACATAACCATTTCGCCATCTGCTGGTCTTCCACAGCTTTATTTTTAATAGACTTTTTCAAATGTGACTTAGATAAAGGTTGATAGGCTTATGTTTGCTTCAGAAAAATAGGTAGTAACTAATTTTCTAAAGTAGTGAGTAGCTCTTGATTATTTCACTTAATCTGTGTGTATATTCTTTTTTTTTTCTTTAAATCTTGGCCTAAAGAAATTCTTCCCATTCATGATTTAAAATAATGCTCCCAACAAGCACATAAGATGATAAGAGAGTAACTCAAGCACAAAATTTAGAGACTGCTTTATCCTGCATCTGATAACTGAAGGTCCTTGCCTTGGGGGTTTGCTGAGTCATTGCAAAGCAAACAAAACTAGCGGAACGAAACCATTTTTCCAATCACTTGGTACCAAAAGCATAGCTTTTGCCACATGGAGATTCTTAGGATTTTTAAAAAACGTTCAGAATGAGTCTTTGAATTAAGAAAGATTGGTACTCTCTGAGCTCATTTCTTGAATGAGATAATTGAGTTCCAGAGAGATAAAATGACTGGCTGGAATACACAGATCTTTTTTGAGGTAAAAACTAGATTAAGCCCTCAAACTGCTTTCTCCAGTACTTTCTTCACTTAACTAAACTGTCACCCTGAGCAATAAAAAAGGTCAGGTCTAGTCTCTAAGGACTGGAATTTGCCAATCAAAGAACCTCTCAGGAGCTATATCCAAGATGATTTTGAACAGTAGACAACATACTAAAGTGAATTTATAATTTCTCAAATGACCAATTTTGACAGAAAAAGAATATTTCTTTTTTGGGGGGATAAGTTCTGCTATGTTTATTTCAAGTCTTATAGTAATTTCTCATAACTATTTACCAAGCATGTTTAAGAATTCTTATGTAGCATATTTTCTGGTTCTCTGCTGAAGATTTTTTGTATTTAAGAAAATAATTTTAAGTATATATAAAAAATAATCTTTTTTTCTTTTCTTTTTTTTTTCTTTTTTTTAAAGAGATTTTTGCTAATGGGCATGTGTGCTCGCCAGAAAGACAAAAACAGACAGAGAGACAGAAAGCAAGAAATCACCCCCAAGGGGGGATGGCCATGCCACAATCTCTTCTCCTCCATTCTCCTCTTGGAATCTTGGGCACGTACACTCAGACGCTCGGCGTGAGTTTAAGCCACCGGATCCAGGACTCAAACCATGGTCCACTATATGAGAGTCCAGCGACATAGCCATTACGCTGACTACTGGTCCCGAAAATAATCTCCTTAAAAGTATTCATTGTTAAGCATCAAAGTGAATAGTTAAATCCTCCAGTGATTCTTTTTTTCTGGAAATTTTTAGGAATCCTTTAAAATTATCTTATGCATATTAAACACTATTTCCTGAGGGAGTAAATGAGTGAGCAAGTGAATAGATAGGATGGATACTGATTTTAAATCTCTGGTGGGCTTTTCCATATCAGTGGTTGTTTGCTTTTTATGAAAATTAAATGATAAACCTTTGGAAATTCACTAACATATGGTTTACTTGAGCTACCAAATAGTCTAATAAGTGTTATCCTTCAGGGAATATGTGTTTATGTAAGTGTATGCATGTGTATGCTTACATAGGTACATGTAGTAGATAGACAGGTGTAGATATAAAAAGAGAATGAGAGGAAAGAAATATTTGGAAAGGGTTTCCAGCTCCAATAAGTTTCTTCCAACTCACTCATACATTTCCAAAAATAAGGAAACAATAAAACACTACATTAATAATCTAAAAATATCCTGTCAGAGTGATGATACTTGAGTACTCTGGCTCCCTGTTAGAGCAGGAAGGCCAACAGAAAGGCGGCTGCAGAGGCAGCCAACAGGGACTCAAACGTCTGGATTCTACTCAATGGCACCAGCACAAATTGAAAAGTCCCAGTCTTAATGACAGCTGTTGCTTTGGAGAGTCCTGGAAAATTACCATTTACTAATGGGAAAGCAAGAGAAAGATTTGCCTGTGGAAAACAGAGTAGAACATTAAAATTGGGCATCAACAATGTTAGAAAATAACTTGTTTGATTTTAATTAAAATGCCTCTGCTTGGCATTAAAAATTCAATTAATTGAGTACTAGAAAAATGCTCACCACCACTTTTGTGTTTATGTGTATGTGTGAGTGCATGCGTGCACATAAATACACGTGAGTTATGCATTATGGCTATAGAATGAAGCTAAAACTAATTTTCATGTATGCTTCCTGGCATCACCTCACTTTATATAAACAGTGGCGGCAAAACGATTTCATCTTATGGACCACATTGAAATAGTGATGGCTCCCTGACTGCTGTATTGAGGATTCTGACGCCCTATCAACAGTGCTGTGTTCACTAACCGTGATGATAATTCTCTGCCAATCTTAGATGTTAGTCCTCTGGAAGGGAATGTAGCTTGTCCACACACTGGAGAGTTCAACACTGAATTCCCACCCCAGATGTTCTATCTGTAGATACCTGAGCCTACCATGGGAAAAAAACAAAACCTTTACTTTCCTCCTGGAGGTGGGGTTATATTTAAAGGAGCTTAGGATGGGATAGAGGAATTGTTGAACAGAAACCATTCCTGATTGTCCAAAAGGGTGCTGATTTCACATGCTCCGATGGTCACTTTATTGGGTGATCTCTCAGCCTAGCATACTATTCTGGATTTGATGATGGCTTCCAGGCCATCTACTTCATAAATAACCTGGAACTTCTCATATTCTGCATTCCACAAGAGCAATTTAGAGCTGGCTGTTAGGTTATGAGCTACTTTTAAAATACATAAGCAGCTATGATAATTCTGATACTTGGTAGTTCATCATAAAAATCTCACTGAGTGAGTGAATGAGTGATACAGAGACATTTTGATGATATCTTCAGGATTTCTCATAGACTCATTCGACTTACCAGAATACAGAATTTGGATGAAACTCCTTCTGTCTTTTCTCCCTATGCACTTCTCTTACCTAGTATGGTAGTTGGCTTGTAGTAGATGCTTAGTAAATGTTTGCTGAACTAAAGTGGACACCTATAAATGTGTTTCCAGGTAGTGCTAGAACCTTATTTTACTTATCAGAAAGTTTTAAAAAAGAAAAAGAAATGAATGAAAGTATGATGTCCTAGTTCAACCAGTGATTTGCACATATTAAACATGTTAATAAATGCTTGTGGGTTGAATGAGTAGAAAAATGAACGAATCTTCATTAATACATCTCACACACACTTAGGATGTGCAAAAATTTGGGGGGTGGGGGGACAAGATGTCCTAGAGACAAGTTTTCAGACTCTGGCTGAAATTTGTTTGGGTCTCACTGAATGCTTTAAAAGTTGCCTCAAGAGTTTAAAGTATTTTTCTTCATTATCAATATGAAAGAGAAGAGTTATTTTGAGATAAATTAAGCAAAGAGATAGAGTAATGACTAATGAATAGAGTGGAAAATACCATCACTCCTGCTCCAGCCACTAATAAGTTATAGTCTTTTCTCAATGTCTTTTGTGATGGTCTTTGAGTTTAAGTAAGTGCTAAACAATAAATGTGGATGAGTGGAAAACAGAATTATATTAATCATGCATATTCTTTTGAAGTGTTAGCTTTTTTCAGCCTCTTAAATCAAGATAATATTTTTAAGAAAAATATATCAGTTTTTCTTTGCACAGACACCAGGCTTTTTTTTTTAAGTACTTCTATCTAAATGGTAAATGGAAATTACAGGGTTTTTTTCTTTCCTTGAAGAGGGAATGTGCACCATCCAAAAGAGAGAGCAAGAAGTAGCGAGAGAATGCATCCCCTGAGGGGGTATGATCATGTCACAATCCTTTTTCCTCCATTTCTCTATCCTATCAGGATTTGGGGCATACATGCATCTGTGCTCAGTATATTTTTCAGACCACTGAACCTGGGACTTGTTGGCCATGTGAGATTTGGTTTCCAATGTAGTGCACTCAACCATTGTGCCATGCGGCCAGTCTGAAAATCTTTAATAATGACATAGTGTGTTGAATCTTTAACCTATTTTGCATTCAGTATGTTTCTACTTGGAGTTTTAGTGGCACTGTCACATAATTTCTCAGGTATTTTGTATTTTCACAGTATCAAAAAAAGCTAGAAAAGTTTTTAAGATCTTTGAAAATGTACTTCTTGCTTTAAGAACTTATGAACCACTTTTTATCATACTTCTTTCTAATGGATGTGATATACCTCAAAGCATAAAATCCAGTTGTCATAAATAAGTAGGTGAAGAAGAAACTACACTTCTTGCTTTTTAAAATGGGTACATCTTATGTTTGTTGATGAAACTAAAAAATATATCTTATATTTAACTCCATTAATATTTTTGAAAATTAATCCTATGTATTGGGTTGTTGGAAAAGTCATGATGCATTTTTACATAAAAAATACGTCATGACTTTTCCGACAAACCGATATTAGGTCAAAGAGGGATTTGGGCCACATGACTGCTAAGGATCCTTCCTGCTCTAAAGATCCTTCCCACTCTACTTTTCATCCACGAATTTATAAACATAGTTGACAATTATACAGTTTCTGTTCACAAACCAATGACAGTATCTCATAGACAAATATTCCTATTGCCACTATTGTGGATTTAAATGTTAAATGTTTGTAAGGCGTCAAGGTACAGAGAGGCTGGTTTAGTAGTTGGCTAAATAGTAAGCATTCACAGTATGCTGAGAAAAATTCTTAGTGGTGAATTTTTGGGTTGGATTTGGCAATATCACCCAACATTATCATCCAATGATCTGACTACTTAATAGATATTGTTTTCTGTGGTATAATCAATCATGTATCACATGTACTAGTAATGAAGAGTCTAAAACTGATCACTATGAACCAAATAGGCCTAGCTCATACCAGGGGTATAGAAACAACTGACTCTTTTTTTTTTTTTAGACTTTTGCCATTGGGCATATGAGCTTACTGGTAAGAGATAGAGACAGTGAGAGGGAAAGTAAGAAATCACCCCGGGAGGGATGGCTATGCTACATGTAATCCCTTCTCTATTCTCCTACCTGAATTGTGGGCTTGCACACACATGTACCCAGCATGACTTTCAAGCCACTGGGCCCAGGACTCAAACAGCAGTCAGCCATATAGGAGTCCAGCACATTAACCACCATGTCACCTGCTGTTCCCACAACTGATGTATTTTGAAACTACCCATTTGCCTTCCTTCCTCCATCCTCTCCAATCTCAGAAAGTCCTTTTGTTCATTTTCAATATTGTTTGCCTAATGCTGACACTAATGGATCCTATTTCCTAAATGATAATTAAAATCAAGCACATCTAGAAAGACAATATTAAGAAGAAGAATCATGTTTTACATTATACTTTTTTTGACCTCTACAAACAATGGGCATGTCCTTGTACACAGTTCAAGCTCGTTAGCTCTTCCAGACCTTTTGGCCTCGAGTCTCTCCCCGTTCATTCTGACCCTGCACAACCTTGGACATTCGCTCTAAAGCACAAAATATAATATAAGATTGCCATGTAAATAAGACAGAACACCTGCTGCTTAATGTGGAACACAGAGGCAGCCCACTTTGGATCAATTTGCCCTTTCAGACCTTCAATTCTAGCTAATAATTGGATCTTAGTAAATATTAGGTGAGTGAATATATAACTAAATGTAATAGATTTTTGAGTAATCAAATTAATGGTGGGGAAAAGACATTGTAAGTTTACATTTGTATTCTTATTGTCAACCTGGTATATATTAAATAAACCCTTAATCTTTTTCTCTTCATTAAATTCCTATAACTTGGCATCCTAATGCACCCTAGCTACTTTTATTGAAATGAAGATTTGCGCCATAAAAATCAAAACACAGAGATGTACTTTTAATAAAGTAACTTTAATGATTTTTTTTTCAGAGGTTTTTGCTATAGGGCACATGCGCTCGCCAGACAGAGAGAGACAGAGGGACAGAAAGCGAGAAATCACCCCCCAGGGAGGATGGCCACGCTGTAATCCCTTCTCCTCCATTCTCCTCTCAGGATCTTGGGCATGCACGCACACGCGCCCGGCGTGAGTTTTAAGCCACCAGGTCCAGGAGCAAACCATGGTCGACTACATGGGAGTCCAGCGACATAGCCATTATGCTAACTGCTGGTCCCAATGATGTATTTTTAAACCATTAATGTTACACTCTGTTCAGCAGATGTGATTAATTTGGTTTGTGACAATTTCTGAAAGGAACAGTTACCTAGAAAACTACTTCAGTAAAGTAGTAGAAAGAATTTATGTTTGGGGCTGTAAGAGAATGGAAATGGATGGAATACAGCTTTTCAACAAGAAATGCCTAAAACTATAAAGTTTTTTAAAGAAGTATTTTACTTACTTAATTTTATTTATGAATATTACTTTTGATTTCGATAGGAGGTGGAGGGGGGAGTAGGAAAGCAAGTTATTAGGTCTGGAACTCAAACCATGGTCAGCCATGTGGGAGTCCAGTGCCTTAACCACCATGCCACATTTTGCATATTAATAATCCAGGTCAAACAAAACAGTTTCTTTCAATTTTGTATTTAATTACATTGATTCACTTTGGGATTTTACTGCTCTTGTTTTTTCTTTAAAGACCCTACACCTTCACTAATCTCCTGTTTCGATCATTCATTTCTATATATAGATTTCTTGTAAAGCAGAGGTTAAAACAGTTTCCTGGGTCCCATCCCCAGGGTCTCTGATTGAGAAGAGTGGAATTCATGAACTTGCCTCTCTGACAAGCTTCTAGATGATGCCTACACCAGTGCAACTAGTGCAAAGACCACCCATTCAGTAACACAGCTAGAGTTTCCTTCAACATTGATGTCAGAGTTATGCCGTAGTGAAAGATGTTTCATTTCATTCATGTGATTTCATAAAATTGTCATGACAGTGGGAGAGGAAATGTTATTTATCCTGAAGAAAAGAATACTTAGGAAGAATATGTTAACTGAATCAGGTATTTTTAAGAATTGGCATGTAAAAGTGGCTCTCCCCATTACTCTTGTAGTTTTTTAATCCTCATGTTTTATTATATATTATAATTATCTTCTTTTTAACCAATTAATTTTTACTTGACAAAAAATTGTATATGTTTATTGTGTACAACATGCTGTTTTAAAATAAGTATCATAATGGAATGGCTAGATCAAGCAAGTTAATACATGTATTATATCACTGACTTTCTATTTTTTGTGGTGAGCTGATTTTTTTTTTATATTAGACCTATATCCAGAGCATGTTAAATTTGCATGATTCTAATCATTTCAGCTTCTTTTTAAATGTTTTACATGTACAGTCGTACTGTATGTAACGACAGTTTCTTTCTGTCTTTCGCATTCTGTTTTATTTATTTTTCATGTTTTATTGTACTGCCCACAATCTCCATGACAGTTTTGACCAGTAGTGATGGTAATGGGCATCTTTGTATAATTCTCCATGTTAAAGGGAAAGGTTTTAACATTTCCTAACTAAGTTGAAATTTGCTATACATTTTGTGTATTTACTATTTTTCAGATTAAGAATGTTCTCTTGAATTCCTAGTTTCATAAGAGTTTATCATGAATGAATGTTAAATATCACCAAAATTTTTTCCCATATTCACTTATTTGTTAAAGTGATCATGTGATTTTTCTCCTTTTCTGTGTGGTGTTGGTTAGGTAAATTATAGAGCTTTGTTTTTGTAAGGCAAACAAATTTTTCCTTTGTGAAATAAACCTAGTTGGTCAGGATAATCTTTTTTAAGTATTATTGATAGATTTATTAGCTAATATTTTACTTAGAATTTTTGTATCTGTGTTCATGAGTAAAAGTGGCCTATAATTTTTTTCTTCCTAATGATCTTGTCAGACTTTGGATTCAAAATTGTGGTGACCTCATACAATAAGTGGGACTATTCCTTTTTTGTATTTTATAGAAGGGCTTAACCATCAGTGAAGGGATCCAAGTTTGGAGATTTCTGTGTCTATGGGTTTTGAATTATGGATTTAATCTGTGGAATAAATGTAAGACTATTGTTACTTTCTATTTATTCTTTTGACACTTTTGAGCAGTTGTGTCTTTCTAGAATTTGTCCATTTCATATAAACTTATTTCTTTTATTCTCAATATTTATATGTAGTTTTTTTTTTCTTTTTCTTGATTAGTCTCACCAGGCGTTGTCAATGTTATTAGTCTTTTCAATGAACTAACCCCTTAGATGCAATATGATTTATATTTTATTAATTTATACTCTTACTTTTTCTCATTTCTATTTCTTAGTAGACCTAAAAAGTTTGTTGTCTTATTGCCATTTTGAGGTATGTGCTTAGCTCACTGACTTCAGTCTTCCTTCTTTGCCCCTCCCCCCTCATAAATGCATTTAAGATAATAAATGTTCTTGTAGCTATGTATAGCTATATGCCATGAGTTTTGGAATATCCTAATTTTACTATAATTTAATTTAAAATATTTTCTGTTGTTGTTATAATTTTTTTTTACCTAGGAATTACATTAAAGTGTACTGTTTAATTTCCGGTTATGGATGGCTTCTGGTTATAGTTTTATTAATTACACAAAATTTATTTCCACTGTAGTCATTGCAGATACTCTGTGATTTCAGTCATTTCAAACTTGTTGATTCTTCCTCCTTTTTCCTTCAGAATATGGTCAACTTATATAATTTTTTCTGTGTATTTTAAAAGACTTTATACTCAACTTGATGGCTACAGTGTTATAAATATATCTCGATCTGTAATTATGTTGAAATAATCTATATTTTTTCTAATATTTATGCTACAATTATTCTATCCCACTATGATTGTGGATTTATGACTTTTTCCTTTTAGTTCTGAGTTCGAATTGTATGTTTTGAGATTAGGTTAGATCATACAAATTGACTTATTATTTCTTCCTCAATTGTTACATCTTTTATCATAATGGGAGACTCTCATTAGCTCCCTAAAGTCTACTCCTTTTTTTTTTTTTTTTAGCTCCCTATAGTCTCCTACTTCGTGAGATGTTTGTATAGTGTTACCAGGTTTTTGTTGGTTAGTTTTCATAGTATGCATTTTTTTTCCTTTTTTCTTTTTTTAATTTTCTAGAAGGTGAATGCTGGAGAGAAAAGAGGGAAAGTGAGAAAACACCTTGCATGAGGAGTGGTCACGACACAGTCTGTTCCCCATGTCTCCCTGTTTCCGGGACTTTAGACAGGCATGCACATGCATTCCATGTGTTTTGAAGCCACCAGATTTGAAATTTGAACCACAATAGGCTATGTGGGATCCAGCTCATCCTTTTTTTTTTTTTTAATTGGCCATAGAGCACATGCACTTGCCAGAGAGAGACAGAGAGAGAGAGAGGGAAAAAACCCCCCCAGTGGGGCATGGTTACCCTGTAATCTCTTCTCCATTTCTCCATCCTAGCACATCCACATGCTTCCCTGGTGCATTTTTTAAGCCTTCGGGGTCAGAATTCACATCAAGCAGTCAGTCATGTGGGATTTAGTTCCCTTAACCACTAGGCCAACCCTCATTTCTATCCTTTTACTTCTAGCTTTTCTGCATCTATATATTTAAAATGTCCTATTGTAAAGAAAAAGAGAACTGAAAAATAAATAAACAAAATAAAGTGTCCTGCTGTATCAAACTCCTCTGATGCCCCAGCGTGTGTCCTCTCAGCCCACTCTTTATTTGACCATTTCTGCTGTGACCTCCTTCATACCAATGTTATGTGCAGCAGCTCACCGTGTGTGTTTAGCTTTCTGGCCTGAGGCACATATACACAGTATGAAAGTGTGAGAGAAACAAAATGCCAAGGGGTAACCTGACCAACAGGGTATAGGGTCTGACAGATCAAGGCTCTTCACACACCTTCCTCACAGGCCCACCACACTGAGTCCGTCTTCCAGGGCAGTGACTAACTTGATACTGTACCTCTGGGTTGGCTTTCTCCTCTTCTACTTTGCAGTCTCCCCACTCTTGCTTCATGAATCACTTTTCAACCAAATACCATCAGGCAAGCTTCTGTTTTCAGTTTTGCTTTCAAGAATGCAAGCTAAGATACTCTTAGATGAATAGCAAATTAATTAGGCTTTAAAAAAATCCAGTCTGGGGAACCAGCAGTTAGCGTAATGGCTATGTCGCTGGACTCCCACGTAGTCGACCGCGGTTCGTGTCCCAGACCCAGTGGCTTAAAACTCACGCCGGGCGCGTGTGCGTACGTGCCCAAGATCCCGAGAGGAGAATGGAGGAGAAGGGATTGCGGTGTGACCATCCCCCCTGGGGGGTGATTTCTCGCTTTCTGTCTCTATGTCTCTCTCTGTCTCTCTCTCTGTCTGTCTGGCGAGCACACGCGCCCTACAGTGAAAATCTCTCCAAAAAAAAAAAAAGAAAAAGAAAAAAGAAAAAAAAATCCAGTCTGTATTTTTTAATTACAATATTTATTTTGTTCAAATTTAGCACAATTACTTACATATTTGTATTTAAGTCTACTTATTTTATAATTTATTTTGCTATGTGTTACCCTGTTTCATGCTTCCTCTCTCCCTTCTTGTTTTCTTGAAATAACTTAATTTTTATTATTTTTCTCCTTCTGCTAGATTGTTCATTATATTTCCTTTTACAAATTTTTAATGGTATTCTAGAGCAAAGATCAGTAAAATATGACCTCTGTGCCAACTCCCACTGACTGCATATCTTTGTAAATAAAAGTTCTGTTGGAGCATAGCTGTGCCCATTGGTTTACCTGTTATCCATGACTGCTTCCATGCTACAAGGGCATGTAGCTGCAAAGCCTACAAAATGAGAGCACTTTAAAAAGATTGTGGAAAATGGAATTAAGATATGCATTTATTTTAGTACAATAATATCTTGAAATCTGTGCCTACTTTTTTCAGAATGCACATTTTTCACAAACTTTTGGAAGACCCATCACATTTGCCGTCTGCCCCTTTACAGAAAGTTTGTCCATTCCTGTTCTAGATATTACAGCATGCATCCTTAACTTATTACTATCTCAGAGAAATCTGAACTTTACTACTTTCTGCACCAGTCAAAGACTTTAGAACCATTGAACTTCATTTGCCTACCCCATGACTTATTTGCTATTTCTATTTTTTAATTCTGCAAGATACTCATAGTATTCTTTTATATGGTCAAGATTTACTTCTTTTATAAAAAAAAATTTGCTGTAGGGTGGTTGCACTTACTAGAGAGAGACTGAAAGGAAGAGAGATTGGAAATGAGAAGGCACCCTCTTGGGGGAATGACCGTGCAACAATTCCTCCTCTTTCACTGTACTCTTGGGATTTGGGGCATACACACACACACACACACACACACACACACACACACACACATCCAGTGTGTTTATCAAGCCTCCAGGTCTAGGATTCTAACTGCACAGTTGGCCACGAGGGATCCAGCCTCCTTAACCACTATGCCACCTGACTGACCCAATGTGCTCAATATTTATTTAGGTTTACCCATGTATTTACCATTTTCACTGCCCTTCATTCGTTGCTCTGGGCCGACTTTCTGTTGTGGATTGTATTTCTTCTACTTAAGGAGAATAAAATTTAATATTTTCATTAATATAGAATTTCTAATGACAAATTCTCTTAGTTTTTGTTTGTTTAAAAGTGTATCTAGTCTTAGTTTTGAAAGATAGTAATTATGGATGTAGAAGTCTAGATTGGCAGTTATTTTAAATCAATGCTTTATAAAGAAATCATGTCGTTGTTTCCAGCTTTCATTTCTTCTTTTAAAAAATTCAGCTATTAGTGTTATTGTTGTTCCTCTGAAGGCTATCACTCATTTCTTTTTCTCTCTCTGCTTTAAAGATTTTTTTTTTTCTGGCTAAGTTATTAGAAGTTTTAGTGGGACCAGCAGTTAGCGTAATGGCTATGTCGTTGGACTCCCACGTAGCCCACTGTGGTTCGAGTCTCAGACCCAGTGGCTTAAACTCACACCAGGCGCATGTGAGTGTGTGCCCAAGAGCCCCAGGAGAATGGAGGAGAGGGGATTGCTGTGTGGCCATCCCCCCTTGGGGGGTGATTTCTTGCTTTCTGTCTCTCTGTCTCTCTCTGTCTTTCTGGCAAGGACACGTGCCCTATAGCAAAAACCTGTCAAAAAAAAAAAAAAGAAGTTTTAGTATAATACACTTGGATTTCAGTTTTCTGTTTATTTTTCTTGTTTTTTTATATTACCTCTTGAATCTGGGACTTGATGTCTTTTGTCAGTTTGGAAAATTCTTAGCTGTTATTTTTTTCAAATTTTGCTTATCTCGCATCACCATATCTCACACCTCTTTTGCTTCTTTCTGTCCTTTTCTTTCCTGCACTTCATTCTGGATATTTTCTTTTCATCTATCTTCTGGTTCACTAGTTCTTTTTTTTAATTTTGGTCTAATTGGCTGTGAAATACATTCATCTTCATGTAATGAGGATTTGATGTGATTCTAAGTAGGACTGAGTCTGTGATGGCTAGTTCACACATATTCTGATAGTATAGATCCCTTTAGAGTTCCACTAAAAAGCCTGTGAGGACCACCAGTGGCATGAGGGTTAAAGTAGCTAGATCTCACATGGCTGACTGCATGGTTTGAGTCTGAGACACAGCAGCTTGAAAAACATGCCAGGCACATGTGCCTGCATGCCCAAAATCCTGAAAGGAGAAATGGTTTGCAACATGACCAGCTCTCACTTTCTTCCCCTGGCCCCCACAGTGAGCACAGATGTCCTCTAGAAAAAACAAAAACAAAACAAAACAAAAAAAAAAAAAACTAATGCCTAAGGTAGGAACAGAAGTGGTACTTTCTAGAGCTCCTCTTCCTTGATGAGCACCATATTCCAGTTTTTGTCCCCTAGCCCTATGGTTTGTTAGAAGCTCTGCTAGAAATTCTCTCCATGTTAAATTATAATGAAGTCTGGTTATGTTTTTTCTTTTATAATAATCTAGTATCGCCTTTATGATAACAGTATATATTCAAAAAGTGTTTAATGGGTAAAAGAAATCATTATTTTTCCCCTGTTGGCACAATGGGAAAGCAATTTTTAGTTCAATATTAGAAAGAACTTTCCAGTTATTAGAGTCACCAAGAAATGATAGGGGCTGCCTACTAAGTAATGAGTACCCATGACAAGAACTGTTTGAGCAGAACATTCAAGTTTAAATGTTCAACTTTTAATGTCATTTGTCAAGAGTTTGTGGAGATGATTACAGTTTTGGCATCAGTTTGGGTTAACACCCTCCAGGTTTTTTCCATCTCTTAGTTTCTGTGACTTCAGTTTTAGTTTTGACTGTGGATCTTCTCCTTTCTTTAGTACTTTGCCTTCTGGTTTCTGACAGTGTAACTGATTTGAATTATGGAGTCTGGGCCCTCTAACACATCTTCATAAAGAATAGGGCAGTCAAGAGAACTGACAGTTAAGAACAGGGACTATTAAAATTAGCTCACTCTGCAATCTGACACAGCAAATGCATCGTTACTTACACAGAGGTTCTTTTTAAGCGAACAATCAGTCAAGTAAGGGCTTAAAAAAATGGTTAAAGGAAGATTGAGTTGTCTAGGTAATGATGGGAAAGAAAGACTGACTCAGTTGATTTAATGGAAAAATAACAGCAGCAGCTTGGAAGTTAACTGCTACGTATGCAAGTAATATTTCTGTTCTTGTTCTTATTTATTTCTTTATTCACTTCCTCGTTCAATTAGCATGCATTTTCTAAGAATTTAGGCTAAGAAACGATGTGCCAAGACCAGCATATGGCATAATGGTAATGTCACTGGACTCCCATATAGTCGACCACAGTTCGAGTCCCGGACCCAGCGGCTTCACGCTGAGCGTGTGTGCTCACATGCCCAAGATCCCAAAAGGAGAACGGAGGAGAAGGGATTGCAGAGAGACCATCCCCTCAGGAGATGATTTCTTGCTTTCTGTCTCTCTGGTGAGCATGCCCTATAACAAAAATCTCTTAAAAAAAAAAAAAGAAAGAAAGAAAAGATGTGCCAAGGATCATATGACTGCCATTTTGCTTAGTGATATTCCTCAACATTTCACAAATTATTTTATGAGAATTTTCTAATGGCTTCACATGTTCTGAAATATTAAGTTGCCAGTAAAGTCATCCTCCCAGGGAGATGGTCATGCTGCAATCCCTTCTCCTCCATTCTCCTTTTGAGATCTTGAGCGTGTACGCATACATGCCCAGCATGAAGCCGCTGGGGTCTGGGACTCAAACTGTGGTTGACTATGTGGGAGTCCAGTGACGTAACCATTATGCCATCTGCTTGTCCTGGCATATCGTTTCTTAGCCTAAATTCTTAGAAAATGCATGCTAATTGAACGAGGAAGTGAATAAAGAAATAAATAAGAACAAAAACTGAAATATTGCTTGTCTGCATAGCAGTAAGCTTCTTGGCTTTTCCTTTGTTTTTCTGTATAAAAATGCATCATGACTTTCCTGACCAATAGAATGGTATCTGCTTTTATTTTAATTTTTGGAAAAAACAAATTATTTAAATCTTTTTCCTTTTAAAATGGAACAGTGTTGGGCCCAGCTGCTATGATGCAGTGGTGGTGGGCCACACTGCAATGCTGGAAGCCATATGGAACATCAGAGTTTAGTTCCCAGGTAGATTTGTATAGCCTGGGCTTCCAGGTGCCCATGCCTGGGATCATGTCTGGCTAGGAAGACTGAGGGATGGATTGCAATGTGAGACCCCGTTGAGTATAATTGATCTCTCTCTCTCTCTCTCTCTCTCTCTCTCTCTCTCTCTCTCTCTCCTGTTCTCCTTGCTCATAAATAAATAAACTTGTAAAAAAAATGAAGCACCAGGAACCAGCAGGTGGTGTAGTGGTTAAGGTGCTAGACTCTCAAGTGGTTGACCATAGTTTGAGTCCCAGACCCTGTGACTTGAAATTCACTCTGGGTGTGTGCCCCAAAGTCCTGGGAGGAGACTGGAGGAGAAGTTATTTCGGCATGGCCATCCTCCCTGAGGAGTGATTTTTTGCTTTCTGTCTTTCAGGCAAGTTTATGTGCTTTATAGCGAAAGTCTTTCACAAAAAATAAAAGAAGCATTATTAGAGACTGTGAAGTTTTAATGAGTGAATTTAGGGGCCAGGGGGTGGTCCTGAAAATCACAGGAGTATGCTTTTTGTTGTATCACTTGGTTAAGCAGTCAGCTAATTCCTACCTGCCATGGTGGTCATGACTGTTTCACATTTTAATTTTTTTATTCTCAGTTATATGTTATTTCATTTATACCAAGGAAAGGTTAAAAATTACTAACAGTTGTAAAATTAAGTCACTCTGTGTAAGTTATCTCAAAGTCATCTTTATCAGACCTGAAGTTACATTCATGGATCAAAAATCTTATACACTCCACTCAATTTTTCTGTAAATCTAAAACTGCTTTTAAAAAGTCTTAGTAAGGGGTCACTGTTCTGTAGAATGGGATTTGTTAAAGTCGTCAAGAATAAGGCCTACTTTAAGAGATACCAAGTGAAATTTAGCAGACGACGAGAGGGTAAAACTGATTACTATGCTCGGAAACGCTTGGTGATCCAGGATTAAAAATAAGTACAACACACCCAAATACAGGCTGATAGTTCATGTAACTAACAGAGAGATCATTTGTCACATTGCTTATGCCTGTATAGAAGGGGATTTGACAGTCTGCGCAACTTATGCATATGAACTACCCAAATACGGTGTGAAGGTGGGCCTGACAAATTATGCTGCAGCATATTGTACTGGCCTGCTGCTGGCCCGCAGGCTTCTCAATAGGTTTGGTATGGACAAGATCTATGAAGGTCAAGTGGAAGTGACCAGAGATGAGTACAATGCAGAAAGCATCAATGGTCAACCTGGTGCCTTCACCTGCTATTTGGATGCAGGCCTTGTCAGAACCACCACTGGCAATAAAGTTTTTGGGGCCCTGAAGGGAGCGGTGGATGGAGGCTTATCTATCCCTCACAGTACCAAACGATTCCCTGGTTATGATTCTGAAAGCAAGGAATTTAATGCAGAAATCCATCGGAAACACATCAGAGGCCAGAACGTTGCAGACTACATGCATTACCTAATGGAAGAAGATGAAGACGCTTACAAGAAACAGTTCTCTCAGTACATAAAGAACAATGAAACTCCAGACATGACAGAGGAGATGTATAAGAAAGCTCACACCGCTATACGAGAGAACCCAGTCTATGAAAAGAAACCCAAGAAAGAAGTTAAAAAGAAGAGGTGGAATCATCCCAAGATGTCCCTTGCCCAGAAGAAAGATTGGGTAGCCCAGAAGAAGGCAAGCTTCCTCAGAGCTCAGGAGCAGGCTGCTGAGAGCTAAACCAAACAATTTTCTATGACTTTATTCAAGATAAAAGATAATAAATCACAAGAAAGCAAAAAAAAAAAAAAAAAAAAAAGTCTTAATAAGGGAGCTGGCAGTTGGCGTGGTGGTTAAGGGTGCTGGGCTCCCACACAGCTGGCCCTGGTTCAAGTCCTGGACCTGGTGGCTTGCTTTCTCACTTACCCTCTCTTTTTCTCTCTCTCGTCAAATTTAAATAAATAAATAAAGTTGAATAAAATTTTTTTAAAAGTCTATTAATAAAAATGTTTTTAAATGCAATTTTATTCAAAGTATTAAGAAATTATGAATTTTAAGCTGCCTCTAGAATCTCAAAAGCCAATCATAAATAACAAAATATACAGATAATTACATATATGATTATTCTTGCCTCCAGTGTGTCATAGAGAGATTATCTATTTGCATTCTGAAACAGACTCAAAGTATACTAAAGAAAATCAATTAATATAAGTGAAGAATAGAAAAATATCAAACTATAAGAAGTGGTTTTTATCATCTGATTCATTACTGAACTGGATAGTTTTTCCTATATTTTAGTATACATTATCACCAAGCCAATCACCAATATAATTTCATTTTAGGTTATTTGTCAAAAATTGTCTTTTTCTTTATATAATTTATTTAAAGTAAATTTTTAAATGTGTCCTTAATTATATCAGGTAAGGCTGAATATTTCCAAAGAGTTGTTAAATATGACTATTGTAACAACATTAAATAAAATTTCTTTTTTCGATGATCTCTTTATCATATATCATGCAGAAATTACAAGGGAGTTTCTAAATTCTTAAAGTTTCTTAAAATCAACTTACATGGCTTTAAAAATTGGGAAATATTAACTACTGAGTTGGGGATTTCTTCCTTATTTTACAGTTGAGAAACTAAGGCTCAGAGGAATTAAACAATTTGCCTAAGGACAGATAACTAGTAACAATAATAGATGGCAGATCTAGATTCAAACTCAGGACAATCTGATTCTAAAATTTATGTTCTTAATCTCTTTTCCTAGTATGTGCCTGTGCTCATGCAGTGGCAGCGAGACTTGGAGGAGGAGAAGTCTGAGTGGAGTTTTAAAGACAGTATCAATAAACAATGGCCATAGCTCAGACAGATTGAAGTTTTGCTGAGTCACGGTTAGGACTGATACTAACAAAGGCTTCTAGCTGAAAGATTTAGGAAAGGAGTGTTGCCACCATAAAAATAAATAAGCAAATAAATAAAATGAGAATTTCATTTAGGTAGAAAGATGCTGAGTCATAGGTAACATTAAGACTTACAGATAGAGTTGTCACATAGACTTTTGAAAATATAGAACTGAGGCAAGTTCCCACAAAGCCAGCAACCCAGCCGCACAGGACAGCTCCCTTCCTGCTGCTCGGGCTCGCCACAGTCGATCGCTCCTGAAAGGGAATTGTGTTCCTGTACCCTTGTAGATTCCAAACCAAGGTTGAAACAATGGTTGGTCTCAACCAGCTCATGGAAGATGAAGTGTTCATGGCTTTTGCTTCTTATACAACAATTATTCTTCTAAAAATGATGTTGATGAGCACTACAACTGCGTTCTACAGAATGTCGAGAAAGGAGTTTGGGCACATTCACACACATACCTGTCATGTTTTCAAGCCACCAGGTCCAGACTCCAGCCACATAGTCGGCCATGTGGACCCAGCTATCTTACTGCCACTGGCTGGCTGGAGAAGTGGAGTTATTACTCCCACAGCAGAGCCTCTTTTGATTGGGATAAACCATTTGAGTTTTGTATACTTCTGATTTAGGAAAGGTAATGTTGGTGTTCTACCCAACATTACCCTAAATAATGACTTAAAAAAAACAACTGGTGGCATGGGAAGGAGACAGAAAGGCTTAAAGCACATATTCTGTATTCTGGTAGGGCTTATGACACACTGAGAGGTGAAGAGCAAGGCTGCTTTAACATAATTAGAAACATTTTCATTGATTTGACCTCTGAATCTATTCAGAAACATTTGCAAACCACCCATTTCTCTCTTAATACCTGTTACAAACTTCTGTTCTCCAGAGCTTTGCTTTTATCTAGAGCTCATAGTTCTTTCTACCTTATCTCCTTGTTACCATCTAGAAGTATAGTGGAAGGATATTTGCATGTAATGAGGACATGTATCCACATGTTTAATTTTCTGGTGAGACAGTGTGTTGAAGCAGCAGTCCACAAGTGACTGTCTGCCACCAGGTCCAGGCTGTGCTATACTTTAGAAAAGGTATGACATTGGGGCCAGCAGGTGGCGTGGTAGTTAAGGTGCCTGGACTCCCACATGGCTGACCATTGTTCAAGTCCCAGACCTTGCTGCTTGAAATTCATGCCAGGCACATGTGCATACATGTCCAAAGTCCCAGGAGGATAGTGGAGAAGAGATTGTGGTGTAGCCTTTGCCCCATGGGGGGTGATCTCTC
The DNA here is from genome assembly GCF_000334495.1 of Tupaia belangeri chinensis. Taxonomy (NCBI): domain Eukaryota; kingdom Metazoa; phylum Chordata; class Mammalia; order Scandentia; family Tupaiidae; genus Tupaia; species Tupaia belangeri. The sequence continues at coordinate 3,621,288 of NW_006159638.1, forward strand.
ACTTTCCCTCTCACATTCTCTCTCTGCCTTTGGCAAGCACACATACCTTATGGCAAAAACCTTGAAGAAAAAGAATAGGAATGACATTAAGGAAATGTGCTTTGTTGTACAGAAAAAATAAAGGAATTTAAATTCAGAAAAAAAAAAAGAAAATATAGAACTGATGGTAGAGAGTGGGTGGTAGAGGGTTTGTATGAGGTATAAAGGGAAGAAACATTTAACAGACTAAAAGATATAAAGTTCTCTGTTGGACACACATACTTGTGTGTGTGTTCTGTTGGTGTATGTGTGTGTGTGTGTGTGTGTGTGTGTATATATATATATATATATATATATATATACACACATAGTATACACTTCATGATGGGGGCTTTATGTTAAATTTGAAATTTTAAAAAATTAAAAAGTGATAAATTATAATAAAAAATAAATGTTTAAAAGTAAAGTAAATAGGAGTGAGGTGCTGTTGAAAGTAGTGCTGAAAAACAGTAGAAGGACACACAGAGAGAATTAGAATCTGGTGAGTGAAAACAACATGATCTACCCATACTTGGGGATTTGAGGAGGAAAACATATGAGTGTAGGAAAGAAACAGCAACATTAAAAAAAAAAAGAGAGAGGGAGAGAGAAAAAAGCAAAAGGAGAACCAGGACCACACAGAATCGTGAAAGCCATGAGGTAATAAACCAATAAACCTGGCTATAGATTACTGAGCTCCTACCATGGGACAAATCTGTGCTATATATTTTATCCTGTTTAATCTTTATAATAAATCAGGGAGGTAAAAAACCCTACTGCCAAACAAGGACACAAGACACATTGCAAGGTTAAGCCATATAGTCATTGCTCAATTAGTCAGTTCTGAAGAAAAATTTGGAATCCATGTCTTCTAGCCCCCCTCCAGCCTATTTTCTAACTAGTTGTCTCCAACTAGCACAAAGCCAACCACTTTGTGTATATTTTACAATGTGAAGCCTATATGAGGTAATTCAAAAAATTCATGGAAAATTGGAATTAAAGTAAGAGTTTATTTTGGTTCTAAAAAAAAGTCTGGATAATATGCATACTTTTTTGATAATGTTCACTCTCCATTAACTTTTAAAATATCTCTCATATTAGAATGGTAATACATGCCTATCACATATACATGCTTAATTATAAATTAATAAGAATATGTTTATTGAAGTATATGCTCAAAAAACTTAATGTTGTGAAGATGCAATTAAAATTTGCGAGATCATTGCTTAAACTTCCAAACTGCCTTTTTGCCTTGTCCTATACTCAACAATAAACTACATTCACTTTATATGACCTTCATATGTTACCTTTAAAATGCATTTGAGTTCTAATTGATAACTATCTAGGTTGTAGGTTCTTTTCATGTCATTCCTTAGTTTTTGCAGAAATTCATGAAGGCTTTGGCTCATTTGGTGCTTTGTGATAGTGGAAGAAATAAAAGGCTTAGAACACCAGACCTGGGTTCAAATATCAGCTTTTACCTTACTGATTGTGGTCTCAGCCAAATACCTAACTTTTCAGAGTCTCGGGTTATTGATCTATAAGGTGGAGATATTTCCCTTGCAGATTGTTGTAAAGTGTAGCAATATCCTAGGCAGATGACTTAGCATTGGGCCCGCCAAACAGTACATACTTTTTTTTTTTTTTTTTTGAGAAGATTTTGCTACAGGGCATATGCGCTCACCAGACAGACAGAGAGAGACAGAGAGAAAGAAAGCGAGAAATCACCCCCCAGGAGGATGGCCACGCCACAATCCCTTCTCCTCCATTCTCCTTTTGGGATCTTGGGCACGCATGCACATGCGTCCGGTGTGAGATTTAAGCCACCGTGTCCGGGATGCAAACCACGGTCGACTACTTGTGAGTCCAGCGACACAGCCATTATGCTAACTACTGGTCCGAGTACATACTTTTAAAATGGCAGTAGTAGTAAAAATAGCAATGGCATTTGTTTGTTATAGAGAACATCTATAGCGCAATAGTTATCTCCCCTCTAAAATCAGGTTGCATATGCTTTTGGCAGTTTGGCCTATATTTTTAATTCAACTTGGAAATGTATATAACTATAAGCAAAAGTGTTTTCCTGAAATAGGTAGGGACGTTGTCTCTGGCCATGTGTTTTGGGGAATGTTGTTTACATGTATCACAATGAGAACGGCTACCCCTGGCCTGTGTCGAATGCCAGTACCATAGGTAGACTGGCATAAATGTGGAGGGCCAGATATCTGGCAGCCTCATCAGAATCAAAGGAGACAGACACCTCTGCCCACACTTGCACTAGTTAGTATGTTGAATGCCTCTTATGTTGAATGCCTTTCTGCTTGTTTGATGCTCTCCACAGATCTGCACTCCTGACTTGGTGGTATTTCTGGCTTGTGCCAATCAAAGGCTTAAAGAAAGGTTACTGAAGCGTGCAGAACAACAGGGGCGTCCTGACGACAACCTGAAAGCTACCCAAAGACGACTGATGAACTTCAAGCAGAATGCTGCTCCGTTGGTTAAATACTTCCAGGAAAAGGGACTCATCATGACAGTAAGTTAGCTCTACTTTTACACATCCAGTTTAAGAATAATCTTTCTGAATTTTCATTAACCCATGTTCTCACTTAGAGATCCTCTTTACTTTAATGAGTGGCTTTATGGGCCAGCAGGTGATGTGGTGGTTAAGGTGCTGGATCCCACATGGCCGACTCTGTCGTTCAAGCCCTGGACCCACTCTGAGCATGTGTGCCCAAAATTTTAAGAGGAGAGTGAAAAAAACAGTATTGCTATGCAGCTATTCCCCCTGGGTGGTGATTTTTCACTTTCCCTCTTTTGGTCTCTACAGCAAGAACACACATCCACATGGCAAAAAAATAATAAAAAATAAAAGTGGCTTTTAGGGGAAGAGGTTTGCAGAACCAATTTCTAAAAAATCAGTCATTTTGACTTGATTGGTCTTTATTAAGCCATAATGATCTTTAAAAAACAAAACAAAAGGACCAGCAGTTAGCGTAACAGCAGTGTCGCTGGACTCCCATGTAGTCAACGATGGTTCGAGTCCTGGACCCGGTGGCTTAAACTCACACCGGGCAGCGTGGCCATCCCCCCCTGGGGGGTGATTTCTTGCTTTCTGTCTCTCTGTCTTTCTGGTGAGCGCACATGCCCTATAGCTAAAAACCTCTCCAAAAAAAAAGAAAAAAAACCCTTCATTTTAACTTGGTTGATTTTTGTGAAAGATGATAAATTAAATGATAAACATAGAATTTTCTATAGCCTCCAAGCAAAGTATTTTTTTTATTTTTGCTATAGGGCTTGTCAGAAAGACAGAGATAGAAAGTGAGAAATCACCCCCCGGGGGGATGGCCACCCCACAATCCTTTCTCCTCCATTCTCCTCTCAGGATGTTGGGAATGGACGCACACGCACCCAGCATGAGTTTAAGCGACTGCGTCTGGGACTTGAACCGCAGTTGACTACATGGGAGTCCAGTGACATAGCCATTATGCCAACTGCTGGTCCCACAAAAAAGTATTTTAAAATCAGTATTTGGGGAATTTTAAGCAACACATGCCCTGTTTTTCAATTCTTTTGTCATTGGAAACCTAGTAAAATTGATGAACTTATAAACACACAATTGACATGGTAATATAGTAGATTTAAATTGTTAGTTAAGCTTTATCATAATATACTACATAAAGAAATGAGATTCTGACAGCACAAAAAAGCTTGATAAGAGTGTGGTTTGTCATAGAGAAATGAGATCATATTGAAATGTGAAGTATTACCCTTTCTGCTCTATTTGATACAATGCAAATGTTGATGTTTATCTGAATATTTAGTTAATTTTTTTGTGGTTAATGATATTCAGTGTGCCAATAAAAGGTGATGCTAAATCATTATTCAATAAAGTTTTTAGAATCTAGAATTTTAAAGTTGAAGGTTCAGCTAAGGAAATGATCTACCATATCAGAAATTTAAGTATTATGGTATAGAGGAAACATAGGCCTCCTGAAGAAAGCACTTTATGGAAGAGGACACTAAAATGACAGCAGTTCTGTGACAGCTGGATGGTGGCTGAACTCTCTCCTATGTGGCCATGGGCCTTGTCCACCAGACCATAGGTTCTCATCTAGTGGAGTTAGAAGAACCTGATGAGAGTGATACATACCTATCCCAATAAAATGCACATAGAACGGTTTTCACAAATTTTAGGTAAGTCAGCTGGAGCCCAAACACAGAACTGTGACCTAACAATTTCTAGGTTAAAACTTCATTAGAGGAATTAACAGAAGGCACATTGGTTACATCGCTGGACTCCCACTTAATCAACCGTGGTTCGAGTCTCAGACTTGACAACTTAAAACACACCAGGTGTGTGTGTGTGTGTGTGTGTGTGTGTGTGTGTGTCCAAAATCCCAAGAGGAGAATAGAGGCGGGATTGCAGCATGGCCATCTCCCCAAGGTGAGGATGATTTCTTGCTTTCTGTCTCTGGCAAGCACACATGCCCTATAGCAAAAGTCTCTCTAAAAAGCAAAACAAAACAAAACACAAAAAAACCTCTTCATTAGACTAAGATGCCCTTAGACCTGAAAGAGTCATGACATTTGAATAATAATCTCTGTGCAGTCTTTTTAGCACTCTACTTATAAAGAAATTATTTGCTTTCTAAATCGAAGTCTTCATGACAAAGGGTAGTAAATCTGATCTAAAAGCCGTCCGCAATGCCAGAGTTCATTTTTTGGTTGAAAATAGACATTAGGCAATAGGAAAGATTCAGGAAAATCGGGGACGATATTTCTGTGGCTATTTTTGGTTGGAGTTGTTGTTTGGTTTTCTCCCCGGTTAAACCAATGCTGACTTCTGCATTATCATGAAAAAAGAACTTTACCCAACAGACCAAACCCCAACTGCTAGGTGCAGAGCCACAGATTTAATTGATGTGTGCAAGGCTTAAGGTATTATTGGAGTGTCTCTGATTACTCCCTGCTTGTCACGTTCATCATCACAAGCAGAGCAGATTGCCCAAATGAATGCAGAGCGGGGATTGTTAATTTACTAATATTTTGCATGGAGGTGAAATGGCATTGCCTCTAATTGCGGGAGTCAATAACAATGTGGATGACAGCCGGTAACCTTACTGCTAAATCCAAAAGAGCTTTAAGATAAACACCTCCAATTACTGGGAGAGCACTTGCCTTGGAAAGTCACCTTTTGGAAAGCAGTGAACACAAACATGGACTGAGCTCTGGGGGAAATAATTTGAAAAAGTAATCTAACAAGGAAGTACTGCATCCTAAAACACATGTCAGCCTGTATCACAGTTCACTTTTGGGATTAAAATATATTTGATACCCTATCAAATATATTTTGCTTTTAAAGATGAGTCAAATATTAAAAATAATCATCATTGTTAATCACAGGCATGTTAAGATTTTAATTAAAATTTTAAGATTAATAAATAAAATCCAAATATTTCTTTTTCTCTGTAGTTTTCCTTTTTTTTTTCTTTTGTTTCTGCTTTCCCCTCCTGGTTGATTCATTTATTCATTTAGTAAATATTTGTTGACAGCCAAGGTACTCTGCTAGGTGCTAGAGGTTTTATCTAGATAAAGAATAAAGATCTTCACTTTATTCACTGACATATTCCAACCACCTCACACAGTACCTGCTGGACACATAATAAGCTCCCAATAAATGAACAGAGCTTACAGTCTGGGGAAAGAGATATTAAACAATGAGTTGTTAAGTGTGATACCTGCTGAATTGCTAGACGTGAAGACTGATGAGTTATTAAGTGTGAGAATGTGTAGTGGCCTCACATATGTCATGCACAATTTTGGAAACTTGAATTACCTCTAGTGAAAAGAACAGAC
>NW_006159638.1:3627192-3643274 GCF_000334495.1 Tupaia belangeri chinensis
TTTCCCTACCCACTAGTAGGATTCATTATTTATCTCTGCACAAGGTTTAAAAAGACACAGAGACATTTCTCTTTAGTCCTGATTGAGACTCTTCATATTGGTGCTCCTCTTCTTGGGCTTCGGAATCCGAAACCTCTCGCTGGGAATCTCAGCTCCATTGCCATTTAATAATTTCACGTTCATGTCTCCCTACAAGGTACTAACATCTAGGACTTGGTCTCTTCATCTAGAAATTGGAGATGGCATTACCTACTTTAGGATGTTGTGTGGGTAAAGTGAGAGAATGTGTTTCACATGGCAGACAATGGTCATGCAGCGACCGTGTTTAAGATGCACAATGTGGCCGCATTGTCTGCCTCAGATTCCAGCTCTACCATCTACTACCTGTCTGAACTCCTGCAGGTTGCTTAGTCTCTCTGTGGCTTACATCTTTTATCTTGTAAAATGGGTACAACCATCAGTCCTACCTCGGTGTAATTGTGAGGATGAAATGGATGTTAAGTGTTTATAACAGTGCTTGGAATGTCCTAAGAGTAATTTATATGAGCGATGGTATTTTTAAATTTTTTATTTTTTCAACTCTGTCTCTATACCCTCTAATGCTCATCTTTTGGAAACTGCAGTTGCCACTAAAAAGCCTGTGCTATTTACAGAACCTCTGTTGCCTTTTCTCCAATAAATGGGTTATTGAAGAAATCCAAAATGGGTACTTTAGGTTTTAAAAACTTCATGCCAAATTCATTTCTTTTTGAAAAGTGTCTGTAAATTACTTGTAGATTTGACCCAGTGTTTTAACTTCTTTATTGACCATGTAATTGAACCTGATAATGACCGTGTTTGAATCATGAAATTGAATTGTAACACATGCCAATCTATTCTTTTTTCATTTTTACTTTATTGAGTATCTGTGGGTAGATTCAATTAAGAGAACATTCACTTTGACTAAAGAGAAAAGCTAATCAAAATAGCCCAGAAAAACATGCTATTGCTTGCATACTATATTTTACGTGTTTCTATTGCATGGACCTCTTCGTTTTTTATTCTCTTATTAAATATGTCTATATACAGCCGTGTGTGCATACATGTATTAAACTGATAATCAGTGAAAGTCTACATTTAGCTTTAGAATGTGAAGTAAGCAAATTGCCATTATCCTCCTGGACTTTTTGAAGGGAAAAATAAGAGAAGTACAATTTAAAATGATAAATAAGCTGTAGTCATGGGCTATATTTAGGCTTACTATTGTAATTCATACCTAGGTTGGTCAAATGGATCTCTCCAGCAAGGAAAAGCAGAATTTGAATTATGTTCAAATCAGGATTATCTCTTGTTCCCCAATGCCAGTTTTCCTGGAAAGTGGTGAGGGACCATAGCAAGGCTGTTTTGTCATATACTAAGGTCACATAGACTAGTGATTCCTAATTTCGGTATTAACACATCAGAAAAAAATTTAATGGGGCTAAGTTTAAGTTGGCTTTTATGTTTAATTTTTTAATGCAGTCGTTGTTACGATATGATTTTTCAGTACATGAGCACAATGCCTAGTGTTTAAATCAGGATTATTAATGTAGCCATCAGTTCAAAACACTAGACATTGTTACTTTTATCTATCTGTAATTTTGTTTTCTTTAATCAACATCCTTATGTTTTATTCCCTATCCTTCCAAGCATGCATAAATCATTCTACATCTCCACTTATGAGGTCATTTTTTTCCGCTTACAAGTATGAGGGAGAACATGTGATATTTCTCTTTCTATACCTGCTTATTTTATTTAGCATAATGTCCTCCAAGCTCAGCTATTTAACCCTGAATGACTGTATTTAATCTTTTTAATAGCTTCATAATATTCCACTAGTATCACATATTCTTTATACGATGGACTCCTAGGTTGCTTCCATATTCTGACTGTTGTGAATAGTGATGCAGATATGTTGGTGTGCAACTGTCTTTATGACAAACTGATTTCCTTTCCTTTAAATCTGTACCTACTCGTGGGAATGCTGGATCACATGGCAGTTCTATTTTGTTTCTTGAGGCATTTCCATTTTATTTTTTAAAATAACTTCGTAATTTACATGCCTACCAACAGTATAAACGAGTACCCCATTCTTCAGTCTTTGCTGATATTTATTATTTTCTGTCATTTTGATAATAGCTTTTCTAACTGGGGAGAGATGATACATCATTGTGGTTTCGATTTGCCTTTCTTTAATGATTAGTGATGCGGAAATTTTTAAAATACATTTGTTGGCCATTTGTATGCTTCCTTGAGAACTATTTGTTCAGGTCATTTGCCCTTTTTCCTTTTTATGGTTTTTGCCATAGGGTATGCACACTTCCTGGAGGGGGAGAGACAGAGAGAGGGAAAATAAGAAATCAGCCTTTGAAGGGTGGGTGACTATGCCACAATCCCCTCTCCTTTATTCTCTCCTTGGGGTTTGGGCAAACATGGGCATGCTCCTGGTGTAATTTTTAAGCCACCAAGTCTAGGACTCAATCTGCAGTCACCCGTGCGGGAAGCCAGCACCCTAAGTGCCATGACACCTGCTGGCCCCCGTTTGCACATTTTTCATTCAGGTTATTTAGTTATTTTTACTGCTGAGTTGACTGAGTTCCTTGTATATTCTGATCGGTAATCCCTTGTCAGATGAATAGAATGCAAGTATTTTCTTCCATTCAGTGGGTTGTCTCTTCATTCTGCTGATTATTTCCTTTGCCACGCAGAAGCTATTAGTTTGATATAATCCCATTTGTCTATTTTTGCTTCTGTTGCCTGTGCTTTTGAGGTTTTATTCAAGAACGTTTTGCCCATGATAGCATCCCAATGTGCTCCCCCTATGGTTTCTTCTATAGCTTTATAGTTTCACATTTTATGTTTAAGTCTTTGATCCATTCAGAGTTGATTTTTGTTTATGGTGAGAGATACAGGTCTAATTTTATTCTTCTGTATATAGATGTCCAGTTTTCTAAGCATAGTTTGTTTATTTATTTATTTATTTATTTATTTTTGGGTGGGGGGAGATTTTTGCTATAGAGCGCATGCACTGGCCAGAAAGACAGAAAGAGACACAGAGACAGAAAGCAAGAAATTGCCCCCTGGGGGCATGGCCACGCTGCAATCCCTTCTCCTCCATTCTCCTCTAGGGATCTTGGGCATGCACACACACGTGCCTGGCGTGAGTTTTAAGTCACTGGGTCTAGGACTCGAACCATGGTCGACTACATGGGAGTCCAGTGACATAGCCATTACGCTAATTGCTGGTCCCTAAGCACAGTCTATTAAAGAGAATTTCCCCCCAATTGATGTTGTTGGCACCTTTGTCAAAAATCAGCTGGCTGCATATATGTGGCTTTATTTATGAGTTCTCTGTTTTATTCCATTAGTCTGTGTGTGTGTGTGTGTTTCCGCCAATCCCATGCTGGTTTTCATTACCATGGCTTTGTAATGCATTTGGCATTCTGATAGTATGATGCCTTCAGCTCCATTCTTTGTGCTCAGAATTGCTTTGGCTATTCAACATCTGTTGTGATTCCATATAAGTTTTATGTTTTTTGTTTTGTTTTGTTTTTCTTTTTCTTTTTCTATTGCTGTGAAGACTGTCACCGGTAATTTGATAAGTAGTGCATTGAATCTGCAGGCAGCTTTTGGTAGTATAGACATTTTTACACTGTTGATACTTCTAATCCATCAACATGGGGAGTTTGGTATGTTGTGTTTTTATTTCCATTTGTTTGCATATTTTTTATTATTATTCTTATTTTTAAAAACATTCAATCACCATATATCATTTGACTTATAAGGAGAATTTACCCAACATGAAGTACACCTCAGACCAGTCCAGGTGAGAATACTGTACACGTTTTTATCAACAGGTAATAAACCATTTCTGTGTCCCACAAATGTCTTGCATCTCTATTTTTTCTGCCTGATTTCCTTCCCTATACTCTTCCCCTCTCCCACCCTCCTTCCACACTGTCTCCAGTGTCCATAACTATTTTCACTGCTTTTGTGTCCTCCAAACTTTCAATTTCTACCATAGAGTGCAGACAGTTGGTATATATTAAGTAGAGACATAGAATGCCTCTCATTCATAGCCTAACTTGCTTCACTCAGCAATATATCTTCCATATTCGACCACTTTCTATCAAATGCTAGGGTCATGTTGCTTTTTTATGGCTGAATAGTATTCCATAGAGTATATGTGCCAAATTTTCCAATCTATTCATATGTTCTTGGACATTTGTGTTGGTTCCATGTCTTAGCAATCATGAATAATGCCACAATAAACACTGATGTGCAAGTGCTTTTCCAACTGAGCATTCTCCTGTCCTTTGGATAGATAACCTAGGAGTGGGATTGCTGGATCATATGGTAGTTCCATTTGTAGGTCTTTGAGGAACCTCCATTTTGTTTTACACAGTGGCTGGACCAATTCATATTCCCACCCAACACTGTAGGAGAGTTCCCCTTTTGCCACAACCTTGCCAACACTTATAATTTTTTGTATTTTTAATCTTTGCCATTCTGACCAGGTGGAGGTTATATCTCATTGTGGTTTTAATCTACATCTTCCTTATGATGACTGATGTTGACCATTTCCCCATATGCTTTTTGGCTCTTTGTATGTCTTTCTTAGAAAGTTTTTTGTTCAGCTCATTTTCCCATCTTTTAATTGGATTCTTCATTTTTTTCCTGGTAAGACGCTTGAGTTTCCTGTGAATTCTGGTTATCAGTTCCTTATTTGAAGCATAATTTACAAAAAGGTTCTCCCATTCCAAGAGTTGTCAATTCATACTAACTACTGTGCCCTTTGCTATGCAGAAACAATTTTTTATTTTTAAAAATTATTTTATTTATCTTTTTTTTATTATTGTTGTTAATTTACAATTTGACCAAAAAGAGACAGAGAGAGACAAGAAAGTGAGAAAGCAAGCCACCAGGTTCAAGACTGAAACCACAGTCGGCCATATGGGAGTCCAGCACCTTTAATCACCATGCCACCTGCCAGCCTCACAGAAACTTCTTAAAGTGATATATCCCACTTCTCTATTTTAAGGATTATTGCCTGTGCTTTGGGAGTCTTACTTAAGACATCTTTGCCTACCCTAGTGTCTCCCAGCGTGTCTCCAATGTTTTCCACCAGTAGTTTTATAGTTTGAGGTCTTAGGTTCAGATCTTTGATCCATTTTGAGTTGGCTTTTGTTAATGGTGAAAGATGGGGATCCAGTTCCATCTTTCCGCAGGTGGATACCCAGTTTTCCCAGCACCATTTGCTTAAGAGATTTCCCCCTGGATTGACTGATATCCTTTGTCAAAACATCAGTTGACAGTATGTTTGGGGGGTTATTTCTGGGATCTATATTTTATTCCATTTGTCCACCTGTCTGTTTTTGTGCCAATACCATGCCGTTTTGATCATCACAGCTTTATAGTACAATTTGAGATCAAGGAGGGAGATGCCGCCCACTCCACTCTTCTTGCTCAGGATTGCTTTGGCAATATGAGGTCTTTTATGATTCCAGACAAATTATTTTCTTTTTTAGATCTGTGAAGAATGTCTTGGTGATTTGATTGGAATTGCATCAAATATGTAGATTAATTTGAGTAGAATTGCCATTTTTATTATATTAATTCTTCCATTCCAGGAATAAGGGATGTCCTTCCACTTTTTTGTGTCATTTTCTATGTCTTTTTTTAAGATTTTCATAGTTTTCTTTGTAAAGGTCTTTTACTCTTTTAGTTATGTTTATTCTTAGGTATCACAGTTTGTGGTTATGGTAAAAGAGATTCCTTTCTTCAGTTCTACCTCGGTAAACTTGTTCATATGTAGAATTGCTATAGAGTTTTGGATGTTGATTTTGTATCCTGTCACTTCATAGTATTCATTTATTATTTTAAGAAGTTTTTTCATGGAAACCTTTGGGTCTTCTAAGTATACTATCATGCCATTTGCAAATAAAGATATTTTCAGCTCTTCTTTGCCTATTTGAATGCATTTTATATTATTCTATTTTCTGATTGCATTGACTAAGACTTCCAGCATTATATTGAAAGGCAGTGGAGAAAGTGGGTAGCCTTGTCTAGTATCATTTTTTAGTGGAAAAGCTTTCAGCTTTTCCCCATTCAGTATAATGTTAGCTATAGGCTTTTCATATATGGTTTTTATTGTGTTGAAAAAATGACCCTTCTGGGGAACCAGCAGTTAGCATAATGGCTATGTCGCTGGACTCCCACGTAGTCGACCGCGGTTCGTGTCCCGGACCCGGTGGCTTAAAACTCACGCCGGGCGCGTGTGCGTGCGTGCCCAAGATCCCGAGAGGAGAATGGAGGAGAAGGGATTGCGGCGTGACCATCCCCCCTGGGGGGTGATTTCTCGCTTTCTGTCTCTATGTCTCTCTCTGTCTGTCTGGCGAGCGCACGTGCCCTACAGTGAAAATCTCTCCAAAAAAAAAAAAAAAAAGAAAAAAAAAATGACCCTTCTGTGCCAATCTTGCTAAGAGTCTTAATCACGAAGGATGTGGTATTCTGTCAAATGTTTTCTCTGCATCAATTGAAATGATTATATGGTTTTTATTTTTCTTTCTGTTAATATGGTCTATTATGTTTATGATCTTGTGTAGGTTGAACCACCCTTGCTTCCCTGGAAGAAAGCCTAGCTTGTCGTGAGTGTAATCTTTTTTTTATGTGTTGTTGGATACAAATTGCAAGTATCGTGTTGAGAATTTTTGCATCTATATTCATAAGAGATATTGGTCTGTAGTTTTCCTTTTTGTCATGTCTTTATCTATTTTGGGAATGAGGATGATGGAGGCTCCATAAAATGAATTTGGAAGGTTTCCTTACTTTTTGATCTTTAGAAATACTTTGAGTAAAATGGGGGTTAACTCTTCTCTATAAGTTTTATAGAATTCAGAAGTGAAGTCATTAGGACCCGGGCTTTTTCTTTGTTGGGAGCTTATTTATTTCATGGCTTATTTTGGGTCTATTTACGCTTTCTGTCTCCTCCTGATTCAATCTTGGTAGATTATATGCATCCAGGAATTTGTCTATCTCCTCCATGTTCTCTTGTTTATTGGCATATGGTCGCTCATAGTACCCTCTAATGATGTTTTTAAATTTTTCTATTGTGTCTGTTGAAATATTGCCTGTTTCACTACATATTTGATTTATCTGGTTTCTTTGTTTCTTCTTAATCAGCCAATCTGTGTCTCTTGATCAGAGAATTTTATCCATTAACAGTCATCGTCATTATTGATATTTCAGGACATGTTTTTCATTTAACACTGATGTATTTCCTCATTCTTTCCTTGCCTGCATTGTTTCTGACAAGAGGTCTGATGTTGACCAGTTGGGATAACCTTTGTAAGTAACTTGACATATCTCTCTTGCCAATTTTAGTATTTTATCTTTGTCTGTGGTTTTGGTTAATCTGGCTATGATGTGCCTTGGAAAAGATATTCTTTTGTTGCTTCTGTTTGGGGTCCTTTGTATTTCTTGGGTCTGGATATTTTAATGCCTCTCTAGGTTTGGAAAGTTTTCTTCTAGGATTTTATGGAATAAATTATCAATGCCCTTATTATTTACTTCACCTAGGATACCAATTATCCAGACATTTGAGCACTTAATGCTATCTAGTATTTCACATACATTGTCCTCATTTTTCTTGGTTATTCTCTCAGTCTTTTTGATCATTTTTTTTCTAGGTCAGCAGTTTTGTCTTCTACATCCGATATTTAACCTTTTGTATGATCTAATCTGCTTTTTATACCTTCGAGGGAAGTTTGAATTTCCTGTGTCACAGTCTTCATCTCTAACAATTACGGTTTTTTTTGTTTTGTTTTGTTTTGTTTTATGGTGTCTATTTCTTCTTTTAAATCATAAAAGGACTTCTTCATCTCCTGGAGCTCGTTGTCTCTTTTCTCTTGCATCTCATTTAGTTTTGTCACTATAAATATTCTGAATTGTTTATCTAGCATTTCCATGAGTTCCATTGTGTTGTCTGTGGATGCTGAGGAATTGCTCTTTTCCTTGGAGGAGAGATATTTTCTTGGTTGCTTATATTTCTTGTGCCTCTACGATGGTTTCTAGTCATCTACTGATTTATTCATTCCTTCCTTAATTCTTCAAGTTAATTGAGTGTTCAAAGGCATGCAGGAGTAGGTGGTTGACAATCTCTCTGCTGCTCTACCTCCCTGATGCTCACTAGCAACCTGTCCTGTTGTCACTGGTCATGGATGACTCAAAGTCCTCCCAGTTTCTAGAGAACAGATGTGCCTGAAAATGAGCTGCTGAGCTCATTTAATTCAGGAAGATAGACGGGATTGTGTGGTGCTTCAGAAAACACTGAAGTCTTAGTGGGGAAATGCATAAATGTTTTAATTTCCATTTTTAGTTCTTTAACTTGGTAGTCACACAGGATCATATTAGGTAGTTTCCATGTATTTGTATGATTTCCACTGTTCTTTTGTTAATGATTTCTACTTTCATTTTATTATAGATAGCAAATATCTTAATATGATTTCTATTTTTAAAAATATCTTGATTTGTGTGTGTGCATGTTTGTGACTGCACTTGTGGTTTATCCTGAAGAAAATTCCATATGCCTTTGAGAAGACTGTGTATTCTGAAGTTGTTGGATACAACATTCTGTAAATGTCTGTTTGTTCCATTTGAGCTATAGTTTAGCTTAAGTCTAATATTTCTTTGTCAAGTTTCTGTCTAGGTGTTCTGTCCAATGCTGAGAGCGGAGCGTTGAAGTCTCCAACAATTATTCTATTAAAGTTTCTCTCTCCCTTTAGTGCTAGTAATAATTGTTTCATACCTTTAGGTGCATCTATGTTGAATGTGTATGTATTCAAAATTGATAAGTCTTTTTGCAGGTCAATTTCTTGATCATTGTGTAATAGTCTTCTTTACCTCTTTTTACAGTTTTTTTAAGAATTATTTATTTAATTTTATTTATCATTATTATTTTTTTTAATTTGCTACAGGGCATGTGCACTCACCAGCGAGAGAGAGTAAGAAAGTGAGAAAGCATGAAGACTGAGTGAGGGTCTCTCAGTCCCTCTTTGTCTCCCTCATGGAAGAAAGAAATAAACTTGTTTTTAAAATTAAATAAATAAAGCAATGAGAGATAAAAGCATTTACATACAAAGTACAATTCACATGTAGCAAAGCAGTATTCATTGTCCCAGGCGGCAAATTATGCTGGTTCCTAAACAGCATCAAAACAACAGGGAGAACAGATTTCTTATTTAGATCTCATTCTGGTGTTTGTCTCTGTAACAAGCAAACATCCCAACTCACAACTCTTCCATAATCAAAGCATGCTCAGTATCAGTCTAATTCATTCTCTGTAAACAAAGAGCAGACCAAATGACTCAGCGAATGCCTCTCCTTTCGAAGTTGGAAATTGATGTTAGTTGTATGGCAATGATAAAAGCTTTCCCATCAACAATGCAGTCTTCTCATTGTCATATTTTACATAGGTGTTTTTACAGGAAAAATAAGGAGCAACTTAAAGAATAAGTATGCTTTTTCCCCCCAAAAGGTTGTAAATTATTTTTCTGCTGATTTTATTATTATAGACACACGTGAAATCAAGACCAAGAACTCCCATGAACAGCTTTTCATCTTAAATATAAAGTTTGGTTCTCACAGGATAATCATGAAAAAATGATTTAGACAAATCAAGATCATTTTTGAGTAGACACCTTGGAAAATTCACATTAAGAAAGTTCTAATTCTAGGAACTGTTATTGACAGGTCTATTTGAGGATGGTTTAGTTAAGGTTTATACTATTTCTATGGTACAAGTTTTCATAATTGCTTGTCTTTGTTTGTAATATTTTAAGCGAAAAAAAAAAGATTAGTAAGTAGCGAAATCTCTTGTCAGACTAACAGCTTTCTATATAAACTCCTGTTTCAACCGTGCAGTTTCTGACAGGAAAATATACACACGTGTATGTGTACACACACATATACACACATATTTTCAGCTGGTTGATTCTCCAGGGGATATGTGATCAAAGCAATAATTTTGACACAGTCTTAAAAACATTCCAGACTTCCAGAATTAGGTCTTCATTTACTTCAAAATGTTATGCTGAGACTTACTGGGAGCATGAATAAGAAAACACGTTGGTAAAGTTCCACAACTAATTTTTTCATGTATAAGGTCAAACAAATTGGGATTGATTAATATCTTTAAATAGATGGCACTACAGTCAAATTTGGTGCCCCCACCCAGCTCAAACACACAAAAGGGGGAAGATAACAAAAGAAAAAGAGCAGTTAATTAAAGCTTCCCAGTCAAGAAAATATTATACATAGATTATGCCTAAAAAACCAGTAGCTTAACAATCTTGAATGCTTAAATATGTGCCTGATACTATTCAAAATGCTTCGTTATGGTGCCTCATTATTTCTCACCAAATCTCCATGAGGCAGGAATTATTACCATCTCCACTAAAGCACCCACAAGAGCAGCAGTTTCGTCTCAGACCCAGGTCTCAGACCCCAGAGGCTGTATTTGGGATTCCTATGTATCCCTTTCCGTGGAAGGAAGACACATACACACTCTGGATCTCAAAGAGAAAGCCCGGTGACTGCTTTCTCCAGGCATTAATCATTTGATAAGCATCTCTATTCAGCTGTAATTGCTTAACTTCTGTTTTGCAGAAGAGAATAAATAGAAAATTAATTTTACTGATACTTTACATTGAAGTGTTTTTTTAAAAAAGCAATATTGACTATATAATGGATGTAAAATAATTAAAATAGTTCACAGAATTGGTTAATCCAAGCACATAATACAAGAAAATAAAATTTTTCCACAAACGGCCAGTTGTTGGGCTTTATATTTTTGTTTATCTGTGTTCCCCATCTTCTAACCATATTCAGTTCTGCAAACCAAATATAAAACTATGACTTCAATTCTGCTACAGGCAACACCCTGTCCTTATCTACTTTGAGTCTTATAGTTCATCTTTTCCATCATTATGTTCTTTCTATAGTAGTGCATTCAAACAATTTTTTTGAGTGTATATATTTATGGTGTCCTTTTCTTCAGATAGTTGATCTTTCTTTCATTCAATGACTGTCTGTCAACATGGAAATAATGACACCTTCCTATATATAAGGCACCACATCAGGCACTGTGGGAAATACAAAGATAATATGGAACTGGGTCCTGCTAGTGGACTCTGTGGTATAGGCCCAAGGAAGTTGTCAACAAATTGATAAATAACTTGTGGCCAGGTGGTGGCATAGCAGTAAAATGTTATGCTCTGCAAGCCTGACCTTCACGGGAAGGTTCCAAGTTTGTATCTGGAGATTCTTCTGAACACTTTAAGTACGAGTGTATCCATGAACTCAGACTGGCTGAGGCTAGGGATGGATTGCAGCATGAAGACCCAGTTGGGGTTGCTTCCTCTATCTTTCATGCTCATGGAAGAAAGAAAGAAAGAAACTTAAAAAAATAAATAAAATAAAAACCTAAGCACACCACAGGAAGAGGTAAGTGGCACCACACAGAAGTACAGTAGCCCAGGTAGAGTCAAGGGCAGGGGGATGACTTTTTCCTGGAAAAATGAGGGAAGACTCTATTAGAAACATTGGTCTTTGAGAAGCAAAAGAGTTGGCTACTAGTCTCTGATGTAGAGGAAGGCAAAGGAGAAAAGAGCTGGAATAAATGTTGAGGTAGAGTCAAGGGCAGGGGGATGACTTTTTCCTGGAAAAATGAGGGAAGACTCTATTAGAAACATTGGTCTTTGAGAAGCAAAAGAGTTGGCTACTAGTCTCTGAATGTTGAGTATCAACAATGTTGAGTAGAACAGCCTATAAAATCACTTCAAGGTTAAAAAAATCCATTTATTTTTGCTAAGATAAGGGTAAAAATGTATTTTCAAATAATTTTATCAGAAATGGGAAAGAAAAGCATTATAAGCAGACACAAGACATGGGGAGTATAATGGAGTAGTGAGTTGAAACCAGGGGAACAGATGTGCTGCTATCGAACCAAAGAAGGACTGACATGCTAGGCTAAGGAGGAAGTTATTCCATAGGCAGCACCGGTTTTAAAGGCTCTGAGCAGTATGACATAACTAGTAATATTAAGCTGATAACTGTGAGTACAACAGTAAATGGAGGAAGCATCTGGAAGGGATATGATAAAGGCCTGAACTGGGATGGTGATTGGGTGACACAGATTTTACCTCTCTGAGGGGTAGGATCTACAGCCATCTGGAACCAAATGACAGAGTGAGGCAGCATAGTGCTCCAACCACCAGCATATGAGGTATAACACAAACTTTACCAATTTAATCTTCTGATTTCCCATTTTGATCGGGTTCGTGATAGGGTTGAAAGGTAAGAGAATAGGAAGGGAAAAGTAATACCATAGGACTCTGGACCAGAAAAAAAAAAGCACTGAAAAGTCAGTTAAATCCTTGCAAAAAGACAGCAGAGTCAGGTTAATCACCAATTATTTTTTTCCACAAATAAGAGTTTCAAAAGAATACTTTGAGGGTAATGAGATGAACAGATGGCATAATGATTATGTCACTGGACTCCCACGTAACCAACCATAGTTCAAATCTCAGACCCAGAGACTTGGAACTCATGCCGGGCACATGTGCAAATGTACCCAAAATCCTGAGAGGAGAATGAAGAAGGGATTGTGGTGTGGCCATCCCCCCCGGGGAGTGATTTCTCACTTTCTGTCTCTCTATTTCTCTCTGTCTCTCCAGTGAGCACACACACCCTATAGCAAAAATCTCTCAAAAAAAATAATACATTGAGCGTCCAACATGTGGCATAGTAGTTAGGGTGCTGGACTCCTACCTGGGCGACTGTGGTTCAAGTCCCAGATCTGGCTACTTGAAACTCATGTCTGGCATGTATGTGTGAGAATGGAGATGGGATTGCAGCATGACTATCCCACTCTAGAGGGTGATTTCTTACTTTTCCTCTCACTATCTATCTCCCCAGTGAGCAATGTTGTTTTTAAATTTAAAAATGACATTGAATGTATAAATTAATGAATTCAGTCAAACGTTTTAGATAGACCTGAAACCACTTATTTTTATGGCGATAGCCTTACACATTTGTTTGTTTTTATTTGCTATAGGGTGCATGCACTCACCAGAGAGAGATCAAAGGAAAGTGAGAAAGGCCCTCTCCCCCTGGGGGAATGGCCATGCCTCAGCCCCCTTTTTTTCCATTCTCCTCTTGGGATTTAGGGCATGCATGCACACATGCCCAATGTGTTTCTCAAGCTCCAAGTCTGGAACTCAAACCATGCAGTTAGATTAAGAAAAATGTTGATTTTTGGCTTTGAGAGCTCCTATATGAAGTAACAAAATGACTCTGGATTTAAAAGGGTGCCTATGGAAAAGAAGCCTGAGTGTGTATAAATTGTAGCATGATGTGCATTACTCTTTTTGGTAACCTATGGAGCAGGGATGGTTCAGCCATGCCACATATATAACGAGTGCTCAAAAATATTTGTCGAATTAATGTACAAATCAATGAGTTGGACAGCATGAATCATTCTAGTAAGTTGAATATGAACTTGTTTAGGTTTCATTTATTTGGATTGGATAATAGCTTTTCAGTAATGTTTTAAACTTGAACTTTTAAAATTCATGCTTCCCCTGTGGGTTGGCCTCTAACCATTGCCAATTCACAGGTTATTTGGAAGTGTCAGCA
Source organism: Tupaia belangeri chinensis (assembly GCF_000334495.1). NCBI lineage: Eukaryota > Metazoa > Chordata > Mammalia > Scandentia > Tupaiidae > Tupaia > Tupaia belangeri. The sequence continues at coordinate 3,640,906 of NW_006159638.1, forward strand.
ACCAGGAGAGATTTCTCAGAAAATACCACAGAGTGTTGCTTCAAACAATTTCTGCAATTGCTGTCAAATTCAGGATCAAAGAGAAAAAATTAAAGTAATGGATTTTTTTTTTGTAAAAAAGAATCTTGTTTCTTACCTGAAAATTCAATCTGATTATTGCAAGAGTGTTGTGCATTGTGAGATAGGATTTTTCCTCTATCCTGAAACTGCTGCTTAGAGACCTAAATACAGACATCACCATCACTTGACATATACTTGATGTATTTTTACTTTTTCTACCAAGTGTTCATATGCTTATGACAAATTAATTCTGGCATAAGTCCTAAAGATGGTATGATTCTTTACAACTGAACAATTAATGTAGTGGTAATTTGCAACTAAACCCTGTCTGTCTCAGAAGATCTTGTAAACCCTTAGGTGAAATCCTTTTGGATCTGTGCGCAATGTTGAATGACTGAAGTTTACTTCTGGTTGCTTACTTATTTCATCAATTCAGACTCAATTCCTAAAACACTGAAATTTGGTATTAACTATAACAACCTAATTCTTTCAGATGCTTGGGTAGGGCAGTTCCATAACAGTACTTCTCTACTCCGTGTTCTGTGTAAAGACAGCCCTGATTTAAGTTGTAAGAGGAGAAAAGAAACTTAAGTCATCTGAAATTACCTTCTGTTATTTGTATAATAGTTGTTCAAAGATTGCCTTCTATTCACCTAGAGGCTATTGTCAGAGCTTTTTCTTCTTACTGTGTGCTGATCAGTCCCACCATTCTGCCTTGACCCAGCTGGACTGTCACACCTGAAATGCTCCTTCTGGAAAGATGGCCTGTTTGTGAGCTCCCATAACACCCCATTTTGATCCCATTCATGGCGGTTACTTTTCTATTTTAAAATCCTACATCTTTATTATCCTACTGTCATATTACTATAATTTTATGTCTTTATAATTCCATTCTCTACTCCCTTTTTTATAATTACTGTCATCGTCAATATTTTTATTTCCAGCATCTGGCTTGGAGTTCACCTTCAGTTTACATTTACTAAATGAATAGATGGTATTAATGGTTTTAAATTATATGATGACCTTCATCAGACGTGTATATTGTACATGCACACACTTAATATAGATAGAAAAGAGAAAGCAAAAACAAACCCAAAAAAGACTTTGCAGCTTGGGAACCAGCAGTTAGCGTAATGACTATGTCGCTGGACTCCCACGTAGTCGACCGCGGTTCACGTCCCGGACCCGGTGGCTTAAAACTCACGCTGGGTGCATGTGCATGCATGCCCAAGATCCCGAGAGGAGAATGGAGGAGAAGGGATTGCAGCATGACCATCCCCCCTGGGGGGGGGGTGATTTCTCGCTTTCTGTCTCTATGTCTCTCTCTGTCTGTCTGGCGAGTGCACGCGCCCTATAGCGAAAACCTCTCCAAAAAAAAAAAGACTTTGCAGCTTGAAAATCATTTTTTACATTCTCTCTGTAGTTTGATCCTAGCATCTTTTAAAATTTCTAGTGTTTACATTGCTATAAACAAACTTGGTTTTCCTTTGTTTTGTTTTGTTTTTAGTTTTGCTCTAGGTTGTGTGCGCTTGCCAGAGGGAGAGAAAGTGAGAAATTGTCTCCCAGGGTGGATGACCATGCCACAATCTCTTCTCTCCTCTCCTCTCAGGATTTTGGGCATGCATGCACATGCGTCTAGCATGATTTTCAAGGTGCCAGTCCAGAACTCAGACTGTGAAAATGGCCACGTGGTATTCAGCGCCTTAACCTCTTTGCCACCTGCTGCCCTCCTTTGTTTTCTTTCAAGTCTTAGATCTCTTGGTTCAAGATTAAAGTCTGAAATTGCATATCTTTTTTGTTTGTTTTTTTCTCATTTTGTATCTTTTTTTATTTTTGGTTTCATACTCTCATGAGGTACATAGGAATGCTTCCAATAATGTAAATTTCAGAAATAAAGTACAATGACACTGAAGCAAAAACTCCATGAGGAAAAATATTTTTACTGATTTACCATTGTATCCCAAACTTCTGGAACATAGCAAGGCACAAAGGTTCTGAACAAATATTAATTGAATGAAACATCGATTTTATAACATTATCCAACTTGTTATATCTGGAACTTAGGGACATAAAGAGAAGAATGTAGAAATAAAATAAGTGAACATGACCAGACAAATGAAAGTAGCAACATCTATCAAAGAAGAAAAACAGGTCCAACCTGATGGTACAATCCATAGTATACTGGACTGCAGTGGTGGAAGCCACTTGGCTGATCATGGATTGGATCCAGGTTGACCTAAAAACACATAAGTGCCTGTGCATGCGTTCTCTCTCTCTCTCTCTCTCTCTCTCTCTCTATATATATATAT
>NW_006159638.1:3643310-3643608 GCF_000334495.1 Tupaia belangeri chinensis
GTGTGTGTGTGTGTGTGTATTTTATTTTTTTGCCATAGAGCATATGCACTTACCAAAAGAAGGAGACAGAAACAGAGAAAGGGAAAGTGATAAATCACCCCTTCGAAGGGGACGGCCACACCACAATCCCTTCACCATTTTTCCTCCTAGAATTTTGAGCACACACGCACGCGCACGCACACACACAAACACACACACACACACACACACACACGCCCAGCATGGGTTTCAAGCCACTGGGTCTGGGACTTGAACCACAGTTAGCCATGTGGGAGTCTAGTGCCTTAGCCACCATGCC
>NW_006159638.1:3643664-3658581 GCF_000334495.1 Tupaia belangeri chinensis
AAAAAAAAAAAAAAAAAAAACAGAGCCAACAATGAGAACCTGAGAAGTCAGAGACATATTGACTCTGGGTTCTAGATGGCCTACATCAGAGTTCTAGACTATTCACCAGCTCTTTTGGTTTTACTCAAATTACTAACCCTCTTGAGGCCTCAGTTCTACCACCTGAAAACTGAATATCTTAATATCTACCTCATAGGTAGATGTAATGATAAGAAAAGATAAATAAAGCAGTCAGCATAGTGCCTAGCAAAAGAAAGTACTAATTAAACACAGCTACTCTTATTTTTATTATTTTCTTGATACTGCCCCTATACTGGCCAGAATTATCATTAGCACGATAACAACCACATGTGCTATGTATTCTCTCGTTCTGAATTCTTCATTATATTGGATTTCTGACGAGAGCAATTCCTGTATTGCAGCAGCATTTTCTGTGGCTTCTGTGAAATGAACTGAGAAAATGGAAGGCATTGTAGCAATCTAAAGAATCATTGCCAAATGTCATCAGCTACAAAAGCCCTTCAAGAGCTATTTTATGGGTTCTTGATGATGATTTTCCTCTCTCTTCTTCCTCTAATTTTATTTTCACTCTATTGATCTTTCCCCCTTTTCCCTCTGTGAGGATGGCCTCAGTATGTTGGATAGGACTTCCAATTTCATCATTCGTTTATGCCCATGTCATTCAAAACCCTGCTTAATTTCTAATATAACTATACTTGGGACTCAATGATAAATATGGCATTAAGCAAAATATAGTGTGGTATGTTGGGCCAAGAGCTGACACTGAAGTCTCAATAACCTGGATATGAACCCTGGCAAGTTTCTTAACTTCTCTAAACTAAGGTAGCTTCACCTGTGAAATAGGAATGAAGATAAGTGACTTGCAAAATCAATTAGAGATAATATGTATTAAGCACTCATATCACATGGGTGGCTAAGTAAATAATATCTGTAGTTAATAATGTAATTCCTAGCTGTGGCCTGAAACACTTAGAAATGAATCTAATAAAAATATCTGTTACTGGGTTGTTGGAAAAGTCATGATGAATTTTTACATAGAAAAACATAGAAAAATACATCATTACATTCCCAATGGCCTAACAGATAATAATAATAGTAGGTTATATTTGTTGAGTGCTTCACTGTGCTTAACCACACTATGCAGTTACTGGTAGGAAGATGACACATGCCTGGTTATGTATTCGCTTCCATCACGTGCCGCAGTCACATGTAAGGTGAACCATTCAAAGTGATGGGTTCCATGAGAAACCTGAAATCTAGTTCTGAAAACTACTCATTACTTTTCAAAAATGACTAAGTCAAGAGACAACACCAACAGCTACTTACTTTAATGGAGACATTTTTCAGAAGAAATGTCAACCACAAGTCTGTCTTGGCAGCCACATGCCCTGTTATTTTCCATCATTTTACTTCTCAACATTGGCATGTAGGAGCTGCCTGAAGGATGAACAGCTTTCAAGTTTTTATCAAGAGGAGAAATGGAGACTGTTTACTTTTGTTTTTAATTCTTTTTATGTAAAAGTCCTGTACTTTCTTTATTAAAATAAGTAGTATTTATGGAGGGTGTATGTGAGAGAGAGAGAGATTGTACATGCCCATGTTTGGGTGGGTAGCTAGGGGTGAAAAATGCAGAAAAGTATATGGAGGAAGTAAAAATCATTATTATGCAATCCAGAAATAACCACTGTTACCATTTTGAATCTTTTCCCATGCACTGTTTTTCTGTGATGTTTTGACAGCATGGTAGCTGAAATCATATTGTACTCTGCTTTCTAATGTTTTAAACTTGATATTATATCATAAGCATGTTTGTGGACATGACTTGGGCATTCTGTTTACCCCTTTAAAGTCTCATTAGTAATGACCCAGTGTTTCCACTTCACAAATTGGCACAAGGCTCAAATTAAAAAGCATCTGAGAGTTCTTTGTAAGTCACTTACAGAACACACAGAAGAAATTATTTACTCTGATCCTCATGTGTTGGGGAGTCTAAAGGCCCATGTTTATTATGCAAACTCAGAGCTCTCTGTAGATCTCTTTGGGAATCTAGAAGAGCTCCAGAACCACTCCTGGCCCAGGAAAATTTACAGTCTGATCCCAGAGATGAAGCTAAAACACAAAAATGGAAGAGAAAAGGAGAGGATTAAGCTTTCCTTCTGCCTACAAGTCGAATTTAGCCTTAATTATTTAAAAAGGGTTCTTAGATCTTGAATTCTTTCTTTCTTTGGTGCTTTCCATTTTAAAATGAGTCATACTTTAGAGAATGATTTTTTTCCTTACCTCAGACACAATTATAATTTTACTCACAATGTGATTTGCCAGCTGAATAGTAAATTCTCTATCCGTTCAAAAAAAATGAGAGAAAAGAAAAACACAGATTTTTATAAATTCAAATCATTTCTTTATTTAAAATAATAATTTTTTAAAAATTAAAACCAGTACTTATATTGAGGGGGAAAAGATTCCTGAACTCTACATAAATAAACAAAGAGAAAAAAAACTATAAAGTCAAAGTCCTTTTGAGCCTTTAAAATTCTATTAATTTATGTCATAGAAAAAAATTAAACTATTTCTTGGACCAGCCAATAGTGTGTGGGTAAGGCAGCTGGATCCCAAATGGCCAGTAGCATTCAAGTCTCAAACCCAACAGTTTGAAAAACTTTGGGCACACATGTGTCCATGCCCAAAATCCTGAAAGGAGAATGGAAGAAAAGAGATTGTGGTGTGACCATCCCCCTGATGGGTGCTTTCTCTCTCTCTCTCTCTCTCTCTCTCTCTCTCTCTCTCTCTCTGTTTCTCTCTGGCAAGCATTTTTGCCCTATACCAAGAATTTTTTTTTTAATTAAAAAAAAATTTTACCACAATCTTATAGAGGTTTTTTGCATAATTAACATGTTACTACAGAAAATTCACATGTACTGGGTTATACCTGGAAGATGAAATGATTTTTATATTTTCTCTCATTCTTTTCTACAAATATTTTCAATCATAACATGTATTCTGTTGATAATCAAAAAAATGAATAAAATAGTTAAAAACTGCATATGTTTCAAGATCAAAATAACAATGTTAGCCAGTTCAAATAAGTGAGAAATGGGAGAATTCAGATCAAATACACAAAACATAGTAATATAATACCTACAGGAAACTGATAAAAATACTTTCCATAAGGGAAAAATGTATATTGAGCTTATTTAAACTATTTGTAAAACCTCTCCTTACTTAACTCACTAGGTTTACTTAACATGATTTATTTCATTTCATATGTCATGTAATTGTCAAGTTGAGTGGCAATGTTGTTTTCCTCCCTCTATAAAATCTACCAGGAATCAATGATACCAAATGTTGTCCAAGACTAAACAACTTTGTCAGAGCTAGAGATTGAATAAATAGACCAGGGATAGAAGTCGAGTTAACTGGAGATAAGGGATACATTGGTATAGGTCCAGGAGGAGTTTAGCAAAATTTAGAAGATGCAGAATGAGCACAGGACAACATGAGATGAAGGGGTCAGCACAGGAGAGAAAAATGGATTTTCTTAGGACCCAGCTCATAGATGTCACTAGATTATTTGTTGTCTCATTAGTTCCATAAGTATGTTTCATCACTGATGAATAGATTGTAATTGAGTAGTATTGCCTAGAGAGAAATAAAGAGTCTGAGTAAAACCAGCATATTAAGACTGGTAGAGGCAGATGAGTTGAGGAGGGGAAGAGAGAATAAAGATGTAAGAGAAAGAAAGAATTAGGTATTATAAATGCTAAATTAAAAGTGCTAGGAGGGGTGTCCTACAGGTGGCGTAGTGGTTAAGGCACTAGACTCCCATATGGCAGACTGCTGTTCAAGTCCCAGATCTTGTGGCTTGAAAATCACACTGGGTACATGTGCATGCGTGCCCAAAATCCCAAGAGAATGAAGAAGGGATTGTGGTGCAGCCATCCCCCAGAGGGATAATTTCTCTCTCTCTCTCTCTCTCTCTCTCTCTCTCTCTCAAGTGCTCACACTCTATAGCTAAAATCTATAAAAGAAAAAAAGTGGACAGTAGCACAGCAGCACAGTGGTAAAATTTGACTATGAGGCTGACCCAGATGAGAAGGTTCCTGGTTTGTGTCTCGATATCTCCCTGAGTATACTGGGCACTAGCATGGCCGTCATCTAGTGCTGGCTGTGGGTGGATCATGGCATCAGGATCCCATGGGGTTGTGCTCTCTCTCACCAAATAAATAAACTTTTAAAATGTTCTAGGGAGAGAGGAGCCAACTGCCCATAGTTGTTTCTCTGAGAAGTCAAGTATGATGAGAACTTCAAAAAGCCTGCTTATTTTAACAATTGGAAGGAATTTCATGAATTTTATCTTCCATTGCTTGTTTGGTGGATTGACAGAGACAGAAACCAGATTGGAGTAGGCTGAGAAGTGGGAGGTGAGAAATTGAAGTTGGGTGGGCAGGTGTATAAAACTTAAGAGGTCTGACTCGAGCGTAAGAAGAAAAAAAGGCAATAGTTCCAGGAGAAATGGAGCTGAGGGAAAGGTTTTGATTTGTGTGTTGGTTTGTTTTGCTTTTAAGTCACTGTGGTTTCATGTTAAGGGGGGAGACTGGAGCAGGTTTCTGTCCTGGAGAAAAGGTGCATTTGAGAGGGGGAGGTTGACTCTCGATCTGTGAATGTGAGCAGCTATATCTAAAAGTCTAGAACAGGAGATCAAGACCAGCAATGCAACTGATGTCAAGAAGTGTATGATGTCCTTATAGTCCAAGGACAAAGAATAAGCAAGAGAAACTCTGCCTTTAGAAGCTACAGTTTGGTGGAAACTTGTAGATTTGATAGAAACTCACTCATGGGAAGGATGTTCAGGGCAAGATACAGGACACATAATTAATATGTGCCAAAATAAAGTCCAGAAGAAAATTACCAGAAAAATAAGAAAGACCAGTGCAAGACCACAAACCAATAAACTCTGTCTTTCAGCCTGGTCTCCTTCATGTGCTCCAAGTATGCCATTCCAATTTACCCTCTCCAGCTTTGCTCCTCTTATTTTTGATGTCCTTTTCCATTCCACGTTTCAGATTCTATTTTTTCCCCTTTTTATTTTCCCTCTTTTCCCTGACCTGACTCTTCCTGCTCTGTTGATCTTCTCTGTTCTGAATTCCTTTACTGCATTACACCGTTTCACATGCTCTGGTTCCTAGTACTTGCTGGGAGGCATGGCAATATTAGGGGAAGGAGCACCAACTTTGATCTGGGTCAAATCCAGCTCTATGTCTTTACCATCTGTAAAACTCAGTAGATCCTGTGTTTAGTTTCTCCATCCCTAGAATGAGAGATAAATTTACCTCTGGAGTTTGCTAGCAAGAGTAAATTAAATGTGTATTAAATAACTGATACAAATTTGGGCTCTTGACCCAGATAATACACATTACAATCCTGGCTCTGCGGTGGCATCTTGGACAGGCAACTTAGCTTCGCTGTGTCTCAGATTCTCCTCTACAAAAAAGGGATTTCTAATGGTCACCAGCCTCATTGAGTTCTTGAGTAGAATGGGACAGTAGAGAAGAATGAGGGAATACACATAAAGTGCTTAGAATAGCACCAAGCACATGACGAGGGCTATGTCGGTATTTGCTCTTATTATTTTCTTTACTGCTATGTGTTGTTACTGTAAAAGGAAATTTACTTAACAAGTTTTCTACTGACCTTCTAGCAATATTACAATATTTCTAATTTTCACATTATTTCACTTCAGTGAGCACAGTGTTTTAATTTTTAAAAGCCTCTTCTGTATTCTTTTTCTTTTTATTATGTAGTTTTTAAAATAGGCTGTATTATGTATGCTTCCTTGATTGTACTTCAGTACTTTTATACTTTAAAACTGCCATTATCTGCCTGAGAATACAATATGAGCGGGAATGTCACAATTCATGAGTTACCAGTCAGACTACTGTAGCATCAGCCAGATCTTCATAGCCTGTACTTCCTAATGCTATACATAAAGAAAAGATTATGAATAATTAATTAAGAGTAATAAATTTATAAGTTACGCAAAGCACAAGTTTTTTAACATAACCTTGCTCTAAGTAGCATTAAAGTCTATGCAGATCCATCCACATGGGTTGGTAGAATGCTGCCACTTCACAGGCCAAGGCCACATGGGAGACCCAGACCACTCTAAAAGCTGAACATGATGGTGCATGCCTGTAGTGACAGCTACTTGGGAAGCCAGAGCAGAAAGATTGTGAAAGAGCAAGATCTTCGCAGGGAAGAAGAAAGTCAATGCACATGTTCAAAAAATCAGTAAACACATTATGAAAGCTTTTATCTAGTCTTCAGAAAAACTGAAATTGGGCCAGCCATAATAGCACAGTGGGAATGCAGCACCCAGCAATGTTGGGCCCAAACGGAAAAGTTCCTGGTTCACATCTTGAGGCCTTCCTGTGCACACTGGGTGCATAGACATTCATGCATGCCCGTGATCTGGGCTGGCTAAGGCTGAGGGAAGATCATGGTGTGAAGACCCTTTTGGGTCTTTATCTCTCTCCTTCCCTCTTTCACTCTTGCTCTCTCTCTCTCTCATGGAAAAAAATAAACTTTTAAAAAGAAAGAGAAAAATCAAATAAACAAGACTCCATTTTATATGTGTCAAATCAAGAGATTATTTTAAAGCATAATATGCAGTGTTGTCTGGTGAAATAAATTGCTAATGCCTCAAAAAGTAATTTGATAATATGAATCAAAAGCATTAGCAATGTGCATGCCCTTTGGCCCAATAATTTCACTCCTAGATATCTATCCTGATGCAATGACCATAGCTAAGGAGAAACGTTTGTGAGTAAGGATATCCATCAAACACACTCACTTCCTTGGTGATCTCATCTACTCTCATGTCTATAAATTCTCTGTACACCACTGACCACTCCCAAATTTACAGCTTCAAACTTAACCTCTTTCTTGAACTCTGAAATTCTATATGCAACTGCTCATTGACATCTCCACTTGCATGTCCAATGGGCTTCTCAGACTTGACATGTGCAAACTGACTTCCTTCCTCCTAATACAATCCTACTCTATTCCCAGTTTTCTCCATTTCTATAGATGGCATCTCTATCTTTCTAAAGTGCTTTGAGCCAAAGCTTTGTAATCTTTGATTCCTCTCTAGTCTTATATCCCACACCCAATCTGTCAACAAATCTTATTGACTCTTTGTTCAAAATATAACCCAAATCCTGCTGCTTCTCACATCTGGAACTACCACCCTGTTAAAGCCCCATCATCTCCTGTATTACCACACTAGCCTTCTAACTGGTCTTCCTGATTCCAGCTTTGCCTTTCTACAATTTAGTCATTTAGAAGCCCATTTTTAAAAGCTAATCAGATGATGTCACTTTCCTGTTTAAACTCTCAATGGTGTTCCACCATAGAGTTAAAACCAAAGTGTTTATCTTGGCCCATAAAGCCCTGTGTATGATGCAGTGTCCTGTTGTTATCTTTCTACCTTATCAAGTCTTACTTTCTTCTTAGTTCATTACACTCCACTCTCTGTCCTCTCCACTGTTCTCAGCATGTCCCAGGTACGGTTCCATCTCAGAGCCTTAGTTCTTAGTGTTTCCTGTGCTAGGATGCAAAACCACATGGCTTACTTCTTATTCCTTTCAAATCTTGGTTCAGATGTTACCTTTGTGTCCAGCTGATGACGCAGAGGTAAAATGCAATGTGCTGCAAGGCTGACCCACATGGGAAGATGCTCAGTTCACATCTACAGACCTCCCCGAGCACACCAAGCATGTGTATGCCCAGGATTCTGGACTGGCTGAGACTGGGGTGGATTGCACCCTCACGAACCTGTTGGGGATGCTGTATCTCTGTCTGTTTATGTGTCTCTGTTTCTTTCGCTCATTGAAGAAATAAACTTAAATAAAATAAACTTAAAATGTTAAGTTTACATTAAAATATTCCTTGACCCACTATTTAAAATATAGTATACCATAACTACTTTCAAACCTCCTTACCTGCTTTGTTTTTCTCCAGGACATTTATTATTTTCTATTATACCATTTAATTTATGTGTGTTGTCTATATCTCCCCATAAGACTATAAGTTCCCTGAGTGCAGAGATTATTTTTGCCTGTGTATTTTTTCATTGTTACATCCCAACAAAGAGTGCATGATACATGATAAATGGTCAGTAAATATTCATTTAGTGAGCTAAATTAATAAATTTACAAGACCAAAAAAAGTAAATAAAGTTCAATAATAGGAGCATTGTTAAAAATATCATTATACAAACAATAAGATGTATATGGACATTAAGAATCACATTTTCAACAGTTATTAATAGTATATAAATACAAAAAATCTAAAGTTATCTTAGAACATTATACTTTTTTAATCTTGAAGGAAATATAGCAAAATCTTAACTCTGGTGTTCTGTTTGTGATAAGCTTACAAAAGGTTCATGTTACGTTTTTGTAGTTCTCTTTTATTTCCAAATATGCATACAAGCATTGCTTTCATAATCAATTTTCCCCGAAAGCCATTTAATTCATATAGTTTTTTTAAATATGTGATAAATAATAAACGGTGGCAAGGCTGTGGTGAAAGGGGAGTTCTCCTTCACTATTAGTAGGAATGTAAATTGGTCCAGCCACTATGGAGAGCAATATGGAGGTTCCTCAAAGATCTAGATATAAAATTACCATATGATTCAGCAATTCTACTCCTGGGTATCTACCCAAAGAATAGGCAAGCATTCTGTCAGAAAAGTGCTTGGACATTTATGTTTATTGCAGCGTTATTCATCCTTGCTAAGACATGGAACCAACCCAAATATTCACAAACAGTTGAATGGACAGAAAGAGAGAGGCACATATACTTTATGGAATATTAGTCATAAAAAAACAACAAGAGCCTGGCATTTGGTAGAAAGTGGACAAATACGGAAAATTTGCTGCTGAGTGAAGCAAACCAGACTATGAAAGAGAGGCATTATGTGTCTTCATTTAATATATACCAGCTGCCTACACTCTGTGGCAGAAACTGAAAGATTAGAGGACACAGAAGCATAGAAAATGGTTACAGATTCTAGAGTGTGGGAAGAGGATGGAAGAAGGGGGAGAGTATGAGGAAAGGACTCAAGGAGAAAAATAGAGAGGCAAGACATTTATGGGACACAAAAATGAATGATTATCCATTGATGATACCGTGTATAATACCTTCAACTGGACTGGGATGAAGTGTATTCATGTTGGGTAAATTCACTTTACAAGCTAAGCGATGTATAGTGATTGCTTGTGTAAAATAAATTAAAATTGAAAAATGGAATAATCATCATTACTATAACTACTATTTATAAGAGTGTCAGAGACTTTATGTACAGGTGCTTTTATATACTTTATGTGTAAGGTCTTTTACACACATTATAAAGGAGTGAGAACAAAAGTTTTTTGTTTTGAACCTGTAGTCAGGTTCAAATCCTGCTTAGTCTCTTTTAGTCTCCATTTGCTCAGCTGTGACCTAGGTTAACAGTACCCCCAGAGAACTACTATTTAAATTAAATGAGATTATGTGTATAAAACATTTAGTCTAGGCCTAGTGCATTGTAAACTCTCAATAATTTGTAAGTGCTATTGCTGTTTTTGTTCTGGTTTTCATTATCCTCTCTTACCTAACAACTTTTCATTGTAATATGGATTAGACTCTTAACATTTATAGAGAGCAAGTTATTTGTCCAAGTTCACACAGCAAGTGAATGGTGGATCCAGAATTCATTCCATATCTGCCTATATGTAAGACCCATGCTCTTTCTACAACACCGTTCTATCTCTACCTCCAGCAATAGTGGTTACAACGGTTTATTTTCACTGTGAGTACTGAAGAGTATGGTATCAACTTATCTGTACTCAGCTGCTTTGTTTCTGACATTCTGCTTTGGATGAATGTATGAACATCAACCGAATGCCTTAGAGTTAAATTATCAGGAAAGAATTATGATTTTTAACTTGTGGACAATTTACAGTTTATAATCTCTCTATTCTTCAATATGCTCAAGTCATAATGACAAGGGATTATCACTGGGCTAAAATACTGGAAAATTACTTAGAGGGTTTAAATTGACTCTTAGCTAAGCAAAGGACTTAGTGATTTCTTCTGTCTTAAATGAGGATAATTAATGCATATTAGCCTTCACCCATCACTGTTAAATACCAATGGTCTGCCTGATAGTAGGATCATCACACTTCAGAAATGCCAAGGATCTGCAGCTACTTTCAGTTGGTTTTTGGTTCCAAAATTAATTATTCTCAAGAGAATCTTTAAGATATATTATGGGGGGGTATTATTTTTCTTCTGACTGAGTTATGTGATAACACTTTGATATTATATATACATCTCTAATGATTCATGTAATATATGTGTAATCTTAACCATTCAGCACCATTTAACAATCCAGAGTGCCTGTGTGTCATTCTTTAGCCAGTCAGTGCTATTTGCAGTTCACGCCAAATTCACCAAATGTTTGATTTATTCAAATAGTGTTTAGTTTGATTCTTACTAAACCCATACTTAAAGAAGTTTTGTTAGGGGAGCTGCAGATGGCATAATGGTTACATTGCTGGACTTTCCATGTAGTTGACCACTATCAAGCCCTGGACTCGGCAGCTTAAAACTCATGCCAGGTGCATGTGTGCATGTGTGCATGCCCAGGATCCAAGGAGGAGAATGGAGGAGCAGGAATTGCAGCATGGCCATACCCCCTGGGAAGGTGATTTTTTGCTTTCTGCCTCTCTCTCTGTTTCTGTCTCTCCAGCAGGTGCATGAGCCCTATAGCAAAAATCTCTCAAAAAAAAAAAAAAAAAGATTTGTTAAAAAACTGAGGCTCGGAACCAGAAGTTAGCATAATGGCTATGTCACTGAATTCCCCTGTAGTCAGGTTCCAATCGGCTATGTCACTGAATTCCCATGTAGTCAACCATGGTTCAAGTCTCAGACCGAATGGCTTAAACTCATGCCGGGCGCGTGTGCATACATGCCCAAGATCCCGAGAGGAGAATGGTGGAGAAGGGATTGCGGCATGGCCATCCCCACCTGGGGCTGATTTCTCACTTTCTGTCTCTGGTGAGCACACACATCCTGTAGCAAAAACCTCTCCAGAAAAAAAAAAAAAAACCAACCCTGAGGTTCAGGGAGGCTAAATAACCTACCTAAAATCAGATAGTTATTAATAAAGTCAAGCTTCAAATCCAGATCAATCTAATATAAAATCTTATTTTTTTCTCAAATGCACAATCTCAAATTTATTTTAAAAAATATACATCCTTAGCAAGATCTTTTTTTTAAATATAGAAAAGCAGTCTGAGTTGTTTATTTTTAAATATTTAATTGTATTTATTTATTTATTCATTTATTTTTAATTTGACCAGAGAGAAAGTGAGCAAGCAAGATGCCGGGTCTGGGTCTCAAACCATGATCAGCCATGTGGGAGTCCAGCACCTTAACCACCACTCCACCTGCTGGCCCCAAAGTATTCTGAGTTTTAAGAAAATGTTATAAAAGCAAATTTGGGGTTGTTGTTGTTTTCCCTTGAAAATAGGTACAGTTGTTATTTTTCTCTAATTGTCTTTTTCAAGTAAATAAAGTATATATTCTCTTGGAATATTATAAATTTTCCCAAATTACTGAAATTAATACAATCCTCTTTTGTCATCTTCATCACGGTATAGTGTAATCTTGGTATCTCCTGTAGCAATTAAACCTGGGAGTTACATTAATTTTGACCCCTTCCTTTTGTATATCTGAAGACAAAGCAGGACAGACTACCTTTTACATAATACGCAATATATGAAAATGGTACATGAAAGCCGTTCTTAGTAAGAACCTATAATATTTGATCTATATTATAAGAAAATAGCATTTTGTTTAGAAGTAATCACTACTTTTACAACACAGTAAACATTTAAGTAGATTCAAGAAGCACTTGAAAAAAGCACTAAGGAGAAATATATCATAAGTTATTAAAAGAAAACAAACTATAATAGTTCTGGAGTTTAGAGTGCAACCATGCCTTTCCACAAAATACATTTTTATGCCACTGCCAGTAAATGTAATATCCAGTATGGCATTTCCTATTACTGTGATGTAGCAGTTATAGCTGCTTTGAGAAAGCCATATGGTTTCTTCGTGTTGTTTTTCTCCCCTAAACAGCATCCAGTGCTGTTGGGAGAAACTTCGTCAGCAGCATGTGTTTTGTCCTTGCAGACTGAGACTGAAGTGTCAGGAGCTGTCCGCTGTGAGCCTGGGACTGGAGCAGGCAGATGCCTTCTGGAGGGCTCAGGTCCCATCCTGCTGGTTCTCACCTGCTCATGCCTGTCCCAAGCAACATGTACACAGATTTTGTTTTCACACTTCACCTCCAGCCCTGTGGAGAATTGCAGCAGTGAGTTTGGCAGCCTGATACTTTTTCCCACAAGCCACTGAAAAGTGATTAAGCCCCAAATCTCCAAGCTGAAAAGAATCAAATTCTACCTTTCAGTCTCTAACAAATCATCCCCACACTCTCTTTCTCTCGCACACACAACTCACAAGGAGCCTTCAAACCTTATACCCTGTCAAAGTGTCATACCACGTGGGAGAAACTGCAAACAGACTTGGAGGAATCTGGATGACATTTCATTGCCCAATCTTGTGTGTGATAACTGTGAATAATTCACTATGGTTTTTTAAAATTATTTATTTATTTAATTCCATTTGTAATTATAATTGTTATTTTTAAATTTTACCAGCTAGAGACAGAAAGAGAGAAAGGGAAAGTGGGAGAGCAAGTCGCCAGGTCTGGGACTTGAACCATGGTCGACCATGTGGGAATTCAGCACCTTTAACCACCATGCCCTCTGTAGGCCCAAATAATTTACTATGTTTTCATGAATGGAGTTTAAAAACTTTAAATGAAGGCCAGCGCTGTAGCTTAGTGGTTAGGGAATGTAGCAATTAAACCTGGGAGTTACATTAATTTTGACCCCTTCCTTTTGTATATCTGAAGACAAAGCAGGACAGACTACCTTTTACATAATACGCAATATATGAAAATGGTACATGAAAGCCGTTCTTAGTAAGAACCTATAATATTTGATCTATATTATAAGAAAATAGCATTTTGTTTAGAAGTAATCACTACTTTTACAACACAGTAAACATTTAAGTAGATTCAAGAAGCACTTGAAAAAAGCACTAAGGAGAAATATATCATAAGTTATTAAAAGAAAACAAACTATAATAGTTCTGGAGTTTAGAGTGCAACCATGCCTTTCCACAAAATACATTTTTATGCCACTGCCAGTAAATGTAATATCCAGTATGGCATTTCCTATTACTGTGATGTAGCAGTTATAGCTGCTTTGAGAAAGCCATATGGTTTCTTCGTGTTGTTTTTCTCCCCTAAACAGCATCCAGTGCTGTTGGGAGAAACTTCGTCAGCAGCATGTGTTTTGTCCTTGCAGACTGAGACTGAAGTGTCAGGAGCTGTCCGCTGTGAGCCTGGGACTGGAGCAGGCAGATGCCTTCTGGAGGGCTCAGGTCCCATCCTGCTGGTTCTCACCTGCTCATGCCTGTCCCAAGCAACATGTACACAGATTTTGTTTTCACACTTCACCTCCAGCCCTGTGGAGAATTGCAGCAGTGAGTTTGGCAGCCTGATACTTTTTCCCACAAGCCACTGAAAAGTGATTAAGCCCCAAATCTCCAAGCTGAAAAGAATCAAATTCTACCTTTCAGTCTCTAACAAATCATCCCCACACTCTCTTTCTCTCGCACACACAACTCACAAGGAGCCTTCAAACCTTATACCCTGTCAAAGTGTCATACCACGTGGGAGAAACTGCAAACAGACTTGGAGGAATCTGGATGACATTTCATTGCCCAATCTTGTGTGTGATAACTGTGAATAATTCACTATGGTTTTTTAAAATTATTTATTTATTTAATTCCATTTGTAATTATAATTGTTATTTTTAAATTTTACCAGCTAGAGACAGAAAGAGAGAAAGGGAAAGTGGGAGAGCAAGTCGCCAGGTCTGGGACTTGAACCATGGTCGACCATGTGGGAATTCAGCACCTTTAACCACCATGCCCTCTGTAGGCCCAAATAATTTACTATGTTTTCATGAATGGAGTTTAAAAACTTTAAATGAAGGCCAGCGCTGTAGCTTAGTGGTTAGGGAACTGGATCCCAAATGGCCGACTGGAATGCCAGCACTGGCAACTTGAAAACATGCAAGGCACATGCATGTTCAAAATCCCAACAAGATGGAGAAATGGGGATGAAGGGATTGCAACGTGACCACAACCTATTAGGGTACTTTCTCCCTCTCCCTCTCCCTCTCCCTCTCCCTCTCTCTGTATCTCTCTCTGGCAGGTGAACCTACCCTCTGACAATTAAAATTTAAAAGTCAACAGTGGATCAATATTATCAGAGGGGACAATGGGATGGGATAGAAATACAGAATGGTATTCTTCCTCTTGGTTTTTCTTCCATTTACTACAGTCTTCTATACTGGAAAGCCATAGAGAGTAGAAGGAAAGGAGTATTTTATTTTACTTCACCTTGTGCAAGAACTGAAATGCCAGACTCCAGCCCCAGCCCAGTCCAGCTTAGCAAGTTTGCCAAACAATATGGGGCCAGCAGCCTGTGAACCAGGCTCTAGGACCTGCATGTCAGCTGGGCATAGCTTCAAACAGCCCAACACATCCTGAGTCCTTCGGCCCTCCCTGGGATTGTTCTGCCTGTCCATTACCCACTCACCTTTCTTCTCTCTCAATCACTTATGTGTGGCTGGGTGTAACATTTCAACACCTGCTGACTTCATCCCATGCTGAACCAGAAAGGATATGGCGAGAGAGAGACTATAAATACCCA
>NW_006159638.1:3658612-3676296 GCF_000334495.1 Tupaia belangeri chinensis
TCTTTCCATTCCCATGTCTTCTCATGGTTAAGGGGCTTCTCTCTCACAGTCAGAATTCTACTTAGGCTGACTCATGGTAATGTGCTTTTATTTCTAACTATAGCTTTCACATGACCAGAAGCCCTTCTTGGCATCATTTAGAGTCTTCCAAGAACATATTTATGTGAGTTGTTTTAAAGGAACAGTCTTGTCTGGGAACTGACTGTTGAATTTATATATTCTAGGCAAGAAGGGGCAGGTGCCCAACCTTATGACTTTCCCTGAAGTCTACAGATCTCCAGAGTATTTTATAGTCCTAAAGGTGCCATTTGGAAAGGGAATTTCAAAGAAACTAGCAAAAGTAACAAGTCTAGACTTCAACCCAATGGCTCTATCAGGCCAACTGGTAAACTCCTCCCTGTCTGGGGTCCTCTGATCTTGGTCCATTTTTATTCTCATGGTTACCTATGTCACGGGCATTTGGCAATGCACTCAAGACTATGATGCATAGAATGTGGGGTTCTGGTGGGACCAGCAGTTGGTGTAATGGCTATGTCACCGGACTCCCATGTAGTGAACCACTGTTTGAGTTCTGGACCCAGTGGCTTAACCTCACGCCGGGCACGTGTGTGTCCATGCCCAAGATCCCGAGAGGAGAATGGAGGAGAAGGGATTGTGGCATGACCATCCACCTGAGAGGGGTGATTTCTCGCTTTCTGTCTCTCTGTCCCTGTCTTTCTGGCAATCGCACACACCCTATACCAAAAACCTCTCCAAAAGAAAGGAATGTGGGATTCTGAGTCAGTCAGTCCTGTGCTCAGATGTAACTTCTGACTTCCAGCTCACCTGATGTTGAAGCAGTTTACTGTTCATCTGGATCAGTTTGCTTCCCTAGAAAACAGAAATGAATAACTTCTACTCTACAGGGTTATTAAAAGGATTTTAAAAAGATAACTCCTGTAAGATGCTTGGCATTTAATAAATGTTTAATGAATGTAAATATCTGTTATTCACTAGGTAATATTTAATACTAAATAGAGAATAATGAGGGGGAAGGAATAATATGTTTAGTTATTATGTTCTGATACTTATTAATGCTCCTTGCAAAAATATATCACAAGGGAAAGAAGAGAAATTAAAGTAACATGATTAGTTATGTAGTTTAATTAGTCCTACCTAGGCCCTTAGACCCCCTCATAAGAAACAGGTGGGGAGACCTGCACTTCTCCATGAACGAATGGGCTCATCTAAACCTTTGAGGCACTTTATCTGCTTTTGATTTTGTTTGTCATCTATTCCTAATCTTCACTAATGTATGTGCTGTTAGCGTGTGCTAATCTTTGATAAATCACTAAATGATAACCCATACTCTTCATACATTTTTAAGTCACTGACACCAGTTTTTCAATACTACCACTAGATTTGAAACAAACAAACAAAAAAATGCACTGCCTCTGAAATTTTACAGTGAATTTAGAAAAGCACTTTACAAAATTCTAAGAGCAAAAATTGTGCAATGCAAAAGAAATGTATGCTATTTTCTCTTTCACAGTAATAGTCATGAAAACGCAGGGGATTAACTCAGTGATGACCATTCTTTGTTTTTAAGTTAATTTCTTCCTTGGGGACAGAGAGATTGAGAGAAAAGCATCTTCCACAGAGTCTCATAGCTTGATACTCTCTCCCTTCCCACGCTGCCACCACCTGGCATGTACAGTGTGACTCAAGAGCTGAACCTGTTTTCCCGCATGGCTTTCCACATCATAGGCTGGTGAGCTACTGCCATATCACTACTGAACTGCTGCGGCTGGGTTGACAGTACTTTATAAACGAGCACTTAAGCATTAAAATGGAGAAAGCCAAAGATTTTCTACATGCCACCCTCACTTTTTCCATGAAAAAAGTCATTAGATTCCAGAACTCTGAGAAATTATAAAAGGAGGGGGCAATCTTTAACAAACTAGGCTTGTGATAAATCTATATTTAATATTCTAAAACAGAAGTGTGATTCTTAATCATTTTTAACACTTTTAACTATAAATGTCTAAATACTAATGTTCTAGAAGAAGTTTCTAAACCCTATTCTCTCTTTGATCAAAAAAAATATATATCTACCAAATCACTTTAGATACGTAAAGACCCAAAATAACTTGTACTGAAAACCAGCATTAGGTAAAAGGGAATTTGAGGAAATCTCCTAGTGACCTGATTGCCACTGGACAAAAATCCTTATCCACAATTTTTAAACATTTTGATGTATTTTTCAGAGTAAAATATAAATAACTAAATATAGTGTGAATGTGTGCCCACAAGATAAAAGCGTCTTATATATTTGATTGAGTGTCCAGTTTTTGTTCTTAAAATTTTAGTATGAGCATTGACCAACTAAAAATTCCACTTAGACACCATTTCAGCGGCTGCCTGGTATTCTACTATAGAAATCTATCTAATTTGCTTAATCATTCTTTTTTATATTTTTTTAAATTATTTTTTAATTTATTTTTATTTATCTTTTTTTATTTTTTTAAGTTTGCTATAGGACATGTGTGCTCACCAGATAGAGACAGAGAAAGAGAGAGTGAGAAAATGAGAAAGCAATGCACCAAGTCTGGGACTTGAACTGCAATTGGCCATGTGGAAGTCTAGCACCTTTAACTACCACACCACCTGCTGGTCCTGCTTAACCATTCTTTTACTCCTTGATAATTAGGTTTCCAAAGTTTTACCATCATAAGGGGGAAAAAAAGAAAAACATTTAATGAGCACAAAAATGGAAAATTATCTATCGATGATAATGTATATGATAATATCATTGACTGGACTAATATGCAGTATACTCATACCAGGAAATTCCACTTTGTATGCTATAGAGAGAAACAGTAATTAAATGTAAAATAATAATAATAATGTAACAAGCATCATTGTTTATCCATGTCCACACGTGTTTTTTTTTTAATTTCTTTTATACATTCAATCACATAAGTCACTTAACTTGTAAAATGAATGTTCCAACAGGAATACATTTCTCACCAGTCCAGCTGGGGATACTATACACGTTATCATCAACATATAATAACCCATTTCCTTATCTCAAAAATGTCTTGCCTCTTTCTTTTTCTCCTTCATGTCTTTCCTCAGACGCTCCTCCTTCTCCCGCCCTCTTCCCACACTGTATCTGGTATCTATGACCATTTTCTATGTCTCTATGTGCTCGCCAGAAAGAGACAGAGTGACAGAAAGCGAGAAATCACCCCCCAGGGGGGATGGCCATGCCGCAATTCCTTCTCCTCCATTCTCCTCTCCTCTAGGGATCTTGGGCACGCACGCACATGCGCCCGGCGTGAGTTTAAGCCGCTGGGTCCGGGACTCGAACCGCAGTAGACTACATGGGAGTCCAGAGACATAGCCATGATGCTAACTGCTGGTCCCTATGTCTCTATGTTCTTTAGCCATTCAGTTTTGTCCATAGAGTGTGAACAGTCAGTATATATTAACTGGAGACATACAATGTCTCTCCTTCATCACCTGGCCTGCTTCACTCAGCAATAAATCTTCCATATTCATCCACTTTCTGACAAAAGCCAGGGTCTTGTTTTTTGTGGCTGAGTAGTATTCCATAGAGTATATGTGCCACACATTTTCAGTTTGTTCTTCTGTTCACATGTCCACATTTTTAGTTATTTTTTGAAGTTATTTACAAAAATTGGAATTTATGGGTTTGGGGGGTTTTTTTGGTTTTGTTTTTGGTAGAGGTTTTTGCCTTAAGGCACATGTGCTTGCTGGCAAAAGAGACAAAGACAGTGAGAGAGAAAATGAGAAATCACTCCTCAGGGGGGATGGCCATGCCACAATCCCTTGTCCTCCATTCTCTTCCCGGGATCTTGGGCACACACGCACTCTCACCTAGTGTGAGTTTCAAGCTGCCAAAACTAGGACTTGAACTAAAGTTGGCCATGTCAGATTCCAGTGATGTAACCACTACACCATCTGTTGGCCCCTATGGTTCTTTCTTGGACTCTTGATACAGATTACAAAATGACAGAATAAGCTTGTAACAGTTGATAGAATGAGTTGCCACCTCATAGCATCCTTGCTAGTGTGAACACTATTATTTTTAAAAATATTTTACCATCAAATTGTAGACTTCAAAGATGAAGGAGTTAGATCCTTTGTGTAACCTTGTATTCAGTAAACATGTGTCTTCCCAATGTAACTACTAAGTTCCTTGAGGAAAACTTTATCTTATACCAATGTTTAACATGTTGGTTGAGTTAATAAGTGAATATATGAGGGCCAACAAGTGATGTGGTGGTGAGGTGCTAGACTCCCACATGGCCAACTGTGGTTTGAGTCCTGGACCTGGCAATTTGCTTTCTCACTTTCTCTCTCGCTCTCTAGTCAAATTAAAAACATAACAGTAGTGAGTAATATTTAATTTTATTCTAAAAACAAAAAAAAAGTGAATATGTGGATATGTATGACTGAATGGATATCCTTCACAGATAGTGTTAAGATTGCCAGATTATTCAAAATATAATTGTTCTCTGAAGTAAATTGTAAATGCTTTTTTTAAAGGATTATTTTATTTTAAAAGTTTTTAAATTTATTTATTTTGATTTGACCAGAGAGGGACAGAGAGAAAGAGAGAGAAAGACAAAGTGAGAAAGCAAGCTGCCAGGTCCAGGACTCAAACTGTGGTTGGCCATGTGAGAGTCCAGCACCCTTAACCACCATGCCACCTGCTAGTCCCTTGTTAATGATTTTTTAAATAAGCATATTCTCTATTTTAAAAATAATTCCTGAAGTTTAAACATTACACTGTTTTCAGTATACCAGGAAACTCTTATTTAAAAGTATCATTCTAAGGGCCAGCAGGTAGCATAGTGGTTAAGAAACTGGACTCCCACATGGCCAACCATGATTCAAGTCCTGGACCTGGTGACTTGAAAATCATTTGGGGCACATGTACATGCATGCCCAAAATCCCCGAGGAGGATGGAGGAGAAGGGGTTGGGACATAGCCATGACCCCTTGAGGGGTGATTTTTCACTTTCCCTCTCACTGTTTCTCTCCAGTGATCCAGTGAGCACACACACCCTATGGCAAAAAAAAAAAAAAAAAGCAACAACAACAACAAAACTTTTTAAAAAGTACTCTTTTTAAATTCTATTCATTATTATTATTATTACTATTAAATTTGACCACAGTGAGAGAAAGAAAGAGAAAGAGAAAGTGAGAAAGCAAGTCACCAGGTCTGGGACTCAAACTGTGGTCAGCCATGTGGGAGTGCAACGCCTTAACCACATGCCACCTGCCACCTTCTCCCCCCAAAAAAAGTATTCTAAGGCTGGTCCTGTAGCCTAGTGGCTAAGGGATCCATATCCAACATGGCTGACAGGGGTTTGGATCCCAGACCCTGCAGCTTGAAAAACATGCCAGGTGAGTATGTATGCATACCCAGAAGGATAGAGATTTGACATAAAATACTATTCTAACATCAAAAATTGTCCAAGAAGCCATATGTATGTCTTTCAGCCCATAAAACACATACATTGAGTAAATGAGTCACTTCTGAAATTTTCATTTAGAATAATGTCACTTCCCAATTGAACGAATTATAGCTCAGAGTCTATAAACATTTATCTGAAATTAGATTGGTATCTCATTTACTTTACCAAAACATGTACCAAAAAATTTAGAATTTAATTTTAGCTTATTTGCTTACCATTGCAAGTACTATCTCAACAATTCAAAATGGATATGCAAATTTCTTTACAATCAAAAACTACTCCGTATAAACTATTGGGAGCTTGTCCTTGAATAGAAACCAGTTTTTTGTTTTTGTTTTTGTTTTGTTTTGTTTTTAGCTAAGCAAAAGGCTCGAGGGCCTGATTTTATTTTCCTTGCGCCTTCCTTGCTTGGCAGTAAAGTGGCCAATGAATTGTCCAAGTAGTTACCATAAAATTCTCCCAAACAAAAATTTCCTTTTGGGTTAAATTTCTCTATTGCATTCAGTTCCAGTTTTATTATCCCAGTTGAGGTGATTTTTCCTTTAAGAATCAAGAGAAGAGGGGCCAGCAGGTGGTGTGGTAGTTGGGGCTCTGGACTCCACATGTTCATTTGTGGCTCAGGTCCCAGACTGGAAACTTGAGAATCACACCAGGAGTGTGTGCATGCGTGCCCAGAATCCCAAGAGGAGAGGACTGCTGTGGCCATCTCCTGGGTGGTGAATTTTTCATTTTCCCTCTCTCTGTCTCTCTGGCCAGTGCATGCATCCTATGGCAAAAACCAAAGATAAAACAAAATAAAATAAAATAAAGCAAGAGAAAGAAACAAAAATGTCAGTTTTAGTAATATCCTTTCCAACCATAGTTTATAATTGAGAATTTTTTTCTATATAGCTACAAGTTTGTTTTAAGGAGGAAGAAAGACCTAAAAGTTATCATTAAAAACAGGGCCTGGGCCAGCAGGTGGGGTGGTGGTTAAGGTGCTGGACTTCCACATGACAGACCATGGTTTGAATCCCAGACCCGGCTACTTGCTTTCTCACTTTCCCTCTCTCTTTCTCTCTATCCCTCTCTGGTGAGCACATGGGCCCCAGAGCAAATCTAAAAAAATAATAATGAATAAAATAAACTTTAAAAAAAAAAAAAGCCTACTTCAAAATGCAAAGGTTAAATGCTATGCATTGGGAGCCAGATCCTATATGGCAACTGTAATTGCATTCCAGTCTCTGTGGCTTGGAAAACATGCTGGGTGAGGGACCAGCAGATGGCATGATGGTTATGTCTCTGGACTCCCATGTAGTCAAGTTGGAGTCCTGAACTTGGCAGCTTAAAACTTAACACCAGGCACTTGTGCATGAGTGCCCAAAATCCTAAGAGGAGAATGGAGAAGGGATTATGGCATGGCCATTCCCCTTGGGGGGCGATTTTTCATTTTCTGTCTCTCTGTCTTTCTGGCAGCACACACACCCTATAGGAAAAATCTCTCAAAAATAGTAATAATAATAATAATAAAATTAGAAAAGGAAAAACATTCTAAGTGCATGTACATGCATGCCTATGATCCTGACAGGATGAAAAAATAGAGGAAAATGGATTACAGCATAACCACACTCCATGGGGGTGTGGGGGTTCACTTTCTCTTGTGCAAATGCCTGTGCCTTCTATCAATAAAACTTTTTTAAAAGCAGTTAATGCATTATTTTAATTTTGCTAAGCTTACTAAACTCTTAAAATTACTCTTCCTTTTGACATGGGTCTTATATAACCTTAGTAACAAGGTCACTGTTTACTTGTGCTTCTGTGCCAAGCAATGAGCTAAATGATTCATATTATTATTAAATTAGCCCTCTCAATAAGACTGTTCTAGAAGGTATTAATAGTCTCACTTTATAGATGAGGAAGCTGAGACTAGGAAGACTTGGAGATATTTGGTCAAGTCATTCAGCTAAAGAGCAAGAGTGCTGGGATTCAAGCCAGGTCAGACCTTGTGCTCGTGCTTTGACATAACACAGTCATTCAGATCATTGACCTAAGGCAGAAATACCAAAATCTTTATCTATCATGCCAGACTTGATCCACAGCCCACTCAGATGCTGTGCTGAGGCAGATGCGCAATTTGAGCTCTATCAGAAAGGGTTACAGTCTCTTAGTGATGTCTGCTCTGAATGCAGGAAAAGGAGGTGACTTGCTGGATAATCCCAGAGTAAATAGGAATGAGAACTAACAGTCTTATCGCTGTATTTCCCTGGAATACTGGTGCTCCCTACCCTGTCTGTATCTTCCTGCTTTGTTAAGTACAGGGGCTTCTTTTTGTTTTATTCTCTTGTTTCTCGGTCTCTGTAGGTTATAGATATTTTGATGGACTGGATATTCAGCTGTTCTGCAAGGCTCCTCCCTAGGTTTCTGTCCGGAGTATTAGGCAATGTTCATGTGTAGAACTAAGAAACTGGACCCCCTGGATTACCCTAAAGGTACTAGCCACTTTTCTCCTAGGGCCACATAGCAGAATGCAGCTATTCAGAGAGGCTGTGATAATGAAACAGGTCCAGAGTGTTGGTTCCATGAGGGAGACAGGGTGCAGAAGGATTGTGGTTTGGAATTTGGAAGCCTGGAAGTGACTCTCAACTCTGCCGCTTGCTACACGTGTGACCTAATGACTTAACTTCCAAACCTCTGTTTTTGCACTGGTGGAAATGGATAATGATGTCAGTATTTATTTCCCTAGACTCTGTGATGCTCACGTAAAAGGAAGGTGTAAATGTGCTATAATCTATCAAGAGCTATGTGTTTAGAGATTGGTGCAAAAACTAATGATTAGTTTTAAAAAATGTATTTAACAGTTTTTTTATGAAAAACATAGCCGTAAGAGTCATGCTTCAGGGCCTGCTCTGTGGCCAAGGCAGCTGGATCCCAGATAGCCAACCCTGGGCAGTTGAGTCCCAGACCCAGTGCCAGGTGCATATGCATGCTTGGCCAAAATCCTGAAAGGAGGGAAGGGATTGCAGCATGACCAGTCTCCATTGAGGGTGCTTTCTCCTTTCCCTTTCTCTGTCTGTCTCTGGCAAGGTATGCACTCTAGCAAAACTAAAAAAAAAAAAAAAAAAAAAAACAAAACAAAACAAAGGTGTGCAGGCTTAAAAAAAAAAAAAAAAAAAAAACCACATAGGTGTGCTTTTTAGTGTTGAAGACATCCCATTCACCACAGCTTCAGACTCCTGGTGCTGCATGAGAACTCAGAGGGCACTGCCGTTTTATTTCACATGAGACTCCAGACACTGAGCAGTAATTAGGGAACATACCAATAATTTGATTTAAAGTCTGCAGCCACGCAGCTCAGGCTCTGTCCGTCTCTCCTTATACTCACATGATGCAAATCAACAAGGAGGGTGAGTGGTTTGAGGCAGGCCCTGATGGTGCCCACTTAGCATAAATGGAAAAAAGGAGCCCACCAGGCGAACAAAAACAAACTGAAAAGTGGAAATTCAGTGCATTTAATGCCAGAAAGTAAAACCTGTCTCACTTTCCTTTTATTGTTACTGACTTGGTCCGTGATGCATTGTAGCTATTCTTGTGAGTCTTTTCTTTAATCTTTTTTTCCTCTTTGATATTCTAAAAGAACTGTTGGCATTTTGATGTTATATTTACTAGGGAGGTTGCACAATGTCAACCAAAGTAAAAGAGATATAGATGAAATAAGAAATATACAGAAGTCCCACTTTGATTAAGTAACACCATTTTAAAAAGCAATTACGTCACCCTGCTTGACCTCTTACTGCAGTGTGACAGTCGCACTTGTCCCCAAAGCCAGAGGCAGCTCCTCTCCCCATCTCATATGGGGTTTGTTTCACCTCGCAGACTTCGCACTGTCATTCTCAGTTTCTCTTGACTCTCTTCTCTTCTCCTTGCACTCTGTGGGAGCCCAAATCCTTTTCTCAGCTCTCTGACCGTGGAGTCCTGTCTGTTTGCATAACCCCTGACAGTTTATCACAACCTGCCCAAGACTGACTTGGACAATTTCTGTCCATCCCCCAGCCTACTTCTTTTGCTATGTGCCTTACCTTAACAAATGTCCACAGCATTTCCTAAGAAGCCCATGTCAAAAATTTCAGTCACCATAGACCACACACTCTGACTTACTCGTATGTCCAGTGAGTGGCCGAATTCTCACCATCCCAACTTCTAGGTATGCCTTCAGGTTAGTACCTTTTTGTTATTCCTCTTCTACAGCATTCATTTAGTCTTTTCTCCCACCCCATTCCTTTCTGCTGACATTAGAACAATAACTCCTTTCTTTCCCTTTTTTTAGCCTAGTCCCTTTCAACCAATACCCACATACTTACAGGCCGTATGTGTTGTCACATCACTCAACTGTAAGAGTCCTTTAATGCTTCCCCATTATCTCCTGAGTAAAACGAAGATTGTTTCAGTGTAGCACTTAGGACTACTCCGTCATGTTGCCCTCTGACTGTACTGAAATATTAGTTGCTCCCTAAGTGGGTGATTCCGTTTTTATACCTCTGTACTTTTGTAAAAGATGTTCCTTTGCAAGCCTTTTACCTTATACAATGCCTACTCGTTCTTTAAGACAATGTGAATGTCACAATGTTTATGAAACCTTCTTCTTTTGTGTTGCTATAGCAACCTGTAAATACCTCCTTGAGAGCATTTATCATATTGTTGCATTATAAATGTTCTTTTTCTAAACATCATGAAACAACTTTATTCCAATTCTTTATATACATCTTTAACATCAGGGTATTTGTTATCATTCAAATCACTCTTTAAGTTCTCTAATTCTGTTTTCTAGACTATATCAACTTCACTTTCACATTGGTTGTAAGAGATAGAGCACTTTAAAAATCCATGCAGAAAAAAAAAAAAAATCCATGCAGTAGGGCCAAATGTGGCATGGTGGTTAAGGTGGCTGGATTCCCACATGGCCAATCACAGTTCAAGTTCTGGGCCCCATGGCTTGAAAATCACACTGGGCATATGTGTGTGCATGCTCAAGATCCCAAGAAGAGTATAGACGAGGAGAGATTGCGATGTGGCCATTCCTCATGGCAGATGATTTCTCACTTTCTCTTTCTCTGTCTGTATCCTCTCTGGTGAGCACACATGCCCTTTGGCAAAAAAAAAAAAAAAAAAAAAAATGCATGCAGGCAGGACCGGCTCCAAGACCTGGTGGGTAAGTCAGAGGATCCAAATGGTCAACTGCACAATTCAAGGCCTGGACCTGGCAGCTTAAGAAACACACCAGGCACATGTCTGTATGCCCAAAAACCCCCGAAGAGAGAAAGATGCAGCATGATCATTCCCCATGTAGGGGAGCTTTCTCTTCTCTGTGTCTGTTTCTGGAAAATAATGATAATGATAGTAATAATAATTGTCCATGTAGAAGAGAGCCGGATGGTGGTGCAGCTGTAAAATGTAACACTCCGTGAGGCAATCCCATGTGGAGACATTCCAGGCTAAAGTTTAGAGACCTCGTTGAATATACCAGGCACTTACTTGCCATGATCTGGGGCTGGCTGAAGGCTGGGGGTGGATCACACTGTCAAGACTCCATTGGGGGTGCTTTCTTTTCTCTCTCGAAGAAGGAATAAATACACTTAGAAAAGATAACAAATTGTGAAAGCCAAGTGCAGGATGGCCAGAGGCTATAAAGGCGGGGTGACAACATAAAGGAGATGCTGACACCCTCATGTGGGCTTTTCTCCCACAACAGGTACTCACCAGAATGATTAGCCAGAGTCCCAAGATGGTGCCCTTGTGGTGCAGGATTGTGGGGGGAAAAAGAGACTCCAGAGGAGGGAACATAAGTCCCTCCAGGGCCATTGTCCTCCATCTCACATATGAAAGGAAAGCCTTGATCTGTGGGGAGAAAGGCATAGTATCTCCTTGGGGAATTGGTGGAAACCTGTTGCAGCAGGGAAAAGGGAAAGAACAGGCTCTGGGTAAGCCCTGGAATGCTTACATTCAGAACACCTGCAGGCCTGAAGACGGTGAAGAGACATCCTTAAAGTGCTAAAATGAAAAAGAAGTCAACTGAGAATTCTGCCGCCAGTGAGAATATCTTTCAAAGTGAAGAAATGAAGTCTCCCTCAGACAAATAAAAGTTTAGAACCAGCAGACCTACAGTACAAAAAAATGTTAAAAAGAACTTCCTCAGGGGACCAGCAGATGGTGTAATGGCTATTTTGCTGGACTCCCACATAGTCGACCATGGCAGCTTGAAACACACTGGGCTCATGTGCATGTGGGCCCAAAATCCCAAAAGGAGAATGGAGGAGAAGGGATTGTGGCTTGGCTATCCCCCCAAGGGGCTGATTTCTCACTTTCTGTCTCTCTGTCTCTGTCTCTCCAGTAAGCACATGTGCCCTATAGAGGCATAGTATCTCCTTGGGGAATTGGTGGAAACCTGTTGCAGCAGGGAAAAGGGAAAGAACAGGCTCTGGGTAAGCCCTGGAATGCTTACATTCAGAACACCTGCAGGCCTGAAGACGGTGAAGAGACATCCTTAAAGTGCTAAAATGAAAAAGAAGTCAACTGAGAATTCTGCCGCCAGTGAGAATATCTTTCAAAGTGAAGAAATGAAGTCTCCCTCAGACAAATAAAAGTTTAGAACCAGCAGACCTACAGTACAAAAAAATGTTAAAAAGAACTTCCTCAGGGGACCAGCAGATGGTGTAATGGCTATTTTGCTGGACTCCCACATAGTCGACCATGGCAGCTTGAAACACACTGGGCTCATGTGCATGTGCGCCCAAAATCCCAAAAGGAGAATGGAGGAGAAGGGATTGTGGCTTGGCTATCCCCCCAAGGGGCTGATTTCTCACTTTCTGTCTCTCTGTCTCTGTCTCTCCAGTAAGCACATGTGCCCTATAGCAAAAATCTCTCAAAAAAAGAAAAAAAAATAACTTCCTCAGGTGAAGGAGGAGGACAGTCAGAAATTTAAATCCACACAAAGAAATAGGGCTAGAAATGGATTAACCAAAGATAAAGATAAATTCATTTTTCTTGTTATTGATTGCTCAAAAAATACTTAATAAAGCAAAAATATTGGACTATATTTTGTGTTTATAGCATCTATAGAAGTGAAATGTTGACTATGTAAACTGTAAAATGTTTGAGCACAAAGGATGAGAGAGCAATTGGGAACGTATTGGTGTAAGGTCCCTATACTACCACGTGCACCAGTGTAATAGTACTTGAAAGTAAACTCCGATTAATTAAAGATGTGTGTGAAGCAAGATGAATGGATCCATGAAGAAAGTGGAGCAGTTACAGGACCTGAAGAAAGGGTATGTTCACGAGTAGGGAGATGGAACTGGGGGCCCACTCCAGGGAAGATAATGGAGGTGGGTGCTGAGGTAACAAGGACAAGCGTGGATCAACCAAATGTCAGGAATGCTCAGACTCCAGGCCGAAGGGAGTTTTCGCTGCATAGGGCAGCAGATTGCTATAGATCTGAACAGAGAAGAGGCACAATAAGCATGGTTTGAGGTGATTATTATTCCAGCTGTGATATATGGATGGGGTGGGTGTGCTTTCGCGGTCTCAGGAAGTCTGGGCAAAAATACACCACAGCCGGCACAAGAGAAAACACAGTTCTTACTCTGTAACAAACGTGTTCTTCATTTTGCTCCCAGTCCCAGCCAGCCACGTAACATTGTCCCACAGTCTCGTGGTCTGAACATGTTACATGCTCTTTGACCTTCCATCTGGGGTGATCCAACGTGAGAAGGACCAGCTGTTAAACAAGAAGAGACAGTGTGTGCCCTCTGCTCTGGGTGCGCCCTGGCAGAAAGCTTCAGGTGGCTGTCTCCCCCCTAGATAAATGCCTGCCTCGCAGTGGATATAGTTGGCACCTTCAGCAGCCCCTCTGGAGACTTGCCGCTGTGGTTCACAGAGCATGTTCATCATCATCATCACAGGCCCTGGAGAGGAAGAGGCTTTAGGTTTCTTGCTTCCTTTCTGCACTAGCGGCAGGTGACAGCATGATTTTTTATCCTTCAGATTCAGGAGCCCTGCGGCTTAGCATCAGAGATTCAGTCTGGTACCCTGCATAGACTGTTGCTTTTAGTGTCCTCCATTCCTACTAATCAAGGTAACCTTGTAAGTGTGAGGTCGAAAGCATGTTCTGTGTTGTTAATTTGTGACTTCCTTAACTCTATATGTAGAAACTGGGGGCTAAGTAGCACATCTATATTGAAAGACTAGGCAAGGTGTCCAAGTTGAAATTTGATAACAAAATAAATGTGCAGGATGGACACAAGAGGGATACTATACTTTGTTAGTGCTATTTAATCGAGGTTATAACTTATATATGACTTGAACCTAAAACACATAACTGACAGGTCTGGATCAGTGATTAAAAATGATATTCCAGGCCTTGAGAGCCAATGGATTTAAAACACATTGATAATTTCCTATGGGAAAACTGAATTTTAAGTCTGTTTCTGGAGCATATCAACAGCTTGCATAGTTCCATGAAACTAGTAATTATTCATGACAACATCCTGAAGGTCCTCATTGAGCCCACTGAGTAGAGTGTGTGAAACTGTGGAGAAGGTGGACACTGAGCCAGCTGACTTGTGAAGGCCACAAGGTTGCAGTCCCTCTTTAGTATCCTCCCCAGCAGAGCTGGAAGGGCACGAAAAGGACTGCTGAGGTCAGACCACCTCAGAAAGTGCAATGCTTCATGAAAACCCAAGCCAAGAGCTCTCAGGGCCTCACTCCTTGATAATAATGGCTCACATTTATCCAGCACTTTCCAAGTACCAGGTACTGTGCTAAGTACTTTACAGCCAGTCCATACAAAACCCCCATGAGATTGGCACTATTGTTATCTGTGTTTTGACAGATCAGAAACTCAGAGAGGATAAGTAACTGCCTAAAAGCATTCAACTAGAAAGTGATATAGTCTAGAGCCACTGATTCTAGAGCTTGCATTTCCAACCAGTTGTATTCTACCACTCCCCACATTTCACCTGGATGTTCCTCAGTTCTTCCGATATTTATCAAGCATTTACTACATATAACACATTGTGTTAGCCCCACTGCAAAAGTGTGACCTTATTTACTCTTGCTCAAGCGTTTTTTGGAACACCTTGTCTGTACCATCAACTATGCAAAGCACTGGGGGCACAAACATGGTTAAGACGTGGTACCGGCCTCAAGGAAAGTACAAACTAGTGGTGGGCACAGACAAGTAACTCAGCCACCCTGAGCCCCATATGAAGTCAAGGGTGTCAGACCTGCGCCTAGCCTGGTAATTACAGCAGCTGGATCCCACATGGCCAACTGTAGGTTCGCATTCCAGACCCAGCAGCTAGAAAAACACACTGGGTATATGTGTGTACATGCCCAAAATTCTGAAAGGAGAGAGATGGAGGAGAAAGAGTTGCAGCATGACCATGCCCCAGGAGAGGGGGTGCTTTCTCCTCTCTCTGTCTCTCTCTCTCTCTCTTTCTGGTGAATGCATATTCCCTCTGGCAAAATTTTTTAAAAAGATAAAATGTGCCACAGAGATAGGGGCACTTCAGAAGGTCAGAGAATGTCTCTAGGAAGAGGTAGCCTTGAGCAGAGTCATGAAGGAAAGATAAGAAATAATTAAGTGAAGACTGGTGACCAAGGCACTCTAGACAGACATAATATGGAGGTAAAGAAGCATGATATGGTCAGGAAACCACAGATCTAGTATGACAGGGTTTAGAATGAGGTGAGCAAGTGGAAGAGGTGAGCCTGAAAATCCTAACTCTACTTCTCAATTTAATTTTATTAGTGCTTTCAGTTTGAGAGTCTCTCAGAACATTAATAAAAGCATTCTCTCTTTCTTAAGCAAGAGATTCTGTTTAGGAGATGTTATAGCCTGAATGTGTTCCCCTAAAATTCATGTATTAGAACATAACCCCAATGTGATGGTATTAGGAGATGGGCCCTCTAGAAGGCTCTGGTCTCATGAGTGAGATTAGTACCCTCATAAAAGAGACCCAGAGAGCTTGCCTTGTACGGTTATAATGAGAAGACGAACAATATTCATTTAAGAACCAGGAGGGCTTTCACCAGACACTGAATCTGCCGGTGCCTTGACTTGATCTTGAACTTTGCCATCCTCTAGAAGTGTGAGAAATAAACTTCTGTTGTTTATAAACCAGCCAGTTTATGTCATTTTGTATAACAGCCCCAGTAGACAAAGACAGTCCAGATTTCAGTCATCCATATAGTTCTTCGACAGTATTTATCACAGATTGACTGCATACAAGACGCTGTGCTTGGCACCTGAGACCACAAAGAGCAAAGCTGTGTTCAAAGACGTCCTGTACAGGAGGCCAAGACAGACGTGAAAATACGCAGTTAGCAAATATGTCTTTTCTAAATGCTCAACAATGTGGTATTCTTGACTGGATAGGGGATTGCTTACCAGAATTCTCAACAAAAGGGATTCTGAACAATCTCCTCTGTTCATCCTTTTGAGGCTCCCCGGTAACTCTATAGTATCATTACCACTGTTCTCCTACTATTGCCAGCCAGAGCATTGAGCATTCTCTATTGGATATTTTCAGCTAAATCTTAGAAACACTCTATTATCCAAAAGTAACTAACATCCTATTAAATGAAATAAATTCCATGTTGATATGGAAACAACTCTTATGAGAACACTAGAAAGCATTATAGTAAGCAAAGTAATAGGTTAATGAGAAAAACATAAACTCAGTTATTCTTACTGCCAGGCCTCCTCCATCATGCCTGCACTGCCCTGCCTCACCCACCGTTTACCACAGCAAGACATGCTAGACAGGTCAAAGGTGATTGCTACATTACCCCGGTATCTCAGGCAGCTGTTTTCACCAGCAGCTCCTCCACAAACTTTTGCAATACAGATTTTCAGACATTCCACTCATTAAGAATTTGTTTGGGAGGAGCTAGCAGGTGGCATCGTGGTTAAGGTGATAGACTCCTACATGACCAAGGATGGTTTGAGTCCCAGACCTGGCAACTTGCTTCTCTTTCTCTCTCTCTTTTTCTGGTGAACATATGTGCCCTGTAGCAAATTTAAAATTATAATAATGGTGATAAATAATTTTTAGAGAAATTTTTGTTATAGCGTGTGCACTCACCAGAGAGACAGAGACAGACAGTCAGAAAGTGAGAAATCGCCCCCCTCCTCAGGAGAGATGACCATGCCACAATCCCTTCTCCTCCATTCTCTTCTCAGGATTTTGGGCATGCACACACACATGCCTGGCGTGAGTTTTAAGCCACCAGGTCCAAGACTTGAACCTCAGTTGACTCAGTGACATAGCCATTATGCCATCTGCTGGTCCAGATGATAAATAAAATTAAAAATAAATATTTTTTAAAGGATTCATTTTTGCATAAAGCTGATTTAAGTTCTTGCAGTCTTGTCCTTCATAAGCTAAATAAATGCAGTTTCTTTTATATTTCCTCATAAGACCCATTTTATAATCCTTTAATCATTTCTGTCTAAGTTTGGTGATTATGCTCAAAGTACAACACTGATAGTAATGTATTATAATGAAATAATGGACTTCAAAATTCCTGTTTATCCTAAAGACATAAAACACATTTATTTATTTTTATCCCATTTCATGCTCCCAATGATCTATGGACTCCTGGCCACGTTAGGACTCTGAGGATGTTCCCTCACAGATGTTCCAGACCCATGTCCTGCAATGTTATAATGTTACAGTTAATAGTAATAACAGTACCCCTTCAAGAAATGGAAAATTATTTATTGATAACATGTATGTTGATGTGCTTGATTGAGCCAATAGACAGTGCATTTTGGATGGAAAATTCATTTTGTATACTGTAATGATGTATAGTGAATTAATGTAAAAAAAAGGAAAAAAAATAACAGTACCCCTTCAGCTGTAATCACAGGATTCAGGGGACCTGCCATCTTGTGCTTATATGCTGCCAATGTGTTGCTAAAACTGAAACACTTGTGCAGATAACCCACTTATGAGCTAAATTATTGGTAAAAGGCATGCAAAGAGAGTAAGTGAATATGTTCATCAGTTCATTTGCATAACTAACTAAATACGGCTTATCCCTAGAACACAATTTAGTAGCATATGAGAAAAATAGTTATTGTTATATCCACAGAATTGTTAGAAAAAATTCAGGATATATATATATATATATATATATATATTGCTCAAAATGACA
>NW_006159638.1:3676327-3678083 GCF_000334495.1 Tupaia belangeri chinensis
ACAATTGGTAACATTGTATGTTTACTAAAGCTTTTAAAATAAAGTTTAAGCATAAAATGATGCATTTGTAATAATATTTAATTAAAGTCACTATACTTCATGACATATTACACACAGTTCTAAACAAAACAAGAATACGCTTTACTGTACTTGAGCTTACCATATTATTAAAGATTCCTGGCATTGTGATGTCATTTTTAAAATGGGACCAATAAAATAATGAAAAGAGGAAAGTATTATAATTTGCAAACGGTGTATACTTAGGGGATCCAGAATAATAAACTAAAAGCTACTTGTGATGATCTAGCAATCTAGTGCAGTGCCATAAAATGAACAGTAATGAAGAAAAAAGAGATTTTATTCTCTGTTTTGATAGAAATATTAAATCCCCAGATCCTGACAGTAAGAGAAGAAATTGCAGTGCGATCACACCCATTCAGAGGTGCTTTCTCTTTTTCTTTCTTTCTTTCTGTCTTTGGCAAGCATATATGCCCTCTGACAATTAAAAATAATTTATAAATAAATACATAAAAAAGGCTCTGTATCCCAGTGGCTAAGATGAGCCAAATCCTACATGACAAACCATGATTTAAATCCCAACCCCAGCAGTATGAGAAACACATCAGGCATGTGTGCATGCATGCTTCAGATCCCAACAAGATGGAAAAATGGAGGAAAAGAATTGTGGCATGACCACACCCTACTGGGGGTGCTTTCTACCCCTCCTTCTCTCTCTAGCAAGTGCACATGCCTTTTGCTAATTAAAAATATATGTATATTAAATATTTGCTCCTTAAGCTAATATGGCATTCTCTTGCACTGAAAAAATAAAATTACGTATGGGAGAAATAAAGGAAAATTTGAATAAAAGCCAACCTGTGTCTTGCTCCTAACCATAAAGTTTCAGAGTACTTAGCAGTGTTAAGTGAATCCCACAAAGTTAGTAGAATTCCAAGCAAAATGTAAATAATTTAACAAAATAATCATAAAATGCAAAATACAGATTTATGTGAAGCCAAGTATTTTTAAATGGTGATAGTGGTCTGTGAGATATGTAGCTGTAAATATAAGGAAAGAACAGTTCAACTCAAATGTTACACCATAGGTCACAGTACACTCCAGCTGAATAAAACAGTTAAATATTTGGGTCTTTAAGAATAATAAAATGCAGCGCTATAATTTCTCCAGTTCTTAAGGGAAGTGTGCTTCCCTCAACTTTTAGACTAATAGAAGAATAAGGTGATTGGGACCAGCAGTTAGCATAATGGCTATGTCGCTGGCCTCCCATGTAGTCGACCATGGTTTGAGTCCCAGACCCGGTGGCTTAAACTCACACCGGGCACATGTGTGTGTGAGGCCAAGATCCCGAGAGGAGAATGGAGGAGAAGGGATCGCAGCATGGCCATCCTCCCTGGGGGGTGATTTCTCGCTTTCTGTCTCTCTGTCTCTCTCTGTCTTTCTAGCGAGTGCACACACCCTATAGCAAAAACCTCACCAAAATAATAATAATAATAATAATAATAATAAAGTGATGAATTTTATCATTCAAATAGTTAAAACATCTTATGCATGTGATTGTTATCTTCCCATACAAACTCATGTTTAAAGAAAGCTATAAGCGGGGACATACAATGTCTCTCCTTCATAGCCTGGCTTGCCTCACTCAGCAGTACATCTTCCATATTCTTCCACTTTCTGTCAAAAGTCAGGGTTCTGTTGGTTTTTATGGCTGAGTAGTATTCCATAGAGTATATGT
>NW_006159638.1:3678543-3694617 GCF_000334495.1 Tupaia belangeri chinensis
CCTACACCAGTGTCTCCCAGAGTTTCCCCAGTGTTTTCCAGGAGCAGCTTTATAGTTTGAGGTCTTAGATTTAGATCCTTGATCCACCTTGACTTGATACTGTATGTCTGCATTCTATGACTGAAACTGATTGACTAACGGTTGAACAAACACAAGAGATGGGTGTGAATGTCAGATGAGGTGTATGTGGAGGAGTGGGGCCTAACGAAGGACATTTGGAGAAGGGATACGGAGGTAGAGCATTGATGGGATGGGGAGGTGTGGTGTTATCTGTTAAAGATATTTGGATCAACGGGTCTGGGGAGAAATGTGCACATATTGAAATGGTCTCATTGAAAGCCAAACAATATGATTGAAAGTATATACAAAAAAAATAATAATAAATAATGTGAAAAAAATAAAAAAAATTAAAAATTTAAAAAAATAAAATAAAATAAACAAATTTTACATGCCCTGTAGTGATAACACAAAGACTGTATCCACTTTAAGGTGCTCCCTGCATTTTCTCTCTCTCCCCCCCCCTTTCACTTGCACATGCATCTGCATCTTCTGGCAAAAATAAAATAAAATACAATACATTCTTACAAAAAAAAAAAAAAGAAAACTATAAGCACAATAACAAATCCTCACCATACAGATGGACATGGTCAGACATCATTTAGAAAAAAGTTGTTCACACTTGGCTGGTAATCAAGAAAATATCACCTAACCAAAACATGCACTGCCACTTCACAACTCTTTAAATTAAAAAAAATGAAGATCTGTATTGACAGAGTTGTAGAGTATGCTCATAAACTATAGGAAGCAGTGTAAGTTTTATATTCATGATCATGGAAAACGGTTGAAAGTATGTAGCAAAACCTTTCAAAATGAGTATATGCTTTTTATGCAGCAGTATTTCTAGAACCACATAATGATGATGACAGTTATAGCTACTACACACGGAAAACTAAGTAAGCACTGTGGAAGGTACTTTATAACTATTATACAGTTAGGGGTCAGAGTAGGGAGAGAGGACAAAATTAGAAACACTGGCTTGGGCTTTGGAAAGTCTCACTTTAACTTGATGAAAACAAAATATTGACATATAAGGGAAATGTCTGTCTTAAGTATCCCACCCATTTAATCTATTAATCAACAAATTTTGATGGGTATCATACTTATTCTTGGTACTGTATTACACAAAAATGAAATGCTATATAGTACAGTCAACTCATGTTACACCAAAACTAAGTATTTGCTGTCCTATAATTTCAGCTGTATTATATTATTTATAAATGAAATAAAATTTGGTCCAGAATTATGCCTCACTTTCACATGGTACAACTACTTATTCAGTTACAACTCCTAAAATAAACTAAACATGGACATAAAATGAAATCATAACATGTAAGATTAAATGTTAAATAATGTTTTTACATTTCTTTATTTTCTCCATGTATAAGAGAGATAGCAACCCCAACAAGGTCTTTAGGCCTTGATCCACCCACAACCACAACCAGCCCCAGGTCACTGCCACCCACATGCCCTGCACGCTTAGTGAGATCTCTAGATGCAAATCCAGAACCTTCCCATGTAACCAGCCTCAGAGAACATTATTACTGTACCACCACCCCACCATCCAGCCCCTCGAATCACATTTTAAATTAGAAGTGAGACATTATTGTTTCTATATTTAATCATGCTTAGTTCATTGGAAATGTTTGTTTTATTCTAATGTTTAACATTAAGATTTGAGTCAGCTTTGGAATGGGTAGCAGTCTCATGCCTGTTTATTTCCCCTCCCTCCCAAGAGTCCACTAGCATAATAAGGGAATAAAAATGTGTAAACCACAAGGGCAATGAAGCCAAGATAAGTCGTCTGTAAATAAGAGATTTCGATCAGTTCTTGGAAAACAGGAGGCAGATGGGATAGGAGTGACTCACAAAGAAGAGGAATTCAATGTAAAATGTGTAAAAGCAGGTTATAAACAAGAGGAAAAGCAAAACCCCAGAGAGGGCCAGGATCTAGATGCAGCACCTGTAGCAGAACAAAAGTGTGAGGCTCAGCACTGGAGAGGAACTTGTTGAAAATGAGGATATAGTAGAATTATCTCCTCCCAATCTATAACTCATGTAAAGAACACTATTATTCATGCTCCTTCTCCAAGGAAGAATTTTGAGGGCTTTTGTCCACTGAAATTAATCAGGAAAACCTCACATTGCAAAAACACCAGGTGTACTAGTTTCCTGAGACCACCATAAGGAAGTGCCAAACACGGAGGGGGTTGGGGGGTGGGTCTTTAAACAACAGACATTATTTCCTCACAGATCTGGAGGCTAGAGGCTTGGATCAAGGTGTCGGCAAGGTTGGTTTCTTCCCCTTGGTTTGCAGGTGTCTATGTTCTCATGTCCTCACAGGGTCTTCCTTCTCTATGGGACTGTGTCTTAATCTCTTTCAATAAGGATGCTAGTCATATTGGATGAGGGTCTACCCATATGACCTCATTTTACCTTAATCACCTCTTTAAATGCCTATTTGTTTTTTATTTTGATTTATTTTGCTAGAGAGAAAGGGAGAGGGAGAAAGCTCCCTCTATTCTCCACTATAGAACACGATCACATCGTAACCCTTTCCTCTTCATTTCTCCATTCTGTCAGGATTTGGAGCATGCACTCACATGTACCTGGGAGGTTTTTCAAGGCACTGAGTCTGGGACTTGAACTACGTGGGATCTGGTTCCCTTAACCTCAAGCTCATGAGTCATGTGACTATATTCTAAATATAGTCACCTTCCCAGGTACTGGGGTGAGGACTTAGACATATGAGTTGAAGGAGGGAACCACAGTTCACCAAGTACAGCAGCCAAGGTGAGATAGAAAGTGGATTGAGACAGAAATAGATAGAAAGCTGACAGTGGATAGAGAGCCTGTCCGCAGGCCATCAGATAAGAGCCCCTTGCCCTGCCCTGTGCAGTGTGAGTGGTCAAGATCCTATCCAGGACCAGAGATGGGAACATCCTTCTCTGATGGAGAAACTGATGGACTCCCAGCATAGTACATTCTGATACTTGGAGGTATCTCTTAGCAAAATGACCTCAAACGTATGTGTAGTCAATCAAAAAGCCTTTTATGGACACTTTTAACATGAAACTGAGTGCCATATAAACAACAGAAAATAATGACTGTGAAGGGAATGGAGATAATGCAGGAAGTGAGAGAAAATAGCAACACTGTAGTTAACATCTTCAGAGAAAAATGAGGAAACTGTGTCACCACAAAACAGGAACAGGATACACAAAAGAGGACTAATCATTCCGTGTCAAAAAGTGCTATCATATTATTGAGAGATCACAACAACAAGAGATGGAAAATAGTATAAGAGACGAATCTGACAAGGGAGAAATCAAGAAATAGAGAACATGTTATTTATAATGGTGATAACTTCCAGAAGAAACAGCTGAAGTAAAAATGTGTTTGCCTACAAAAGAGAAGACAAATGACTATCTTTTATTAAGCCTTTTGACATCATATTCTTCCTTTTTAATTCTTTGGTAATGTATCTTCGGTTCAATTATTTTAAAATTTAAAACAGATTTGAAATAGTTATAACCTTGCTTAATGTAATAGCTGGGTTTCTGGCAATCCATGTAGATTACTTTTTATGAATCAATCAATATTAATTATTTTTGAGCCCTTAGTAAGCCAAATAATTTATTTTAGTCTCTGTGGAGAAATGTCTAGAATTACAAGAAGTCCATTTCTTCCTTCCATGAGAGCTCATACTTTATTTGGGATGGCAATTTTATATGGCAGCATATTCCAAATATTAAATAAGAAAAACAGACTAGCCATGACTCAGGACTTGAGAAAGATAATGTGGGCTTCAGTCCATGGAGAAGGATGGAGTTGGACATTGAGACTGAGCTTGTGATATGTGCAGGGGTGCAGAGGACTCGGGTGGAGGTAACAGGAGCGGAGGCAGGCAGCCATCTGTGATTGTGAGATGGGTAGAACACCAGGTTGGCAGTGACGTAAGGTCGGTGGTGGGAAAAGGAGGATATCAGTAAGTATCAAAAAGCATCCTGGAGAGGCTATGCCAGTCACAGATTTTTATCTCATAGGATTAAGGAAGTCCTGAACATTTTTAAGCAAGAGGAGGCAAAATCGGCCTGCTGGTGGTATGTGGGGTGCTCTGACCAAAGGCCAAACCAAAGGTCAGGAAAGAGATGGTTATTGCAGTATTCTTCCTGAAGGTGAGAATGACTTTAATGAGTATAGAACAATGGCAGTAGCAATGGAAAGGATGGGTATTACAATATTAAAGATGGAAAAACATAAGGATCCACAATATTTTCATCTCTGAGGATCATTAAATGTTATTTTACCCAAATTGTCAATGGAACTTTCTAGAATGACATTATAACCAAGGAGAGCATGTGATCAACATGTGTTAACCACTGTTAACTTTACTAAGTTGACAAATCCAAGCAAAGAAAGCCAAGATTTTAGTTGGCAATTGAGTATCTTTGTGTATAGAAGTCCAGTTTCTATTAGGCATTTTGAAATGTGAGACACTTAGAAAAATAACTTAAGGATGCTTATCACTGCTTTTCCTTTTTATTTATTTACTTAGTTTGTAATTTGACAGAGGATGTATGTGCTTGCCAGAGAGAGAGAGACAGATAGACAGAGAGAGAGAAAATGAGAAAACAGCCCACTGTGGAGGATGGTCATGCCACAATCCCTTCTCCTCCATCGATTCCTTCTTTTAGGATTTTGGACACACATGCACACATACCTGGCATGTTTTTCAAGCCACCAGGTCGGGGACTCCTACCATGTAAAAGGCCATGGTGGGATCTAGCCACCTTAACCACCATGCCACCAATTGACCCTGCTTATCACTGCTTTGTCAAACCACGGGGAAACTCCTAAATTGGGAACCACAGAATGGACCCATTAATGTCTTCATTTATAGGTGAAGAAATTTGATCAGGTGTCTCCAAAATGTATCGCAAATTAGCAGTAGAACTGAATCAAAACAATCCTCTTATGTCTTGTTCAAACTTAGTTATATTCTACTGAACATTAGCAAGACTTGGTATCTGACTAATAACACTTTTAGAGAACAGCTAAGTCATTTGAAAAGCAAATAATGATCCCCTCACTTATCTTTGCTTAAGACTAACTTTTCCATTAGTAAAGGTTTACTTAAAGCAAGATAAACCATTATTCCCAGCTAAAATTGACTGCTAAAACCACCACCTGGAAAAATTTTTTTGAAGCACTGATTGCTCAGTTTCTTATTTTTGTATTATTCTGCCATTTTAAGCAAGAGTGATGCATAATTGTTGCTGAATCCATTGTGACACAATGACACATTAATAATCATATTGTATAAAAGTTCCATTGTTATGCACATTTATAAATGGGTTTTAAGAGATCCAAGGTTTGAATCCTTCTTCCACTCTCTGAAACATTTTCCATAACTTTGCACATTCAGTACCACAAGTACTAGGCATTAATTGCTTATTCAGAGCAACCTCTCTGGTCTTTGTAGAGATGCATATATTATAGTACAAGTCAGGCTGCTAGATTAGCAGATGTGTGTCATTAAGGGGAAGGAAAAGTGAAACAGCAGTTGCAGCGTCTTCATCCCTGTAGGTGTTCAATGTTAGGGAACAAATTAATGTGTATATTTTCTTCTGCATTATTCTCACCCCAAGCATGCTCTTGTGTGCATGTCTGTGTGTGTGTGTGTGTGTGTGTGTGTCAGCAAACTGTTCTCAGCCTTAAGGTAGAGCTTTTACCACCAAATCTTTAGCATCCTAGTAATCCAAAGTAAGGTAAAAGATTCTGGATCTTTCCTTTTTTTTTTTTTTTTTTTTTTCCTTGTAATAAGCATTCCTCATGTATGGGAAACTGTGATAATTTAGAATGAAATGTGGGAGAAATACTTTTAAAATCTTGTCAGCTACAGAAAGCCTGACATTTGATAGAACTATTATGCATTACTGAAAACAAAGTGTGGGAAGGATGAGATCTGTTTTAAAAAAAAGAAAATTTGATGAACAGTCTTGAACTTTCTCTACCTGGCCAAAAGGAAAAGGAAATTCAGAATATCCGGGAATGTGGAACAAGTTAGGAGAAAAGAACTGAATGATTAGACTGAAGCAGAACTAGGTCCTCGAATGAGGACTATTTTTGTTTGGAAAATAGAAGGCTTACCAAAAAACAAACAGCATAAGTAAGGATCTGTAAAGCTTATAGCATGGAGCATAGCAATCGACTTCTTCGACCAAAGTAGAAGTGGATTACAGGGGCCTGTGTTTGGAGCCCAGTGGTGTATTAAACAGGATATCCCAAGGGTGGTTTTCTGATGTTTCCAGAAGAAGGAACTGTAGAATTACTTTGGCATGATACACTATTGTAAAAGTCAGACCACATCTGCCTGAGAAGAAAATGGTGGAGATTAGACAGAAATAGCAACATTTAGGTTTAAAACATGTAGAAAAAAATGTTTGTGAATTCTTATCTTAAATGCTAGGAAAGAAAGTGGATGAATCCATGGCTTCTACAAGAGCAGTTTCTGGGCCTTGTTGACAGAAAAGAAGAAAATAGCATTATGTGAAGTGCAGAGGCTGCCCCAAACAGCAGTCACACTGAATTACATAAGGAGAGTGCAGAAAAGTGATGGGACAATGTGGTAAGAACTCAGGAGAAGATGAAGCAGAACAAGGGAAGATGGGGGAAATGAATGTGATTTTAGCCTCTTTTAGAAATTGATAATGTGATTAATAAGGAATTTGTGAAAATTTGGGAGATAAAATAATTGCAAATTACTATTATTTTAATGTCATTTACCATTATGATATTGCAATTTCTCTACTTTTTTTTTCCTTTTTCAATAAAGACATGGAAGGCAGACTTCAAACATGGGTCTTTCTGAGTGCAGGAGTGAGAAAGGGTCTGAGCTGGTCATTCGAGGTCTGTTTTAA
The DNA here is from genome assembly GCF_000334495.1 of Tupaia belangeri chinensis. Lineage (NCBI taxonomy): Eukaryota > Metazoa > Chordata > Mammalia > Scandentia > Tupaiidae > Tupaia > Tupaia belangeri. The sequence continues at coordinate 3,685,524 of NW_006159638.1, forward strand.
CCCTGTGATTCTATAATTTGGTGAGGTTTATTAAGTATGAAGGACAGTCAGAACACTTGCAGAATATTAAGAAATTCATTCTCTTTTTGTCTGATTTTCCTACCCAGTTACAATCATTTGTATTTGGTTTTATTCAAAAACTACTACAGGAACCAGCAGGTGGCGTGATGGTTAAGATGTTGGACTCTCACACAGCCAACCACAGTTTAAGTGCCAGACCTGACAGCTTGAAAATCACGCCAGGCACATGGGCATGCATGCCCAAAACCCTAAGAGGAGAATGGAAAAGGGATTGCGGTGTGGCCATTCCCCCAGGAGAGTGATTTATCACTTTCCCTCTCTCTGTCTCCAGCAAGCACATGTGCCTTGTGTCAAAAACCTAAAAAAAAAAAAAAAAAAATTTAAGTAAAAATAAAGCTACTTTAACATAATCTCTAATAGTATAAAGTCTCTATGCCAGACATTATTCATAATTGCATTATTTGTCATTGTTTTTTAAACAAAGATGCACAAATTTTGACCAGAGTACATGTCTTACTATGTAAAATATTTTTTTCCAGACTGTTAGATATGTGTTGGATGACCTTGTTACTCACTATAGGTAAACAGTTAAGGGATGAAACTATTGCCCTGGACACTTAGGTAAAAGTGGAGAAACTCATTTTGGCTTAGAGATTATGACACTAGCAGCCAACTCCTTCATTGAATGACAATCCCAGACTGCTTGTAACAAGTTTTTTTTTTTAAAAAAAAAAAGACAGAAATAAACATTAAATCAATGAGATGATCAAACTATCTATCTGTCCAAAGAAGAAAGGCTTTTATTTTGATTTTAAAAGACCATAGGAATAAAATCCAACTAACAATAACAACAACAACAACAAAAACAGTTTTAAAAAGTTCTTAAATAATGGGGCCGGCAGATAGCATGGTGGTCAAGGGCGCTGGACTCCCACGTGGCTGACCACAGTTCAAGTCCCGGACCTGGCAGCTTGCTTGCTTGCTTTCTCGCTTTCTTTCTCTCTCTTTCTCTGGTCAAATTAAAATAAAAAATAAAGTTAAATAAAATAATTCTTTTTTAAAAAAAGTTCTTAAATAGGGACCAGCAGATGGCGTAATGGTTATGTCACTGGACTCCCACATAGCTGACTGCTGTTCAAGTCCCAGACCCGGTGGCCTAAACCTCACATTGGGTGCATGTGGGTGCATGCCCAAGATTCTGAGAGGAGAATGGAGGAGAAGGGATTACGACGTGGCCATACCCACTTGGTCGTTATTTCTCACTTTCCATCTCTCTGTCTGTCTGGTGAACACATGTGCCCTATAGCAGAAATCTCTCTTTTAAAAAGTTATTAAATAAAATTTGTGCCTTATTTAATACGTATCTATTATAATACATGATTTCTTAGGTTAAAGGTAAAGAAGTGCTAGAGAAGCTAAAATACGGAAAAGCAGACCTGTTTCAGTGGCACAGCGGTAGTACACAGCTTAAATGATACAGTTCAAGCAGTGCTGGAGCTATATGGAGGGTCAAGTTCGGTCCCCCAGTTGACCTCTAATGCATGCTCGAGATCCTGGCTTGCTGGAAAGACTGTGGGGAGGATTGTGGCATGAGAACTTCATGAGGATTTCTGTCTTTCTCTCTTCCTCTTTCTCTGTCTCTCACTCTCATGAGAGAAATAACTCAAAAAAAAATAGAAAGAAGGAAACTTTAATAAAGAATACTTCAAAAGTATATATTCAATTACTTTGGAAGAACAACAGATTTTTGTATCTATGTATTCTAGAAACACTCTAGAAATATGTGGTTAGCCCTTATGTTTTTATTTGAAAATTGCATTGTCAAAAAAGAGTCATACACGGACACACTTTGTCTGGGATGGATTCTCTAGCAGCAGAGCCTCTGACATGGTCTGTTAAGGGTATACGCTCAGAAGACACCTGTCATTAAGAGATGAAAGGAAGAGAGAACAGAAAAAAGAGCCACACACACACACACACACAAATGAGTTTAGAAGAAACTTAGTCTCAGCCTGATAGCACAAACAATGCTGTAGGGTGACTTAGAGAAATGGCCCCAGGGGTTGATGGCTGCTCCCACACAGCACACTTTAGCCAAGAGCAATCCTCATCATCCTCTGGAGAAGGGTGCAGATGTGAACTGTTAGCAGCCAACACTCACAATAACTGGGCGATGAGTACACCATTATCGTATGTGTATTTGTCTTTCTCGGTACCTTCTTCATGCAGAACAGTTCTCAGGCTCTCGTGTTGCCCCATGACTGACCATAGCAGGTGTTTAATTAATTGCTCATGGAAGGATGCCTCAGAAAAGACACTGAAGAGCTAGTTAATAAGAAATAGATCATCATAATAACTAGTTTCTATCAAACATTTTCCATGTGCAGACATAATGCATGGATCATTTTTCTCAGGTTGAGACTGTTGCTATCTTCATTTTACACCTGCAAAAACTGTGATGGATATGTTTTTCAGCACCACATAACTGGTGTGATATCAGCGCCACACATTTAACCTCCTCATGATACCAAAGAAATGAGGAAAGTGCGAGAAAGGGGGCAAAATAAATACTGAATACTAAGGACCAGCAGATGGCATAATGGTTATGGACCTGGACTCCCACATAGTCAACCATGGTTTGAGTCCTGGACCCGGCGACTTAAAATTCATGCCAGGCATGTGCGCATGCATGACCACCCAAAATCTGGAGAGGAGAATGGAGGAGAAGGAATTGCAGTGTGGCCATCCCTTCCCACCCCAGGGGGGTGATTTCTTGCCTTTTGTCTCTCTGTCTCTCTTTGTCTCTCTGGCAAGCGCATGCGCCCTATGGCAAAACTCTCTTTAGAATAAAAAAATTACTAAATACTACTAGATATTAAAAACCCTTCTGAGTCACTTTGAGCTTCATATAATGGCTTTGTCTTCCTTTTAGAAGATGAAATTAAAAGCTACATTTCTCTCTTCCTAAAAAGGACAGAAAAGTATACTCCAACATGGTCCTTGAATACCTCAGAAATTCTAAACTCCTTAAATCATGCATAGTGGTTGAAACAGCCAAAAAATTCTCAGTCTTTTTGTTTTGGTATATGCTAGATCAACCACTGAATGTATATACAATTACACATTCTAAATTTATTGTTTTGGTTTGACCTGGCTATATTTAAAAATAAGTGTTGTGTGGGCCAGGAGGTGGCATGGTGGCGTGAGTGCACATGCCTATAGCAAATTAAAATCATAATAATGATAAATAAAAATTTAAAAATAATTGTCTAAAAAAATAAGTGTGCTGAGTATTATTAGAAGACATGGGATCGAAATATATATAAATTTTCTAGTAGTCCTCATGGTGCAGGTTTCCAAACTCAAAACCCTCATAAATCAAGTGTCAGAAAGCCTATAATACATTTGAGGGCTTGCTGATGAGTTGCTTAGTCCTTCCTCAGGGTAATTACTGGTTTGTTCTGTGCTACACACAAGATAACTGACTTTAAGCCAAAATCTCTTTGTAATTTACTTAATATATTAAAGAAAAAATAAAATAGCATGTTTTAACTTACATTGTCTTAAAGTGAGATAAGTATCTGACTACTTACAAATCTTTAAAAGTCATGCCTCCAAAGTTTAAAAAGAGAGAGCCTCTATTGATTTTTCTTCAGTATGAGTTCTGGGGATTGTATTCAGCTCTCTCCGCTGTCACTCAGCTCTGTTAATTGTGACTAATGCAAAATCCAAATCTGCTCATTCATAATAATGGTTCTGACTTTTCTGACAAGACAGCTAAGTAGGTCATGATTCTATGCCAAAAGGAAATTATTTTAGAGCAACCCAAGGAATGACTGTTCTTTTGTAGCCCATAGAAACCTCTTTTGGTGATCTAGTATTAATGTCATTGCTACAGTTTCTCATTCCAAATTCATCACTTTGCTCAAATCTCTCATTTTGCCTTTCCAGCCAGGGAATAATGCTGGGATTTCCTTTTCAATATTTTAAAACTCAGAAAAGCATTTTATGATGCTACAGTTTTTTTGAACAGCTTCTGGAAATATAGAAATCTAGCCTAGTTCTCAGGGCATGATTTTTGTAATAACTTACACATCTTTTTGAGACAAAATCACTAAAAATAACCATTCATTTATTCATTTACTCACTTTCAGAGCAATTCTTTAGGTTAATGACTCTGCTTGGTCCAAAAGGGATTATGAAAGCATGAAAGCCAGGCACAGGTTGTGGTGATATGCAGCTATCGTGGCTTCTATTTCTGTTTTTGTCGTTGTGATGGTGTTTATAAAATGAATGTAAGCCAGAGAGATTTTAAAAAACAGAAGCAATGATAACACCTAAGAAGTTGTCATAAAAGGATGTAAATTATTTCAGACTTAAAAGCATTTATCCCAGTTTAAGTACTTCCAGAAAAACGTGATTCTACACAGATGACTGTTTGCTACTCTCCCACTATGATAACAGGCAACATTTCTTTTCCTTTTTTTTTTCCTTAAGAAAGATTTTTGCTGTAGGGTATGTGCACTTCCCAGAGAGACAGAGAAACAGAAAATGAGAAATCACCCCCTGGGGGGATGGCCATGCCACAATCTCTTCTCCTCCATTCTCCTTTCAGGATCTTGGGCATGTCACACACACATGCACCTGGCGTGAGTTTTAAGCCTCTGGGTCCAGGACTTGAACTATTGTCATTTATGTGGGAGTCCAGTGATATAACATTACACTATCTGCTGGTCCCAATAGGCAACATTTCTGTTGTATACTGCAGTATACTATGTGCCAAATTCTTTACTAACAATGGGTTCTCTTACTTAACCCTTTTAACAATTCACAACCACCTGACACTATTGTTAACACCTTTGTTTAATTTTGCCAGAGGGCATATACACTTGCTGGAAGGGAGGGGGGGTGAAGAAAGCACCTCCCCTTGGAGCATGGTCATACCACAGTCCTCCCCTTCTCCATTTCTCCTTCATTTCAGGATTTGGGGCACACACTCACATGTACCCAACGTGTCTTTCAAATCACCAAGTCCGGCACTTGAACTACAGCGTTGACCATGTGGGATCCAGTTGCCTTAACCACAATTCTATGGGCTGACCCAGTTATCATCACCTTTTTATAGGCTAGAAAAGAGGCTTAGAAAATCACTAACTTCTCCAGGGCCACACATCTATGAATGGTCAGTCACTCAGACAAGGAACTTCATGGGTCCTGAATATTTCAGGCCAATGCCTTGTCTCCTATGATGCTTTCTTAATCCTAACTCCCACTGATGCCACACTTCCTTAATTTTCATTCCTTCTCTGAGATCAATTAATCTTTCTTTTTGATCTCCTATTGTACTGTTCTACTTAAAACCCTTGTTGTGTTAATGTTAGGATTCAATGAATAGCTCCCTCTCTGCACTGTGAGCTGTTTGAGGGAGGACAAAAATGCTACTTTACTTAACACTGAACCCCAGTACCTAACACCTAGTAGGTGCACAATAAGTGTTTTTAACTGAGTTTATAGAGCTCCATAATGTCACTTTAGTGGAAATCTCTACTTGGGCAGAGAGGCTATTCATAAGATCTGAAAACAGCCTCCTATATCATACGATACTAGAGTAAAAAAATCTTTGCATACTACTCACAACAAATGTTAGGTACTTAATAAATATTTGTCAAGTCATAATCACTATTAGAAACTTCCTTTGAACATAGCTTTTAAGAGACATAAGACCTAAGAATACCCAGGACAAGAGACCTTCAAATCTGAGTGCTCCCAATAATATTTTCTTCTTTCACTATTGGAGGGAGGGGAAAAAAAGGAAATAGGTGGACTCTTCTGTCCCCCTGCTGTTCTTATAATGAAAGGTTGCAATTGGAGAAAGGAGGAAAGAAGACCAGATACATGGAGAAAGTTCAGAGATGAGCTGATCTATACTGTTAAAGGAAGTGGTGGATTCTCTTTTTTCAGGATAAGCATTGGTATGAAAGGAGTCCTGAAAAATATGATAAATTTTCTAGATGTCAGGGCCAGCAGATAACATACCAGTTACATTGTTGGATTCCCACTTGGCTGACTGCGATTCAAGTCCTAGACCTGTTGACTTCAAACTCACAACGGGTGCATGTGTGTGCATGCCCAAGATCCTGGGAGGAGAACGGAGAAGGGATTGTGGCATGTCCATCCCACCCCCGGGGGACGGGGGTTTCTCACTTTCTGTCTCTCTGTGTCTCTGGTAAGCACACACACCCACACCCTATAGCAAAAAATATCTCTCCCTCCAAAAAAATAAATTTTTTTCTAGATGTCCTACAAAGTCACTTTGTCCTTTGTAAAAACTAACATATTTGCTTTGTTTTTATTGTGATAAAATTTGCCTCATTTTACAAAGCCTGAAGGTTGCATTTGAAATTAGTATTAATTACGTTTTTCTCAGGCTTAGCTTTTAGGCCTAGGCTCCTAATAGATTCTAGCTAGCTCTATTATCGATAGCATGTACCAAGTGGAATGTTTCCTATAAAAAATCGAAGACTTCTGTTGCTTTCAGATGCTATCTATGCATTATACCTTAGGTAAGTGTATCAATTCCAGTCCTCTTTAGGGAGAGGTTGTGCATAAGTAAAAATATAAGAGAAGCCAACTTGGCTTGAGGCAGGAGGGGCTCTCGAGATGCTGTGCTTATTTTATCGTTTTGTTATTATTATTGCCAGAAGGTATGTGCATTCTCAAGAAAGAAAAAGCACTCCCAGTGGAACATGGCCATGATGCAATCCTTTTTCCTCCATTCCTCCTTCCCATTAGGATTTTGGACATGTGTGCATATGCACCCAGGGAGTTTTTCAAGTCACCGTCTCCAAGACTTGTACTGCAGTCAGCCACGTGGGGATCTGGCTCTCCATTTACAGCTCTCAATCACTGCACTACAAAGCCGGTCATTCACTTTGTCTTTGAGGGAAATCACACCTTTATGGCACAGACTTTTCTCTTTGCTAATGTCTTGGGAATGGTAGGAAGGATGTAATCCAGGGGCTCTAGCATATCTGAAAACAAAAAGGATTAGAGGCATAATCAAACAAAAAAATAAACTCAAACAAAAATACAAAAATGACAGAGGAGATGGAGCCAGGACACACATGAACAAGTTCCCATGGGTTGAGATAGAGGCATATTCTTCACCTGCATTCCCTGGTTTATTCCTTTCCTTCTCCATGCCCAACTTAACTGCTGCCTAAAAGATCTATCAGTGTCATATCTCCCTGACAGAATTAGCACAAGGCTGCCTGTGAGTCTGAACTTGCTGAGTGCATAGTTGGTTGAGTGGCACATGCCAATAGCATTATATTCCTGTATGGCCCAGTTTAGTTCAGTTCAACAAATAGGTATTACTTATGGATGACAAGTAATCTCTACATGTTGTTTCTTGTCAAAGGTCTAACTACTTTAGGGACCAGCAGTTAGCATAATGGCTATTTCGCTGGACTCCCACGAAGTCGACCACCATTCGTGTCCCAGACCCGTTGGCTTACAACTCACGCCGAGCAGGTGTGCGTGTGTGCCCAAGATCCTGATAGGAGAATGGAGAAGAAGGGATTGCGGCGTGGCCATCCCCTCCTGGGGGGTGATTTCTCACTTTCTGTCTCTCTGTCTCTGTCTGTCTGGCGAGCGTACGCGCCCTATAGAAAAAACCTCTCCCCCCCCCAAAAAAAAAAAAAAGTCTAACTACTTTAGCAGAGAAACTACTTATAGTTGATTCAGCTAAGTCTACATAAAAATACTAACATCAGAACCATTTATAGAAATTTTTTATCCATTACACATTAATTTCCTTCCTCTGCCTGTGGATCTAAATGTAAACCTCAGTGTTAAAAGCTGATTTTCATTTTCCTAATTTTCTTTTTGTCTGTTGCTTTATTTACATATTTTTTTTAAACTTGGGGCAAGATTGCTCGGTTATCCGAAGAGCCCAATGGCTATTAGGTTGTTAAACCATCCTCCATGCTGTTTCCATTCTGTAATTACTTTTTATCATCAAGCCTGTCGTAGCCGTTTTGCTAATAAGTTAATTACTCTGAAACAAATACCAGTTTGGTGCTTTGGGAACTTAGGACAAAGAACATTATCACAAAGTAGTAGACCTGGGAATAATGACTAAAAGAAAAAAAAGAGGGTGATTGTCCAAATGGCTCCAAATTTGGAAGTGACCCACAGGCTAACAATAGGAGAAAGGGGACCAGCAGATGTCATGATGGTTGAGGCGCTAAATTCCCAGATGGACCTGATGGCTTGCTTTCTCACTGTCCCTTTTTCTCTTTCACTGTCTCTCTCTGGTCAAATTAATAAATAGATAATAATAAATAAAATGAAATGAATAAATCTTTTAAAAATAGGGAGGGAAAGAAAAAATGAACATGAGATAACTAAGAACATGGGATGTTTTTTCCTTCCCAGAGCTAAAATAACTTAAGAGCGCAGGCATTACAGTGAGACAGACCTCAGTTCATATTCACACTGCGTTCTGTACTGGCCGTACGTCCTTACATTATTACTTTGTCTCTCTAAGCCACTTATTTCCTTGAGAGACTGATAAACAGGATCGTTCTAGGGTTTAACTAAGATGTTAGCAAGGTGCTTTTCCTATTGCAAATGCACAGTAAGTTCTCAATGAAGTCCAGCTATTGTCATGCACATGAGCTCACCTGTCACAAAGCTTATACACAACACAGCACTCACTCACTATAAATATATGCAGAGGGATTTCTGGTGGAGAGCAGTCAGCTACTAAATTTTTAAATCTGTTATGCTGCCCCTGCAGTACAGTGGTTGGGGAGCTGGATCCCACACGGCTGACTGTGGTTTGAGTTCCAACCCCAGTGGCTTGAAAACCATGCCAGGGATGGATGTACATGTGACTCAAATCCCAACAGATAGGAAAATGAAGATAAAAGGGTTGCAGCATAGCTGTGCCCCATTGGAAGTGGGGAGTGCTTTCTCGCTCTGGCTCTCTCATTATCTCTCTGGCTCTCTCATTCTCTCTGACTTTCACATAGGCTCTCTGGCAATTAAATTGATATATATATATATA
>NW_006159638.1:3703837-3709156 GCF_000334495.1 Tupaia belangeri chinensis
GGTGTCTTTTCACTTTCACTCTCATTGTCTCTCTCTCGGGTGAGAGCTCACACCCTATGGCAAAAATCTATATATATATATATATATATATCATAAAATCCTTTAAATAACTTCAGGAAGTGAGAAAGTGCATCACTCATCCTTTCTCAGAAGAAGAGTCCCAAGATTTGAAGGCAGAGGCATCCTCATTCAATTCAAAGAAATTATGATTTCCTTATCTTCATTCCTTCTCTCACTACTGTTCCTCCCCCTGCAACATTCTTCCTTTCCTTTCTTCATTTTGCTTACTCTCATTTATTCAGAACCTGACTCATGCATCGGCTCACCAAGGAAATCATCTCTGACCATCGCCAACCCCACACTGTCACTTTAAACCACCCGTGGCCCCCAGGGGATCCACACACAACTTCATCACAGCCCCATCACAGCCCTTCCCACACTGAGCTGTTATTAATGATGTACTTAGCAGTCTTTCCGTGCTGACCTTAAATTCCATGAGGGCAGAGAATTGCCATATTTGACTGAATTAAATTATTCGTCCAAAGTCATACTTACTTTGGGTTTACTTCTTCAACAGAGGGAAACATTAGCATAAATCTTCCAGCAGTTATTTGACTATCCAGAATGATTGTTTACTGTTAAAATAAAATATGTTTTCATAACTGCTATGTGCTTTCCTAAAGATTTGTAAAGGGAAAGACAGTCTCTCAGTACTGGCAACATTGAATGTGTGCATTAACTGAAAAAAACTTGATTTAAATTCTGAACCCTTTTTCTATTATGTTAGGAATGTCTTTCATCATAATGTCCTATGTTCATAATGCAAAACACATTTCCCTTAGTTTTTCATTTTCTAAACTGATCTCTTTGATTCCACTTCATCTCCATTGAATCTTCCACATAATTATGAATCAACAATATGTGGCCGTGGTAGATAGAGTCAATATTGCAGGAGAGAAAGTTTAAAAAAAATAAGAGGATGGGAGCTGGCAGGTGACATGGCGATTGAGGCACTGGACTCCCACATAGCTGACCATGGTTCAAGTCCTAGAACTGGTGGCTTCTTTTCTCACTTTCCCTTTCTTCCTCTCTGGCTGTCTCTAGCCCGATTAAGTAATAATAATATCAGTTTGTCAGAAAAATCATGACATATTTTTCTATGTTTTCTATGCAAAAATGTTTCATGACTTTTCCAACAACCTAATAACAAACCAAATTAAATCAATAAATGATTCTTTTTTAAAAAGTATTACTAAAAATTAAAAGGATAAAGCATCTCAACTAAGAAAAAAAATTAATAGTAAGATGAAAGAGGAATAAAGCAGAACAAGCCTGACACTCCCAAGGCCTAAAGTAGTCCTTTCTTATACATCTGGTGCTTAGGTAGCCAGCAGTGTTTTTGGGCTTTCGGGGTACCACTTAGGGCTCTATAGCAGGGAGACACTTGAGCATCAAAGAGAATGGAGTCTACAATTAGGAAAGATAACCAAATGTCACATGAGGTTTAAGTTTGGCTTCTGAAGTTCTCTAATTTCTTCAGTTTGGAAGTTTTCTTGGTGAAAGTTTAAATCTTTATCTCATTGCTTTGTAGTTTTGTAAAGTTTCAAATTTCTGGAATGCAAGGAGGAGAGAAGAAGAGAAAATTGGAAGATAAACAGGGTATTTTAATTCTTTTAATTCTCTGGTTAATTCAGTTTGACGAGTATTTATTGTCTGGCTGCTAGGTAGAGAGTGCCACTAAGTGGAGTAGAGGAAAATTAGAAAATGGAAAATGCAGTCAGTATCTGTTAAGCAGAGACATACAATGTTTCTCTCTCATAGCCCGACTTGCTTCACTCAGCAAAAAATCTTCCATATTCATCCACTTTCTATCAAAATCCAGGGCCTTGCTTTTTATGGCTGAATAGTATTCCATGGAGTATACTATCTGTTTGTGGACATTTGGGTTGGTCCAAGTCTTAGCAATCGTGAATAACACTGCAATAAATATAGTTGGGCAAGCACTTTTCCAATTAAGTGTTCTCCTCTCCTTTGAGTAGATACCCAGGAGTGGAATTGCTGGATCAAAAGGTAATTCTATTTGCAGGTCTTTGAGGAATCACCATATTGTTCTCCACAGTAGCTGGACCAATTTACATTCCCACCAACAATGTAGGAGAGTTCCCCTTTCACCACATCCCCTCCAGGACTTATAATTTTTTTTTTTTAATCTTTACCATTCTGACTGGGGTAGAAACTGAAAGTCTGGAGGACATAAAAAGCATTAAAAATTGTTATGGACACTAGAGACAGTGGAAGGAGAGTGTGGGAGGGGAAGAACATAGGAAAGGAAATTTAGGGAAAAAAATAGAGAATTAAGACATTTGTGGGACACAGATATGATTTATTATCTGTTGATGAAGATGTGTGTAGTATTCTCAACCGGACTGGACTGAGGTGTATACCATGCTGGGTAAAGTCTACAGTTTAAATGATGGATAGCGATTGAATGTATAAATAATAATAATAAAGAAAAAAAAGAAAAGAACTGTCTAGGAATAGTGGAAGAATGTAGATATTCTCAGTAAATAATTAATGACCCACTATTAAATTAACAATAAAATAACATCAAGAACTAATATTTTTACAATGAAGATGTTTTAAAGATGAACATATAGTCCTGAAAGAACTTAAATAAAAAAGTATAAAATGATATTAACTTAGTAGCTAAACCTATTAATTTACCATAGATGCAATATTTGTTATATTAATCTCTTTTTTCTAATAAAAGAGACAAAATGAAAAAAATGCAAAATATAAGTCTTACCTATAGGGACTGTATCTTTCTTCTCTGTGTTCTCCTTTTAACCTTTTCTTTGTCAAGTCTTTTCAACATATTGTATTCTTCATTGGTGCTTTAATAAAAACAGAAAACCTAAAATTATTTCATCTTCTTTCCATATATCTCCAATACCCAGTATAATACTTGGCACAAAGTAGGTGCTCAGTGAATCTGTGAGTTGCATTATGTAAGCAGCATGAAAGATTGGATCTATAGTGATCCCAAGACATATTCTAATGTTTTATTTATTTGACAGAAATTTAGTATATTGACCTATTTTCTGGGCTACAGATCTATTTCTTAGATAACTTTTGAATGAGATGCAATACATCATCTAGTCAGTATCCTCTTAATAAAATCTTAAATCCTTTGGCATTTTCTTATTTTCTTTTTCTTTTTTTTTTTTTTTTTTTGGAGAGGTTTTTTTTGGTTTTTTTGTTTTTGTTTTTGTTTTTGTTTTTGTTTTGCTATAGGGACTCACCAGAAAGACAGAGAGATAGAAAGTGAGAAATCAGCCCCCCAGGGGGGATGGCCACACCACAATCCCTTCTCCTCCATTCTCCTCTTGGGATCTTGGACATGCACACACACTCACCTGGTGTGAGTTTAAGACACCAGGTCCAGGGCTCGAACCGCGGTCGACTACATGGGAGTTCAGCGACATAGTCATTATGCTAACTGCTGGTCCCAATCCTTTGGCATTTTCTAAGTAAGGGTTTATTTCAGCTACCTCTCTTAGAATGTATGCATCTTATGTGTGCTTTATGCAGCAATTTAATTTTTAAAATGTTCTATTATAGTGCCCACAGATTAGTGAGCAGAGTATCAGGCCCTTGATACTCATTCGCATAATTTGGATATTGCTCAGGATAAGAATGTCTTCTCTGTGAAGAGCCAAAAAGCATATGAAAAAATGCTCAACATCCCTCATCATAAGGGGAGATGCAAATCAAAATCACAATGAGATACCACCTCACCACAGTCACAATGACTACAATTAAAAAATAAATAAGTAAATAATATAAGTTCTGGCAGGGGGTGTGGTGAAGGGAACTCTCTTACACTGCTGGTAGAAATGTAAAGTGCTCCAACTACAGTAGAGAACAATTTGGAGATTCCTCAAAGATCTACAAATAGAACTACCATATGATCCAGCAATGCCACTCTTTGGTACCTACCCAAAGGACAGAAGAATTCTTAATCAGAAAAGCACTTGCACATTCGTGTTTATTGCAGCATTATTCACAATTGCTAAGACATGGAATCAACCCAAGTGCCCACAAACAGATGAATGGATTGAAAAAGTGTGCCACATATACTCTATAGAATACTACTCAGCCATAAAAAAATAAATAAATAAAAATAAAAATAAAAAATAAAAAAAGACCCTGGCATTCAATAGAAAGTGGGGAAACATGGAAGACTTGCTGCTGAATGAAGCAAGACTATGGAAGAGAGACATTATATGTCTCCACTTAACATATACCAACTCTCTACACTCTATGGTGGAAACTGAGAGGTTGGAGCACCATAGAAGCATTGAAAATGGTTTTAGATTCTGGAGACAATATAGAGGAGGGTGGAAGAAGAAGGAGAGTGTAAGGAAGGAAATTAAGAAGGAAAATAGAGAGACAGGACATTTATGGGACACAGAAATGGTTATTATCAGTTGATGATAATGTGTTTAGTATCTTCAACTGGACTGGTGTAAAGTGTATTCATGGTGGGTAAATTCGACTTATAAGCAAAGTGATGTATAGTGAATTAAATGTATAATAATAATAATAAAGAATGTCTTCTTGGGGTTGTGCTTGAGTCTGCAAAATTAAATTAACCAGCCATAGGAGCTCAAGAATTGTCTCAGTCCCTGATTTCTAGCCCCAACTCAAGATTCCAACAGCTCTCAACAGCAGCTTCCTGCAAGGCCTACAACCTGGTCTCACTCTTCTTATTTTGAGAAGTCTAGCTTTGTAAAGGAGTCTGGAATGCTGCCTCCTAGTCAAAGAGGTCCGAGAAGAGAGTCTGTCTTGTGGGGATGTGGAGAAGAGATATGGTTACTAGTCAGTAGAGCCCTGGAGTAGACCCAGAGCTTCTTCCATGGCAAGTGCCAGACCAGAGATGGATCCACATGGGAAATCAATTCTCTCACCCCAGACAGGCCTTCGGGCCTTTTGATTCTCTTGTCATCAATTGAGTGGTAATAAGAGAAGAGAAACTGAATTCATGCTAGATGAATTATAATAAAAGGCAAGGTTGTTTGCAGAAAGGAGTTTTAGAAGGCTGCTGTGGGTGTAACTAAAGTCAACAATAGACAAAGAAGGTTGCTGAGCTGTAGCCCGTTTCCCTGTGAAATTGATAGCTGTAAATTAAAGGTCCACACAGAGCTCTGTGAGGAGGTGGAAAGTTGTCTGCCTATGTCAACCCTGCCTGTCTTTACTTTGCTCCTGGCCAGTGTGCAGGGAGGGTCTGTCAACAGCCATAGCCACTTGGCAGGTACA